>NC_059430.1:14095860-14405860 GCF_021028975.2 Sphaerodactylus townsendi
TGGTTATGCTGTGAACCACGGCAGCTCAGGGCCACCAGCACAGAAGCATGTCCTTTTTGTTTTTTAAATGTTCCTTCTCTTCCCTGCGCAGCTCTACATTTGGTAGAAGCCATTTTTACCACAGAGGTTTGGCCCAAATACCAGAGCATTGCCATGATGCTGATGATGCGATGATGTCATTTCCGGTGCACGGCAGATGTGATGTCACTACATCATTGGTAACAGCAGCCTAGACCAGCCATTCCCAACCATGGTACCGTGGTACCCTGGGGTGCCGTGAGCATGTCGGGGTACCACAACAACACTACCGCCCCCCCTCATTTTTGTGGTGTCTCCCACTGGTGCCAGCAAGGACATGGAGCTGGCCCAGGGGGCAGGGCCTGCCACAAGGTCAGCAGCCGCCACCACCCCCAGTGCTACCTTTCACCCTGGGAGGGGAAGGTGGGGTGTGTGGCAAGCAGGGGCAATGGGAGGGGAAGGTGGAGGGTGGCGGCAGGGGTACCGTGAGATATGAAGAGTGAGGTCAAGGGTAACCTGACCTCGAAAAGGTTGGGAAACACTGGCCTAGACCTTTCTCTTCTGCTGGTAAACTCCCCCACTATTAGCTGATCAGCAGTGGGGGGCTGGCAACCCGAGGCCAGATGAAGTGGATCTGTCCTCCTGAGGGAAAATATAATGTGTAGTTCGGCCCACTCAAGTTGTTGTAAATGATGGGGTCCAATATAGCTGTGACCAGAGATCTGTGTGAAAACCAACTGTGTACCTTCCTGCCGTGCAGGAAGTTTTTGAGTGTTCTTTCAGCAAGGGTGCTTGAAAGCCACTAAATTAAGCTGTAGAGGACCTTGGCTCCTGCAAAGTGCTCTGCAGACTTCCACCTAAAGCTCATGTGGCCATTCTTTTTAATTCTCTTCCAGTCGGTGGCATCTACACTGTGATCCAGACGAAAGCCAAAGTCACGTTGGACGAATGGGGGGAGAACTATTTTCTCATCGGCCCGTATTTCGAGCACAACGTGAAGACCCAAGTGGAGGTCTGCGAACCTCCCAACACGGCGGTGAACAAGGCAATGGATATTCTGAGAGGAAACGGGTGTCAGGTAAATAAGATCTTCCTTTTGTTTCCTGAGGCAGCTAAGCTGACTCTGAGGAGATTAGCTTGCTCAGATAATCCGCTTGTCGTTCCGCGCTAGTCTCCGACGGTGCTGCAAACCGGGACCGTAAACCTGTTTGCTCAGGTGTTGAAGCAGCGAAGTTAATCCGTTATTGTTTATTTTTGAGGAAGGCACCTGCTTATCCAATTACACATTTTAAGAGTCATTTATCAGCAAGGCTCCCTAATGGGATTTCAATGTTAAGTTTCCAGTCCCCAAATAATACAGTCCAGTTTCTGCAGACGTATCATGACCTTTGGCTGACTGGACTGTCCTATAATTCTCATTCTACTTGGACATCTTGAGGTAAAATAGCTAAATGAATGCACTTTCAAACGTTAGCTGAAAAGGTGAAAGAGGTAAGGGATCTCCTCCATGTGGTAATATCCAAAGGCCTGGCCTAGTCGTGGATTTGTTTGACATTCAACTGCAAAAGAATAAGATGGAGCGTTTGGATTTATACCCTGCTTTTCTCTCCTGCAAGGAGTCTCAAAGCGGCTTACAAACTGCTTCCCTTTGGAGCAGCAGTGGCGTAGTGGCTAAGAGCAGTGGCTAAGAGCAGGTGCACTCTGATCTGGAGGAACTGGGTTTGATTCCCAGCTCTGCCGCTTGAGTTGTGGAGGCTGCATTCGAGGAATTGGATGAACTTCCCACTGCATTGACACGCTAGCTTGGGGTAGACCTTTGATGGCTGGGTATGGCAATATACGCTCTTTTCGGAGCTCTAGCTCCCAAATCACCCTGCAGGATGCTTGTTGTGAGGGGGGAAGGGCAAGGAGATTGTCAGCCCCTTTGAGTCTCCTGCAGGAGAGAAAGGGGGGGTATAAATCCAAAGTCGTCTTCTTCTTCCAGAGGCGTACCGGGCCTAACTGGCACCCAGGGCATGAACAACTCCCCCCACCCCCACCCAGCTTCCCACACCCCACTTACAACAGTCAGCAGGGAGGTTGGGGGCGGGACTCAGCAGAGGGTGGCTCAGGCAGGCAGGCGCTGTGGCGGTAGGCACTGTGGCGGCAGGCCAGCTCCTGCCCTCCCCAGCCTCCCTGGGGGGTGGGCGGGAGCCAACCTGTGGCTGCGGTGATCACCTTGGCCAGCAAGCAGTGCCCTGGTGTGGGGGGAGCCACTGGGCACTGGCTGGGTTGCTGTGCCATGGGAGGGGCCAGGTTGTCACGCCGCAGGAGAGGCCGAGTCCCCCCATGTGACAAAATGGCATGCACCCAGAGACATGGGATCCCCTGCCCCTGTTCCCTGCCCCTCCCCAGACGCCTTGTGAGGTTGGTGGGGCTGAGAGAGTTTGTTTGTTTGTTTGTTTGTTTACTTACTTACTTACTTACTTACTTACTTACTTACTTACTTACTTACTTACTTACTTACTTATTATATTGGATTTCGTAGACAGCCTCATCCTTCAAGGGCTCTGAGAGAACTGTGTCTGGCCAAATAGCCCACCTACTTCACAAAGTATCTTTTGTGGGGAGAGGAAGGGAAGGAGTTTGTAAGTCGCTTGGAGAATCCTTTCAGTTGAAAAAAGCAGGGTATAAATCCAAACGACAGCTCCTCCTCCTCCTCTTCTTCGTCATCATACTGGCTCGGTTGTCTGACGAAGATCCGCTCTGATATCTATGGTTAATGAGGATGCATCAAACCAAGATGGTTCATTTTTTTAAAAAAAAATCAACCACGTTTAGTCTTCATGTGCGTTCATGTGACACATTAATGAAGACAACCTGGTTTGTTTCTCAATCATACCAAAACAAACTTGGGGCCTTTCCCCACTTACCTTAAGCCCCGCGCTACTTGAGGAGAGTAGCGCGGAGTCCCCCGGCACTCCCCACGACAGGGGCAGTGACAGCGCAGCCGCCCCAACGCTGCCGCTGTCGCGCCCCCTCAGCACGCGGCATCCCAGGCGCTCTTCTTAAGGGTGCCTTTTGATGACCCCGTGCAGAGTGCGGGGTCGTGAGGACGCCCGGCCGTGCGCCTGATGGGATATTAGCCGCAGCTTTGCTGAGAGCAGCGTGGCTGAGAGGGGGATCCAAGAGGAGTGGGAAAGGCCCTTCGGACGGGCCAAATAAGGCTCTGTGTGGAAAACAATGCAGGTGATGGAACCAGCAGTAGTTGAGGTGAACTCAGATTTGAGTGAAGGTCTGTGAGAAGAATCTTGGCTTCACAACTGATCGTCATGGATAGATTTGCACACACAGCAGAGTTTCACATTATGTCTCAACTAAGCCCAGTGTTATTGTAAAGATTATATATTAGAATAGTCACAAGGTCCGAAGTAGCCACATTGGCATTTACTTTGCAGTAAATCCAACGCAGTTTAAAACCTCGGTGGGACCTGTTAGAGCAGTTCTCTACGCGGCCATTTCAATACAAGTTCAAGTACGCTTCCAGAACGCTTTCAATTCAATTCCTTCAGCATTTCTTCGATTGCCCGTCCACAGACAACCTCCAAACCTTTCATGGCCACCGTGAGTGTTTTAAAAAAACCTTTTTGATTCTCTGTTGAAACAATGCTTCCTGGATTCACTGTTTCAGTGCTCTGTAGCTCCATTTAATCGAGGCTCCACAGGTTCACCCAGGGGCTTTCCCCACATGGAGCCAGAGCGGAACTATTTCTACCTAGGCTTATTCCAGTGCGGAACTTCTGGCAGCACTGCCACCGAAATGAAAGCCCAACATTATTTCGTCTCAGCCCCTTAACGAATTCGTTGTAGAGCCGCCGGCATCCCGGTCGCATTTATCGGCGAACTCCACTGGCCGGAACATCGTCGATACCGCCTCGAAGCTTCGAAGTGGCGGGTTATCAAAACGACATATTAATCTTCATCCGTCCAAACCAATCACTAGCCGCTTTTGTGGGTAAGCGCAGAACGTGTGGGAGAGCGGTAGGGTAGAAAGCGCATGTAACTGCAAATTGTAAAACCTGTAAAACTAAAAAAAGAACGCCTTCCGCTTCCCGCTTGCATAACATATCGCCAACTGCGATCAACGAGGAGTCAAACAGGGCACCAAGATAATTTAGCCTTTAGCTCAGTTCCCAGCAGGGGCTTAAATCCCAGTTGCTGTGGGGACAGCCTGGAATCGCCCTCCACTGAAGGGAACTGAGTCGACCTTAGCTCCCTTCTGTAGTGGGGAAAGCCCCCCAAACAGCCCTCCCCACAAAACTCCAAACACATGAAAAACTGAAAATGAGAGGCAGGAGAGAAAGGACTGACATCAGGGACACAAAAAATTGTGCCAAAAGAGATGTTAGCCCAGAGGTGTGTAAAACGACAGCGGGAAAGATATTAAAGAAGGGGACCGGTTATAAGGGGCATGGGCCTGAAATACTCTTCAGTATAAAAGAATCGTTTTAAAAGGGTTTTTGAGTAAAACTGAGAGAAAGCTGCTCGGAAACATTTTGGGAACCAGAGAGGGAAAAAGCAGTGCAGAATTCCACAGAAGAACCAGCTTATTTCCTGCCTCAAAACATTTTAATTGGTGTGTAGAAAGGGCCACGGTGTTAGAGTTGCCAGCTCTGGATTGGGATTGGGAAATACCTGGGGATTTGTAAGGTGAAACCTTAAGAGGACAGGGTTTGGGAAGGGGAGTATACTTCACTGGAATATAATGCCATAGAGTCCACCTTTGAAAGCTATGTAAACATATACTTTTCACTTTGGGATTTTTTGAGAAAATGGTACAAACTTTTGGTACAAACTTTTGGTACAAACTTGGAGTTGCCCTAAATTTGTAGAACTGTCAGTTGTAACCGAGGCTGGACTCATATTGCAGGTTTTGGAATCTGCACAGGGCTCAGCTCTTTGAATTAGATGACCGAATGTTTGTATCCCGGATTTCTAAGGATCCTCTGTATTGCATTGTGTGACATTGCCCAATTATCCACACAACAGCCCTGTAGAGTAGGCTAGCATGTGAAATCATCCCTTCGTTCCTCAACTTTGTACCCCTCCCTTCCTCCAAGTGGCATACATGAAGGAAACAATCCCATTTTTTCACAACCACTCATGAGATAGGCTAGACCTCCAAAATTTCTCTCCCTCAGAGAACGGTGTGGAGTTGCAAACCTCTGCTGTCCCCCGCCCGAAATGCGCTAGAATGCCCTCCCGGCGCTCCTCTCCATGCCCCTGTAATTGCATGCGCAAACCGGGGCACGTCACATATAATTTAGAACCATTGCCATTAACTCCACTGTCCACCGGCGAAGGTTAAAGTTTATTTTCTGTGGATGGAGAGTCCAGAGTTCCAGCGTTATAGAAGGTTCAGGAGATCTCCAGTTACCGCATCTTGGGTGCTGGTAAACCTTCTAGTCTCTATAGCACAGCCATGCGCAGATGTTGCCACAAGACGTGTCACAAAATGTGCATTGAAGGCTGAAAGTGTTATTGTTAAAGTGAAGTAACTGTGTGGACTTCGACACATTTGGAGGCCCACCAAAAGTGGAAAGCGCTCTCAGCACCGGGTTATGGTAACATTTTACCAACAATCTTGTATTTCTTGAAATAAATATTAAAACTTTCCAAGCAAGTCTATGCAATGGGCTCCGGCCAAGCAGTGTTTGGCTGTTCAGAGAGCGAATTTTGGGGAATACAGTTCCCAAAGGCATGTGCTTGATCTAGCTTTTGTTTCTTTGTGTAGTGGTATCTACTAAAAGATGGGAGTTGGGTTCTCAAATGCAATAGCTGTTGAGGAGGCTTCGCTCTAACAATGAGTGGTTTCTCCGAACCCGAAGCAGTGAGGAGCATTACAACTAGTGAGCAACTGCAGGAACACCCAAAGGTTGGGACTCAGTTGCTTCATCGCATAACGCGATCACACAACCGTGGCCCAACTGCTGCACAATTGCTTCCCTAAGAGCATTTCACAAAAGAGTGTTTTAATGAAATTATGTCTGTGTGGAATCCTGCTTGTATAGTTTTGCTCTCTCCTCTAGAGATCACATCCTTCAGAGATGAATAAGATTAATGTTTGATATTAATTTTGATGTTAGGAAATATTTATTATAGTGGCTAAGATGTCATGATATCATGATGGTATGCTGTTATATTGGCTATGTTATGAGCATTGTTGATAATGATGTTATATTGTTGTTTATTTATTTATTTATTATATTTATATACCGCCCTCCCCAAAGGCTGTTATTGATGTTATGATGATTATTATTGTATATTATGCTTATTATTTGTTTTATATTGTTGTATAATCACTCTGGGCCCTCTTCAGGGGAGGCTGCAATTAAAATATCTATTCATTCATTCATTCATTCATATCTATCTTATTCATTCATCTTATCTATTCCATCTATTCATTCATTCATTCATTCGAATTAGAAAGAGATCTTTTGTCAAAGCTTTAGGTAGGAATTTAGCGTTGCCATCTTCCATGTGGTAACTGGAAATCTCCTGGGCTTACAACTGATTTCCAGACTACACACACTAGTTCCTTGGTGAAAAGAGCTAGACTCTATGACTTTATGCCCCATTGAAGCCCCTCCCCTTCCCGAGCTCCACCCTCCTGAGGCTCCACCTCCAAAATTTCCAGGTATTTTCTAATTCAGACCTGGCAACCTTTGGTTATTTCTAGTGAACAGGTTAGATTCAGCTGCAGAGTTAGACAAACGCCCTTAGTTAAGAGCACCCACTTTATGGCCCCTTCCGCACATGCAGAATAATGCACTTTCAATCTACTTTCAATGCACTTTGCAGCTGGATTTTACTGTGCAGAATAGCAAAATCCACTTGCAAATAATTGTGAAAGTGGATTGAAAGTGCATTATTCTGCATGTGCAGAAGGGGCCTAAGTGGTATCTCTTGTTAACAGATTTTAAATGGCGCCTTCTCCACTTGAGATTGGTCCAGCTAATATGACTTTGTTTGTATGGTGGTTAAGATTGGCAGACTCTAATCTGGAGAACAGGGTTCGAGTCCCCACTCCTCCACATGAAGCCTGCTGGGAGACCTTGGGCCAGTCACAGTTCTCTCAGAACTCTCTCAGCACCCAAAAAACCTCACAAGGTGTCTGTTATGAGGAAAGGAAGGGAAGGAATTTGTAAGCTGCTCTGAGACTCCTTAAAGGTAGAGACAAGTGAGGTATAAAAACCAATTCTTCTTCCTCTCCTTTAAATATTTATTTCCCTCCTTTCCCTTTGTAGTTTAAGGCAACTTACATTTCACAGTTATAATGGCAATTTGGGTCTTTTCCACATCTGCTCTTTTCTGCCACTCAGCTTCCTAGCAACTTTGTTTTCCCCCCTTGGTTACACAAAGCATGGACGTAGGTAAGGGGGGGGGGGTTTCTTGGGTTTGAACCCCCCCATTCATGTCCGAAGCTCCGCCCCTCTGTTTGTGGGTTTTTTAAACATTTTAGTGCTTTTTCGGTTTTTGGCCTGCAGGGGGCGCATTGATTGGGCTAGCAGCACCAAACTTTCCGGGATTATTTGGAGGACACTCCTGATGATACTTCCCAGGTTTGGTGAGATTTGGTTCAGGGGGTCCAACGTTATGGACTCCCAAAAGGGGTGAACCCATCCTCCATTGTTTCCAATGGGAGCTACACCTTTGAGGGTCCATAACTTTGGACCCCCTGAACCAAACTTCACCAAACCTGGGATGTATTATCAGGAGTGTCTCTTATTAATACCACCAGGGTTTTGTGAAGTTTGGTCCAGGGGGTGCAAAGCTCTGAACTACCAAAAGGGGTGCCCCCATCCCCCATTGTTTCCAATGGGAGCTGATAGGAGATGGGGGCTACACCTTTGAGGGTCCATAACTTCACCAAACCTGGCTGGTATCATTAGGAGAGACTCCTAAAGGTACCCTGAAAGTTTGGTGCTTCTAGCTTAACAATTGTACCCCTGACAGCAGGCACCCCCCCAAATTTCCCCAGATTCTCCTTTTAAATCCACCCTCTTCGGCATGGATTTAAAGGGAGAATCTGAGGTCCTCAGTTTAGAACAGGGGTAGGGAACCTGCGGCTCTCCAGATGTTCAGGAACTACAATTCCCATCAGCCCCTACCAGCATGTGGTGGCCCCATGCTGGTAGAAACTGATAAGTATGGTCCCTAATTTATCTGGAAACATGAGTCAGTTTAGAACAGGGGAATTTAGGAACCTGCGGCTCTCTCAGATGTTGGGAACTACAATTCCCATCAGCCCCTACCAGCATGGCCAATTGGCCATGCTGGTAGGGGCTGATGGGAATTGTAGTTCCTGAACATCTGGAGAGCCGCAGGTTCCTTCCCCTGGTTTAGAAGAAGAAGAAGAGTTGGGATTTATATCCCCCCTTTCTCTCCTGTAGGAGACTCAAAGGAGTTTACAATCTCCTTGCCCTTCCACCCTCACAACAAACACCCTGTGAGGTGGGTGGGGCTGAGAGAGCTCCGAAAAGCTGTGACTAGCCCAAGGTCTGCTTGCAGCTCATCTGCCCATGATTTCACTGTATAAAGGACATGAACTAGGGCTGTTTCCACATGGTCAAAATATCCTGGGTTGAGCAAAAAAAATATTGTGCAGCCAACATGTTCACACAGTTCCCAGTCCTAAAGTGGGTTTGCCCCACAATATTTCCCTCATCCCAGGGTATTCAAAAACTGCCAAATTGATGATTTTATTCAAAAATCCCAGGGACAGCCTGCTAGAGCATAGGTGTCAAACTCGCGGCCCTCCAGATGTTTTGGGACGTAGGGGATGATGGGAACTGTAGTCCAAAACATCTGGAGGGCCATGAGTTTGACACCTGTGTGCTAGAGCCTGCCACCATGCGAACACCAATCGGGAGCAGAACCAGTTCATTTTTCCCGCCCAGCCACCTGATCTCCCTGCCTTGGGACCCCAGGCATACGCAGATATGCTTACAGATGCCACTCAAAAACAACAGCCAATCAGAATGTGGGACGCCGGGCATGCTCAGGTAGGGTTCCAGTGTCCCGAGCTCATGCAAAACAAGCTGGAGCATTTCCTTTTGGTCTTCACTGGATTCCTTCACAAAACGGGCAGTCATGCGAATGGCAAAACCATGGTTAAACAGATCACAATTATAAGGAACTGGTGCTACACAGATATAATTCTGTCGTGCGGAAACGGCCAAAGTTAGTTTGGACTGACAAGCTGCAAGCAGAGGAAACCTCCATCCGAAACCTTCCACAAATGGTCAGCCGTGCAGAAAATCTCTGCAGCAGCACAAAATGGCGGGTGCAACAAAGTGAAACTGACTAACTTCAGTCAGGCAGCAAGTGGGGGAAAATAACTCTTTTGACCTGAAATGCTTTATTTTCCCGTGCTGTGTGGAAGAAAAAAAAGCAAAAACAGTTCTTTTCAAAACATCTCCAAGACATTTAAAATGTTCTGTGTGGAATGGGCAAGAGCCTCGTGTGGAGGAGAGAATGAGAGTGTAGAGACGGAACCCCTCACTCGCTCCAGAAATGCAAGTGCTAAGTAAGCTTCAACAGAGACAGGGAGAGCAAGGTTGGCAATCTCCAGGTAGAACCTGGAGACATCCCAGAATTACAGTGCATCCCCAGGTGCCATAAATGAGTTCCCCTAGAAAAAATGACTGCTTTGGAGTGGGACTCTATGGTATTATACCTCTCTGAGGTCCCCCCCCATTCCCAAACCCAATCATCTCCAGGCTTCAACTCCAAATCTCCAAGAATTCTCCAATCTGGAGTTGGCAACCTGAAATTACTGTCCTTTAATCCAACCTATCTTGCAGGATTTTTTTTAAAAATGTGGCCTTTTAGGGCCACACTGGGAGGGGCAGGCTCTTTATTCATTTTATTTAATTTACCATATATACTCAAGTATAAGCCGACTTTTTCAGCACATTTTTATGCTGAAACACCCCCCCCCCCGGCTTTTACTTGAGTATATACGGCAATTCCAAGATGGCGGCTGGAGTTGGGGCTGCTGTGAAGATCCGGTAAGCATGTTGCTGCTTTTTTTCTAACTCACCAGAGAGCCGTAAAAACAAGCTGTAAGGACAGCCTGCATAGCATTACAACTAGGGTGTGTGTGTGTGTGTTAATAGAAACCGAGGCATTTCTCTCCTAAGGGTTATTGGTGCGTTGCATTCTAGATGAATACAATTCTTCATACAGTAGTTTACTGCCAAATACTGATGTTGCTGAAGACAAAGGCTTTCTTTGGAGCAAAGTTTAGGCTGGCATGGCTATGAATCCCAGAATTATTCTACATTTGGAGGAAAACAGCGGTTCATTTGCGTTCCTAGAGTGCTGGAAAGCTGCTCATCCCTAATGCAAATTCTGTTAAGCAACTCTATCTCATCTTGCTCCCAAATCTTCTGTTTTTAGCTGCTATTGAGTCAAATTCGAAGGTTTATACTCGAGTCAATAAGTTTCCCAGTTTTTTGTGGTAAAATTAGGTGCCTTGGCTTATATTCGGGTTGGCTTATACTCGAGTATATACGGTATTTGTGAGACTTATTATACCGCCCACCCCTGAAGGGCTCTGAGCGGTGTACAACAGATAAAATACCATTAGAACATACAATTACAATATAATAATAAAGACCAGAAATAATTTAACACAACAAAAAAGGACAACAAAAAACCCAACAACAGATGGCTAAAGACCTCCTACCCACCCCACCTCCTGGGAGAAGATTGGGCACAATAGTGGCAACCGGATGTGATGGTAAACTGGGGATGGCAGGGGTGGCACATCAACCACCAGCCTCCCCAAAAGCCAGGTGGAACAACTCAGTTTTACAGGCCCTGTGGAACTGTCCAAGGTCCTGCAGGGCCCTGATGGCCAGTGTTCCACTAGGCAGGGGCCAAGGCAGTAAAGGCCCTGGCTCAGGTGAAGGCCAGTCGTATCATTGAGGGGCTGGGGACCACCAGTAAGTTTGCCTCCTCAGATCGTAGAGGTCGAGTAGGGACATAAGGGGAGAGACTTCATGGCTAATATATGTAGGCCAGCACCATTTTAAGGGAAGTTAAAAAACCTGGCTCTTGTCTCCCATCAGCCCAGTGAAGAGGAGGAGGAGGAGGAGGAGTTTGGATTTATATCCCCCCCTTTCTCTCCTGCAGGAGACTCAAAGGGGCTTACAATCTCCTTGCCCCTCCCCCCTCACAACAAACACCCTGGTCACCCAGCTGGCGTGTGTGGGAGTGTACAGGCTAATCTGAATCCCCCAGATAAGCCTCCACAGCTCAGGCAGCAGAGCTGGGAATCAAACCCGGTTCCTCCAGATTAGATACACGAGCTCTTAACCTCCTACGGCACTGCTGGAATGGTGGGGGGCGATTTTCCACTCCCCACGTGACTAAATGACCACAGCCCGGGGCATTTGATTCCATATGTCCCCCTGGGTGGTACGCCCCAGATAAGAACCAGCTCTCCAGGGTAGAGATTCTGGCCTGTTAGTCCGCTCTGAGATCTCCTATATTACAATGGATCTCTGGGCAATAAAGATCAGTTTTCCTGGAAAAAATGGCTGATTTGGAATGTGGACTTTTGTGGCATTGTACCCTGCTGCCGCCATCCCCTCTCCAAACCCCGCCCTCCATCCCAGCTATAACTTCTTTTTCTTATTTTCTGTGGATCAGCCCTTCTGCTTGAAATTTTCTGTGCCAAATCCAGCATGGGAGCAAGCTTGTTTTCTGCTGCTCCAGGGACTAGGACCGTGGTGGCGAACCTTTGGCACTCCAGATGTTATGGACTACAATTCCCATCAGCCCCAATTGGCCATGCTGGCAGGGGCTGATGGGAATTGTAGCCCATAACGTCTAGAGTGCCAAAGGTTCACCACAACTGGACTAGGACCAGGAGTAATGGGTTTAAGGTGAAGGAAAAGAGATTCCACTTAAACATCTGGAAACACTTCCTGACAGTCAGGGCTGTTTGACAGTGGAATGCACTACCTCGGAGTGTGGTGGAGTCTCCTCCTTTGGAGTTTTTTAAAGTGGGGCTGGATGGCCATCTGTCAGGAGTGCTTTGATTGTGTCTTCCTGCATTGCACGGGGTTGCTTGATGGCCCTTTGAGTCTCTTCCAACTCTATGATTCTATGGTTTGTGGCACCGTCCAGCACTATTTGACCCAGCTGTGCACAGGGCAAATCTCTCTCCGCTGTCCGCGCCCTCTCTGCTGACAGCAACCTGCCCCACATATCCTTATGCCCCACGTGCAGTTTACGCCCAGTCCCTCTTTCTCGTTAACTCTTTGCTTCCTTTAATCTCTTGTCTATTCCATTAATCTTTCCATCATGACCCTCTTTAATCCCATTGCTTAATCTGTCTCTGTCCTCTAGCTCCCGTAGCCCCCTACCGTGCACATAGGATTAATCCGGTAGATTAACCTCTCTGGTCCCAATTTATCTCGGTGAGAGGTCCTTTGTACCAAGGATCCTGCCAGAAGTCAAGGTAAGCGGGAGGAATAGATGACCTGCGGGTACTTTTCAGGTAAAGAAGTCTGACTCTGCTGGGTCAAATAGTACTGGAGATCGTGAGGATGCCATTCACAGTGCTGAAATTAACACAGAAAATTGCAAGCAGCAGGTCAGATCCACAGGAAAACAAGAAAACAAGAGCTATTTAAGAGCTGTTTAATCGCACCCATTCCAACTGATCAATGCCTAATTTGCCACAGTTACCAGATCATCTATTTTCTCTCCTTCAATGTCTCCTTTTTTATAATGTCATTTAGACCATTGATTAAAACCAGGGGCGTACCGCCCTGGGAGACATATGGGGCCAAATGTCCCCAGTCTGTGGCCATTTAGTCATGTGGGGTGCAGAAAATTGCCCCCCCCCCACATCCCACCTCCTTCCCTCCGAGTCCATTAAAATGTTGTTTGGTCATGGAGGGGGAGGGCAGCCGCCATACAGGGTGGGGACGGGGATTCAGATTTTGCTACATTTTTCCTAGATACGCCTCTGATTAAAACATAAGAAGAAGAAGAGTTTGGATTTATATCCCCTCTCTCCTGTAGGAGACTCAAAGGGGCTGACAATCTCCTTGCCCTTCCCCCCTCACAACAAACACCCTGTGAGGTGGGTGGGGCTGAGAGAGCTCCGAGAAGCTGTGACTAGCCCAAGGTCACCCAGCTGGCGTGTGTGGGAGTGCACAGGCTAATCTGAATTCCCCAGATAAGCCTCCACAGCTCAGGCGGCAGAGCGGGGAATCAAACCCGGTTCCTCCAGATTAGATACACGAGCTCTTAACTTCATATGACCCCATATACTCCCCATGGCGCTACACCCCTGCCTGAGTCCGTAAAGTGAACCTGTCTTCAACCAGCCTTTTCCATGTGGTGCTTATAATGAACACTGTCCTTAAGTGAATCATGTTCCTTTTGCCCCAGACAAGCGGTTCGCCCCCTGCCATGCTCACCGTCTAAGCAGCTAAAGGGAAGATTTTCAATGTTTGGGGTCATAGCGACCTTTCACAAATCCAGCCTGAGCCAGAGGCATCTTGGGTGAGCCAAACTAGGCAGGTCAGGACAACAGAGTTCGGAGTGCTATGACTCTGTGGGGAGGGTTTGATTGGGTTGCCAGCTGGCCAGGAAAAACAACGTCCTCTTCCTTGGGTGTGGTGGAAAGCAATGTCAAGTCCCAGCTAATTTATGGAGACCCCGAGGGGCGTCATTCAAGGCAAGAAACATTTGAAGGTGGTGTGCTGTTTGCCTGCCTCTACATGGGGTGAGAGAGTTCTTAGAGAACTGTGACTGGCCCAAGGTCACCCAGCAGGCCTCATGTGGAGGAGCGGGGAATGGAACCTGGTTCTCCAGATTAAAGTCCACCGCTCTTAATCGTTGTTCCACATTGGTTCCTCTAATAAAAGTTTAAGAACATAAGAACATAAGAACAAGCCAGCTGGATCAGACCCGAGTCCATCTAGTCCAGCTTTCTGCTACTCGCAGTGGCCCACCAGGTGCCATTGGGAGCTCACAGGCAGGAGGTGAACGCAATGGCCTTCTGTGGCTGTTGCTCCCAAGCACCTGCACTGTTAAGGCATTTGCAATCTCAGATCAAAGAGGATCAAGATTGGTAGCCATAAATCGACTTCTCCTCCATAAATCTGTCCAAGCCCCTTTTACAGCTATCCAGGTGAGTGGCCATCACCACCTCCTGTGGCAGCATATTCCAAACACCAATCACACGTTGCGTTGCGTGAAGAAGTGTTTCCTTTTATTAGTCCTAATTCTTCCCCCCAGCATTTTCAATGGATGCCCCCTGGTTTAACATGTTTAACAGTTTAACAGGTTTAACAGGTTTAACATGTTTAACATGAGGAAATGGGCAGTTGCAGCTTTTCACGGCATGGAGTGAAATAAGATCCCTGATAATGGCTGAAAATGGCCACAGAAAAAGGTGCCGGTACCATATGGGGACACCGTGCCCTGAGAAAATGGCTGGTGGAAAGGATCACTCTCATGATCTTCTTTCTCTCTCTTCCATGGTGCTACTAATGCTTTCTCATCCATCTTAGTTTCATGCCTGACAGAAATCCTAAAAGATTTCCGCTGACAGAGGATCTTACATATTTTACACCATGGAGGTTGGAAGCATGAAAATCCCACTCAGACATTTTCTGAGATGCTCAATTAAAATATATATATATACTTGTTGAGACGCGCAGCTGGATAACTTTTATCGTTTCGACCTCTGCCGATTTATCATGTAAGTTTTAAAAGTTGTACATAGAAGCCTTTGTGGATGCAGGTCGAAATGTGAACGAGGGGAGTTATTACGGAATTGGAAGGATAGTTTTAGGACTCCTGAGGCTCCGGGGCAGGATTCAGCATGCATTAGTATTCGCAGTTTGATGAGAAGACACTCATGGCCAAAACAGGTCTGAAACTCAGATGGATTTTTGCCTGCTCTGCTTACAACGAATGGAAGGAGTGCTTTGCAAATTGGGCAGGTTTCAGAAGTTCACAAAATCTCAGCACTACTTAAGAGCTACCTCTGTAAGTCCTCCATTGCCCCTAGCAAGATAGCTTCTTTGTTCTAATTATTATGATTTAATTTATTTGATTTTTATCCAACAGCGGGCTCACAGCGTCCCACAACAATATCAAAACAATAAATTTTTGCTATCAGAGAACTTTAAAATCACACTGTACCTCCCCTGAATCGTACAACAGTCTGTGTTTTAATATTAGAACAAACACCCACAATGAATTGATTACTTATTTGTTTTATTTATATTACATTTTTTTCTCCCTGATTGGGGGAATCAAAGGGGCTTTTCGCATTGTTCTCCCCTCTCACATTTAATCGTCATAGCAACACCCTTAGTCGAGTCCAGTGGCACCCCAGAGACCAAAAAGATTTGGGGGGAATAAACTTTCGAAAGTAAAAGCTCCCTTCATCAAATATCTGACAAATGGAGCTATGGTGGATTTCGCACAGGCCAAATATAACGTTTGTAGGATGGTATATAAATCCTTTAGCGAGGGAGGAGGGGACATCACACAGGTCCCGTTCCCAAACCAGGTTTGGCCCATTTTATTCCCCTCATTGTGGGATTTTTGAATATCACCAAACCAGCAATCCTTTTGTAGAATCCTGGGTTGGAAACGCTCTCACGTGAACAGGAAGGAGACACTGTATTTCCCTCCCTTCCACCCATTCACTTTAGGTCCTGTGCCATCCACTGTCAAGGAGAATCCGTCGGCTTGCCATTCTGTGCAAGTCACCCAGCAGATTGTCAGCAGGGTACAAAGACCCCCAAGCATGGGGTTTCTCCCCAGGGCAGTGAGTATGACCGATCTACAGCAACATGTTCATTATTGCCTGACCATTGCAGGGGTGTGCCCTTTTTCTTTTCTTTTTTGGTGTATTTCACATGCGCAGCTATGCAGATGCAGCCGATCGGATTGTGGGAAATTGGCATGACTGAGGGGGCTCATTTCTGTATGTCTTGCAGGAAATTTTTAAAAAGAGAGAAGGGTCTCCGTGAAAAGGCGCAAAAGTAGCCTGGATTATTTCCACGGGCTCCAATCGCTGCCTGAACTGGTGAAGGGCACACATGTGAACGGGAAAAAAGAAAATGGATTCATTTATAACAACTGCAACTCGTTATATAAATACTGTGTGGAATCCACCTTTGACTCTCAAAAACAAATATCCTGAAAGAGTTGCCTAGAACATCCTGGCAACTGGCGGGAGACAAGGAGGGGGAGGGGGTGGAACTTACCAGCAGCAAAACTGAGGCTTAGGCCTCTGTTGCTGGTGTTGAGTCAACATCACTTTCAGCAAGCACTGGATATGATGTCCTCAGATTGCCAGCAGTGTGGGGTGCTCTAGTATTTGGGCAAAAAACCCATGCTAGGCAGAAGTTGTTTTTAGCATCGAGTTTTTGCCCAAATACCAGAACATCCACACATTGCCAGTGACCTGATTACATCTATGAGTCACGCAACAGAGGTCTAGTCCCCAGTTTCCTGCTGCCTCTGGTGGGTGTCTAGCAACCCTATATCCAGTGGTGAGATTCAGCCTATTCGCACCAGTTCTGTAGAACGGGTAGCTAATTTTTTCTAGTTCAGAGAGCTGGTGGTAATCCTACCACTGAGTCCCACCACCGGAAGTTCACAACCGGTTGTTAACTTATTTGAATCCCACCACTGCCTATATCCCAAAAATCTTGTTGGTCCTAAGATACTGCGAGAGTCGAATCCAGCTGTTCCACCATTGAGGTTACCCTTTGAAACTAACAGCAACTTGTGAAAGTTAAGAGGTGATGTGACAGCCATGTTTTTGAAGGGGTGTCATGTTGGTGAGGGAGCAAGCTTGTTTTCTGCTGCTCCAGAGACTAGGACCAGGAGTCATGGGTTCAAGGTGAAGGAAAAGAGATTTCACCTAAACACCAGGAAACACTTCCTGACAGTAAGGTTTGTTTGACAGTAGAATGCACTTCTTATGTTCTAATGTTCTTATGTACCTCGGAATGTGGTGGCATCTCCTTTTGGGGGGGGCGTTTTAAACAGAGACTGGATGGCCATCTGTCAGGAGTGCTTTGCTTGTGTGTTCCTGCATTGTAGGGGGTTGGACTTGATGGCCCTTGGGGTCTCTTCCAACTCTATGATTCTATGGTAGGTTACAATGAAAGGTTGTGATGGGTCTCGGGTCACCTGGCAACTGGTCAGCCCAGGTCCTCCTCCAGCATTCTACTACACCACACCATCACACATCACAACACATAGGTGTGGTGAATTGGTGAGAGGGGTTGGGGGGTTCTTTTATGGAGTTGCACAACTGTGGAACCTGCTAAGGTGTGAAGCTACATGTTCTACTTACCTAGTCCTGAACTTAGGGATACCTGCCTCCAGGTGGGACCTCAGGTTCCCCTGGAATCTCCAGACTACAGATATCAGTTTTCCTGGAGAAAATTAATGCTGTTGAGAGTGGAATGGGGGGGGGGTATTTTTAGTGATGCAAATGAACTCCACCCAGAGATCCCTTACCTCTACAGGAGTCGACTGCATACTGTGCAGCTGTGGATAAGTATACATAGGGACTACAAAACAAAACATTCTAAAAAGAATGAAAGAACATGAAATGCACTAACAGCTAATCCAACCTGGGAAATCAGCAGTAGCTGAACATGCACTAAACCAAGCTGGACATTCTAAAGACACAGAAATTGCTCATAACTCCGACAGCTACTATGTCAAACTACATAGGGAAGCCATTGAAATCCACAAACACAGTGACAATTTAAAAAGAGAGAGAGTCTAAAAATCAACAAAACCTGGCTACCAGTACTAAAAAACACCAAAACCAAAAGCCAGAGACATTCAAAGGCAACTGTGAGTAAGCTCCACCGAGTGGCAAGGGATTTACAAACAGTAATCTGAGACCTAAGCCTCTGACGCCTGTGACATGTCAACATCACTTCTGGCAACTCTACCATAGAGTTTCTGCCCAACTACCAGAGCATCTTCACATTGCCAGTGCTGTGATGACATCACTTCTGGTGTGACGCCAACACCTAGACGTCAGTTTGCTGCCAGCAAGATCCATCCATCCTCTGCCAGTTACTTAGGGAATCCCTGACAACCTAGTGATTGAAGACTGAATCCTGTGGCATTCTGGGGGAAATGGAGGTGGCAGAGATGGCTCTTAGCAGACTTTAGGTCTGAAGTGTTTTTGTTTTGAAAGTTTGGTGTGCTTTTAAGCCCATTTCTCATACATCCTACCCTTCTAAGATACGCATGAAATGCATGAATTCCATTTTCTTGCAACGTTCTCAGTGGCTTGAGTGTTATAAGATACCCAATCTCCTGAACAGCTCTGATGTACTCTTTTGTGAAACTGTTGCAAATTTAATACTGGAAATTAGTAATTTTAACTGTATTTCTCAACCTTGTTTTGTTTTAAAATTTTGTCCTGTTTTATATGCCAATAAAGGCTTGTGTTGTTACATCCTGCCCTTCCCCCTGACTGAAGTGTAACCTTTCTCACATTTCTATTTTCATTGAACAGGTACATTTTGGCAGATGGCTGATAGAAGGGAACCCCTATGTGGTGCTGTTTGATATAGGATCAGCTGCTTGGAATCTGGATCGCTGGAAAGGGGAATTCTGGGATGCAAGCCACATTGGAATCCCATACCACGACCGAGAAGCCAACGATGCACTCATCTTTGGGTCGTTAACTGCCTGGTTTTTGAAAGAGGTATGTGCTGAAATGTGCAGATGGAATATCTATATCTGAAATTATCATCGGGAAGCTGTGCTTCCATTCCCCTTTTTTCCAGTGGTGAAGTACACATGTTAATATGCCTTGTGCTGAATCAGATCTTTGGCCCAACAAGGTCAGTATTGTCTACTCAGACCGGCAGCCGCTCTCCAGGGTCTCAGGCTGAGCTCTTTCATATCACCTACTGACTTGACCTTTGAACTGGGAAGTGAACCTTTTGCATGCAAAGTGAAGGTAGGCAACAACCAGGTGCAGGGCCTTTTCAGCTGTGGCCTCCCCGCTTTGGAATGCCATCCTCTTGGATGTTTGCCCAGTGCCTGATTTGTTGTGTTTCCAGCACTGGAGGCAAAGACCTATTTATTCCAGGCTCTGGGGTGAGAGTAATTCATTTCCTTTCCTCTCTGTTCTGTGCCATTTTGTTGCTTTTCATTTTCCGCCAATCAGTTGCTAGTTCTTTTCTTGTTGCGGGCACGTTTTGTGCTGCTTTCTCTTGACTGAGGTTTTAGTGCTGCAATTTTAATTATTTTAATACCTTGTAGAGGGTAGGATAGAAACTTCACAAATGATTGCATCGAGTGATGAATCCTCATCGGTGAGCATTGAACAAACTCCTGTTTGGCTATCGCTACAAACAGCTGTTAGATCGAAGTCTTAATTCTTAACCAGGAAGTAGCCTGGGCAACTTTTGGGGGGAGGGTAATTTTCGGCTTTAAAAAACTTCAAAAAATTCAGGAGAGCTTAAGAAAGCAGATAACCTGTGTTGGCTTTTTCAGCTTTCTTGAATTTTTTTTTGGGGGGGGGGGTTGAAACTGAACCCCCCAAATATAAGCCCCGCACAGTTGAATGCAGAGATTGGCTGACCTGGCCCATGCACTCAGCCGTGCAGTGCTCTGCCCTGCTTACCGAGTTGGAATCAGCTTCGCATGTGGAGCGGGAGGGTTGCCTGCAAAGATCGAGGTTCCTGACGTTTGCAGGCAGCCCTTCTGGCCTCCCCCACCCCCACCCCCACCCCCGCTTGCCAAATACAGCTGGCTTTGGGCCAAGCCCTGGATCTTCACCAATAATGAACACAGCGATTTCCACCAAAGGTCTTTATTGACAGACAGCAGAGCGGCCATAGAAGAAGCCAGTTCTGGGAACTGACTTCCAGAACACCCTTTTTATGCCCATTGGGGTGCCCCCCTTCCTCCCTTCCCCCAGGAATATCAAAGCAGAGCAGTACAGAACAAGAATGTAGGAGCCGTTAGTTCTCAAGGTCAGGTGGAGACATATCAAAGCAACTCGGCACTTGGGTGCAGTCTACTCCACTACACCTTACAAAGCACAGAGATTACAGGAAACCGAAAGTAGAGTGAAACCCATTAACATGACAGAAATCAAAGCCCCTTATGATGTTAGGAGGCCATCCTGACACTTTCCAAGCAGGGTGGGAGGGTGTCCTCCAGAGAAAATAAGAACATAAGAACTAGCCTGCTGAATCAGCCCAGAGTCCACTCTGCTACTCACAGTGGCCCACCAGGTGCCTTTGAGAGCTCACGTGTAGGATGTGAAAGCAATGGCCTTCTGCTGCTGCTGCTGCTCCTGAGCACCTGGTCTGCTAAGGCATTTGCCATCTTAGATCAAAGAGGATCAAGATTGGTAGCCATAGATCGACTTCTCCTCCATAAATCTGTCCAGGCCCTTTTTAAAGCAATCCAGGTGAGTGGCCATCACCACCTCCTGTGGCAGCGTATTCCAAACACCAATCACACGTTGTGTGAAGAAGTGTTTCCTTTTATGAGTCCTAATTCTTCCCCCCAGCATTTTCAATGGATGCCCCCTGGTTCTAGTATTGTGAGAAAGAGAGAAAAATTTCTCTCTGTCAACATTTTCTACCCCATGCATAATTTTATAGACTTCAATCATTCAAATCTTTTCAGGGGGCATTCATTGAAAATGCTGGGGAGGGGGGTTCACAATCAGGGTTCACAGAGTTCAGGGTTCACAATCTTTGTGGGCAACCCTGCTGGCCCCTCCTCGCTTATGATGTTGGAGCTGGCTTTGCGGGGGGGGGGGGTTGCCAGCAGAGATCAAAGTTCCCAATCTTCGCAGGCAGCTCTGCCGGCCCCCTCCCCAGTTTGCAAGGTAAGAACTGGCTTCACAAGGTGTGCGGGGGGGGGGGCTCCCTGTGGGATTGAGAACCTGTGAAGGATGGGGAATATCCCCAAGTAGCAGAGTTGCACAACACACTGGAACGCAGTAGGAACTCACACACACAGCAGCTCAGCTTCATAGAAGCGGTCCTACTTTTATTGTTCACAATGTTGTCCTCACAGACAAAGTGCTCTGCCAGGCAGTGGGGAGACCGGAGTCACACAGAGGCACATACAGTTCAGTCGTATATACATTTCTCTGTCCAATCACATTGCAGCTTCAACTAAGCCCAGAATGAGGCTGAGTCATCTGACAACTGTCAACTAGATTTTGCTGATCAGACACCAGTTTGACAGTGCTCTGACAGAACCTCCCAGCTCCACAGGAAAGCTGGAAAAGCTGAAATATATTCGGCTTTTTCAAAGCCAGGTTATTTTTAGAATTTCTTTGTCATTCAGATTTACTGCATGATCAGCCCTAACAGGAAATCTAAATTCTTAACCAGGAAGTCGTCATTCAGGCAAATGGAGGGGGTAGTAGCCCAAAGAGTCATTCACTTCTCAAACAAACTGCAGTTTGTTTGCGATGTCTGAGCAGAGCTCTAACATTCTTGAGTCTTTCAACTGTGGAGCAAAGGAAGCAATGAAATCATGTAACAATCATAATGGTACGTTTCGAACTCTTTGCAGCTGTCCGATCAGTTGGAAGACAAACCAAACATCGTTGCTCACTTCCACGAATGGCAAGCGGGGCCGGGACTGATCCTGTGTCGGTCTAGGAAGCTTCCCGTGGCCACGATCTTCACAACTCACGCCACGCTCTTGGGGAGGTACCTGTGTGCCGCCAGCATCGATTTCTACAACCACCTGGAACATGTAAGGAAAGCTGTGTTTTCCCCCCTTTCCTTTCGGCCCTTGCGGACAGGTCTTTCTGACTCTCTGTGCTGCTTATTGTCTGTTTTGCTTTCAGAGTTGTAGTGTGGATTTTTAAAGAAGCATTTATGATTATTTGCCAATTTAGAGTCCTAATTGCTATAGCAGGGTCTCCAATGCAGTGTCAATGGGTGCCACAGTGCTTGCTTATATTTTACCTGTAGCCTACCAAATGTTTTCAGAAAATGTGTAGGGCCCAGTGGAACTTTGTCCAGTATGGCTTCTGATTGACCACTGAAGGTCCAATTGGTTGTGGAGATTTGTATGCCCAAAAAGGCTTATTGATGATGGTTGTGGAGATTTAAAATGATGTTGCTTTGGCGGCAGTGGGCACCACAGGGTTGGTTTTATTCAGGCTCTCACTCCCCTTTCACAATGTGTTTAAATTCCCTTCTTCTTCACTGCAGGTGATATTCTATGTGTGGGAGGAGGGGCTCCACCTCCTGTGGCAGCCATTTTGTGCTTGCCTCTGCCTCTTGGGCAGCCATTTTGTGTTTGGATCCACCTCCTGCGGCAACCTTTTTGTGCTTGGTTCTGCCTCCTGTGGCAACCATTTAATGGTCTCACCATGACCATAGGTCAAAATTTCAAAGATAACCACAGTCTCATAGGAGCAGCAGTGGCGTAGGAGGTTAAGAGCTCGTGCATCTAATCTGGAGGAACAGGGTTTGATTCCCTGCTCTGCCGCCTGAGCTGTGGAGGCTTATCTGGGGAATTCAGATTAGCCTGTACACTCCCACACTCGCCATCTGGGTGACCTTGGGCTAGTCACAGCTTCTCGGAGCTCTCTCAGCCCCACCTACCTCACAGGGTGTTTGTTGTGAGGGGGGAAGCACAAGGAGATTGTAAGCCCCTTTGAGTCTCCTACAGGAGAGAAAAGGGTGATATAATTCCAAACTGCTGCTGCTGCTGCTGCTGCTGCTGCTCCTCCTCCTCCTCCTCCTCCTCCTCCTCCTCTTCTTCTTCTTCTTCTTCTTCTTCTTCTTCTTCTTCTTCTTCTTCTTCTTCTTCTTCTTCTTCTTCTTCAAAAAGGTCAGGGACCCCTACTGTATTGATTGTTGAATCTGGGCAAAATTTTAAAAGTTCAACGTCCTTTTCTCTTCCATTGTGGTCCTGTTCCACATTGCGGCCTCCTCAGAATGGCCACTTCACATTTTAAAAATGCTGGGAAGATCCCATCAGGGATCGCCCAATGTCACCATCTGGTTAGGCTCACAATTTTCCATTCCCCTGAATATTCAAAGTTCTGGCAAGTGGTGTACTTTAGGGAAATCTTTTTAGTCATACATTGGTAAACGACCTCCAGACATTTTGAGGGGGAGGAAAATCATCCTGTGCACCTGACACATTCCTGAGGCATAGCTGTGTTTGTGGGTTGCAAGCCAAGTGACAAAGAGTTTTGTGGCATCTCAACAGCCATTGGATTTATTGTTCGAAAGCTTTTATGAGCCAGAGTCCATGGATTGATACAGCCATGTTCTGGGATTGCGTTAGGCTTATTAGAATTACCTATCCCTAATGAAAAATGTTTGGAAGGGGCAAGGACAGAGCACCTTCCTTATGAGGAGAGGCTGCAGCGTTTGGGACTCTTTAGTTTGGAGAGGAGACGTCTGAGCGGGGATATGATTGAAGTCTGTAAAATTATGCGTGAGGTAGAAAATGTTTACAGAGAGACATTTTTCTCTCTTTCTCACAATAATAGAACCAGGGGGCATTCATTGAAAATGCTGGGGGGATGAATTAGGACTAATAAAAGGAAACACTTCTTCACGCAACGTGTGATTGGTGTTTGGAATATGCTGCCACAGGAGGTGGTGATGGCCACTAACCTGGATAGCTTTAAAAAGGGCTCGGACAGATTTATGGAGGAGAAGTCGATCTATGGCTACCAATCTTGATCCTCCTTGATCTCAGATTGCAAATGCCTTAGCAGACCAGGGCCTCAGGAGCAGCAGCCGCAGAAGGCCATTGCTTTCACCTCCTGCACGTGAGCTCCCAAAGGCACCTGGTGGGCCACTGCGAGAATGCTGGACTAGATGGACTCTGGTCTGATCCAGCAGGCTAGTTCTTATGTTCTTATGTTCAGAGTTCCTCTGTGGGTGGGTCGCTCACAGATCATCATTTGGGTTTGTATTTCTGTTTTTGCCTATGGTTTGGGAATGACTGTTCTGGACAACAGAGTTGTCCCAGAGAATTCAGATGTTGGCCCCCCCTGCTCAAAAATATCCAAATAAAAGTGCGTTCGGGCAGGCGACTGAGGTGGAACTAATGGGATGCGAGAAATCGTGGATGGTGCCCACACGGGAGGCTGACATTTAAAGAGTGTTGAGGCAAGAAACGATGCCGGATGGCTGTCACCGTGGCTGCCTTAGAGTTCTTCCTGACAATCACGAGTGTTTAGTAAGAGATCAGTTGTTTTAATGAGAGCCTCTCAGACTGTGAAAAGGTCACTCTGGCCCAAAAGCCCAACGAGAGCAGGGAAGGGGGAGTCAGACACTTGTTAAACAAACAATGGAGGGCAGGCAAATCTATGCAAGGTACCCTCGTCTTTGTCCCTCAACAGGAGATGAAGGTCAAGTGAGTGATTTGTCCAGTACTAAAAGACTGCTAGGCTCCAGGGCATTCTACTTTCTTCTAACCTTTTGGATGAGACAACCAGTTTTTTAAAGGGCAGATGTGTCTTGATTTCCCCGGCCCCGCTTTTGAAGTATGATTTATGATGGGTGCTTCTTCCCTTGTATGTTGTTGATATATGTGTTTTTAAACAAACACAGACACACACTCAGAACGGGATTGCTCTCTCTCTGCATTGTTGGCCTGTTATGCACTTGTGGTCTTCCTCGCACCGAGCACCTGTTCCGTTCTGGTTGGATTTTCTGTTACGCACACATTTTCCCCTCTTCGGAACTCACCGCGCCTTGGATCTGACTCTCCCAGCAATTTCTGAAACTGGTTAAAGTGCGACTTTTTGTCTGTTCTTTGTGGGGAAAGTGAAGGAGACAAGGGTGTGCTCAGCAGCGTGATGTGGCAGCCAAGAAATCC
Organism: Sphaerodactylus townsendi; assembly: GCF_021028975.2. Classification (NCBI taxonomy): domain Eukaryota; kingdom Metazoa; phylum Chordata; class Lepidosauria; order Squamata; family Sphaerodactylidae; genus Sphaerodactylus; species Sphaerodactylus townsendi. The sequence goes on from NC_059430.1 coordinate 14,120,785, forward strand.
AATGCCATTCTGGGCTGCATCAGTAGTAGTGTCTAGATCGAGGGAGGTTATAGAACCACACTGTTCTGCATTGGTCAGACCTCACCTGGAATACTGAGTCCAGTTTGGGGCACCACATTTCAAGAAGGATATTGAGGAACAGGAACAGGTCTAGAGGAGGGCAACTATAATGGTAAAAGGTCTGGATTCCATGCCCTGTGAATAGAAGCCTAGGGAACTGGGTATGCATAGTCTGGAGAAGAGAAGGTAGAAGGATGATATGAAGAAGAAGAAGAAGAAGAAGAAGAAGAAGAAGAAGAAGAAGAAGAAGAAGAAGAAGAAGAAGAAGAAGAAGAAGAAGAAGAAGAAGAAGAAGAAGAAGAAGAAGAAGAAGAAGAAGAAGAGGAAGAGGAGGGAGGGAGGGAGGGAGGGAGGGAGGTGGAGGAGGGAGGAGGGAGGAGGAAGAGGAGGAGTGTGGATTTATATCCCCCCTTTCTCTCCTGTGAAGAGACGCAAAGGGACTTACAAACTCCTTTCCCTTCCCCCCACCCAACAACAAACACCCTGTGAGATGGGTGGGACTGAGAGAGCTCCGAGAAGCTGTGACTAGCCCAAGGTCACCCAGCTGGCATGTGTGGGAGTGCACAGGCTAATCTGAATTCCCCAGATAAGCCTCCACAGCTCAGGCAGCAGAGCGGGGAATCAAACCCAGTTCCTGCAGATTAGATACACAAGCTCTTAACCTCCTACGCCACTGCTGCTTAATATGATATCCATGTTTCAATATTTGAAGGGATGTCATGTTGAAAATGGAGCAAGCTTGTTTTCTTGTCAGGACAAGGAGTAATGGGTTCAAGGTACAGGAAAAGAGATTTTACCTAAACAGGAAAAACTTCCTAAGGTAAGGATTGTTCAACAGGAGAATACGCTACCTTGAAGAGCGGTAGAGTCTCCTTGGAGGTTTTTAAACAGAGGCTGGATGGCCATCTGTCAGAAGTGCTTTGATTGTATCTTCCTGCGTGGCTTGGGATTGGACTGAACGGCCCTTGTGGTCTCTTCCAACTCTATGATTCTATCTTCCTGTGGGTTTTCCTGCTCCTCCCTGCCTTTCCCCGCCCACACAGCAGGAGTTATACCCATTCTTTGGGCCACTGCTCAGAAGGGCTTCTATGAGGCTGGCTGTTCTGGGAAACGTTCCTTCCCCCCTGTGGTGGCCGAACCCCTCCCCCTCCTCCCGTCTTGGCAGAGCACTGCCTCTCCTAGTGCTTCCTGAGCTGGCCAAGATACCATCAGCAGCCCTTCTTGCTTCCCCCTCCCCCACTCTGACTACAACTAATGCCAATACTTGCAATATGAAGTGTCTAAATCAGTGATGGCGAACCTATGGCACGGGTGCCAGAGGTGGCACTCAGAGCCCTCTCTGTGGGCACGCGCAAACAGAGTCCTCCCCCCACACATCTAGGCTGGCCTGGGTCACTGGGCTTGATTATTAGCATTAAACCTAAGTCCTAATTTTGGGGAAGCAGTGTAGGTAACCCTGTTAAGCGCTGTTAAACCCCACTGATTTTCATGCAAAGAACTAAAGCGCAATCCTTTACCTGGGAGCAAGCTCAGCAATAGGGCTTGCTTCTGAGTAAACCTTCCTAAGGTCGTGATACACCCATTGGAAGAGTTGCATGGTTGCTTCAAAGCAAAGCCACTGACTACAAAACAAAGCCACCAAGCTTACTCCTGAGTAACGCACGCCTTGGAGCTAACCATTTTTTCTAAACTAAAACCTCCGTATTCGGGTTAAATTGCCGTGTTGGCACTTTGCAATAAATAAGTGGGTTTGGGGTTGCAATTTGGACACTCGGCCTCGAAAAGGTTCGCCATCACTGGTATAAATGGTGTAGACAATTGAAGAATCACTGGTATATAACAAAACCAAAAACCAAAAACATCCCAATACAATGCATCAGATCAAAGAAGGACACAAGTGTGTGCCAATATAAGCATCAGGAGCATGTAGACATCAGTCCATGCAAGTACAGAGGTGGGTGCCCAGTTAAGTGCCCATTTATTCACGCTTGACAATCACGGGCAGACAAATGCCAGACATTTAGAATCACGTAAAGTTAAAGATTCTCTGGTTTGAAATGCCTTGTCTGTCTAGGCCCGTGGTGGCGAACCTTTGGCACTCCAGATGTTATGGACTACAATTCCCATCAGCCCCTGCCAGCATGGTCAATTGGCCATGCTGGCAGGGTGGGGGGTGGGGGGGGGGGGGGGTGGGGTCGGGGGGGGGGGGGACGGGGGGGGGGGGGGGGGGGGGGGGGGGGGGGGGGGCGGGGTGGGGGGGGGGGGGGGTGGGGGGTGGGGGGGGGGGGGGGGGGGGTGGGGGGGGGGTGGGGGCGGGGGGGGGGGGGGGTGGGGGAGTGTTGGAAAGGGGTGGGGGAGCGGGGGGGGGGGGGGGAGGGGGGGGGGGGGGGGGGGGGGGGGGGGGGTGGGGGGGAGGGGGGGTGGGGGGGGGGGGGGGTGGGGGGGGGGGGGGGTGGGGGGGGGGGGGGGTGGGGGGGGGGGGGGGTGGGGGGGGGGGGGGGTGGGGGGGGGGGGGGGTGGGGGGGGGGGGGGGTGGGGGGGGGGGGGGGTGGGGGGGGGGGGGGGTGGGGGGGGGGGGGGGTGGGGGGGGGGGGGGGTGGGGGGGGGGGGGGGTGGGGGGGGGGGGGGGTGGGGGGGGGGGGGGGTGGGGGGGGGGGGGGGTGGGGGGGGGGGGGGGTGGGGGGGGGGGGGGGTGGGGGGGGGGGGGGGTGGGGGGGGGGGGGGGTGGGGGGGGGGGGGGGTGGGGGGGGGGGGGGGTGGGGGGGGGGGGGGGTGGGGGGGGGGGGGGGTGGGGGGGGGGGGGGGTGGGGGGGGGGGGGGGTGGGGGGGGGGGGGGGTGGGGGGGGGGGGGGGTGGGGGGGGGGGGGGGTGGGGGGGGGGGGGGGTGGGGGGGGGGGGGGGTGGGGGGGGGGGGGGGTGGGGGGGGGGGGGGGTGGGGGGGGGGGGGGGTGGGGGGGGGGGGGGGTGGGGGGGGGGGGGGGTGGGGGGGGGGGGGGGTGGGGGGGGGGGGGGGTGGGGGGGGGGGGGGGTGGGGGGGGGGGGGGGTGGGGGGGGGGGGGGGTGGGGGGGGGGGGGGGTGGGGGGGGGGGGGGGTGGGGGGGGGGGGGGGTGGGGGGGGGGGGGGGTGGGGGGGGGGGGGGGTGGGGGGGGGGGGGGGTGGGGGGGGGGGGGGGTGGGGGGGGGGGGGGGTGGGGGGGGGGGGGGGTGGGGGGGGGGGGGGGTGGGGGGGGGGGGGGGTGGGGGGGGGGGGGGGTGGGGGGGGGGGGGGGTGGGGGGGGGGGGGGGTGGGGGGGGGGGGGGGTGGGGGGGGGGGGGGGTGGGGGGGGGGGGGGGTGGGGGGGGGGGGGGGTGGGGGGGGGGGGGGGTGGGGGGGGGGGGGGGTGGGGGGGGGGGGGGGTGGGGGGGGGGGGGGGTGGGGGGGGGGGGGGGTGGGGGGGGGGGGGGGTGGGGGGGGGGGGGGGTGGGGGGGGGGGGGGGTGGGGGGGGGGGGGGGTGGGGGGGGGGGGGGGTGGGGGGGGGGGGGGGTGGGGGGGGGGGGGGGTGGGGGGGGGGGGGGGTGGGGGGGGGGGGGGGTGGGGGGGGGGGGGGGTGGGGGGGGGGGGGGGTGGGGGGGGGGGGGGGTGGGGGGGGGGGGGGGTGGGGGGGGGGGGGGGTGGGGGGGGGGGGGGGTGGGGGGGGGGGGGGGTGGGGGGGGGGGGGGGTGGGGGGGGGGGGGGGTGGGGGGGGGGGGGGGTGGGGGGGGGGGGGGGTGGGGGGGGGGGGGGGTGGGGGGGGGGGGGGGTGGGGGGGGGGGGGGGTGGGGGGGGGGGGGGGTGGGGGGGGGGGGGGGTGGGGGGGGGGGGGGGTGGGGGGGGGGGGGGGTGGGGGGGGGGGGGGGTGGGGGGGGGGGGGGGTGGGGGGGGGGGGGGGTGGGGGGGGGGGGGGGTGGGGGGGGGGGGGGGTGGGGGGGGGGGGGGGTGGGGGGGGGGGGGGGTGGGGGGGGGGGGGGGTGGGGGGGGGGGGGGGTGGGGGGGGGGGGGGGTGGGGGGGGGGGGGGGTGGGGGGGGGGGGGGGTGGGGGGGGGGGGGGGTGGGGGGGGGGGGGGGTGGGGGGGGGGGGGGGTGGGGGGGGGGGGGGGTGGGGGGGGGGGGGGGTGGGGGGGGGGGGGGGTGGGGGGGGGGGGGGGTGGGGGGGGGGGGGGGTGGGGGGGGGGGGGGGTGGGGGGGGGGGGGGGTGGGGGGGGGGGGGGGTGGGGGGGGGGGGGGGTGGGGGGGGGGGGGGGTGGGGGGGGGGGGGGGTGGGGGGGGGGGGGGGTGGGGGGGGGGGGGGGTGGGGGGGGGGGGGGGTGGGGGGGGGGGGGGGTGGGGGGGGGGGGGGGTGGGGGGGGGGGGGGGTGGGGGGGGGGGGGGGTGGGGGGGGGGGGGGGTGGGGGGGGGGGGGGGTGGGGGGGGGGGGGGGTGGGGGGGGGGGGGGGTGGGGGGGGGGGGGGGTGGGGGGGGGGGGGGGTGGGGGGGGGGGGGGGTGGGGGGGGGGGGGGGTGGGGGGGGGGGGGGGTGGGGGGGGGGGGGGGTGGGGGGGGGGGGGGGTGGGGGGGGGGGGGGGTGGGGGGGGGGGGGGGTGGGGGGGGGGGGGGGTGGGGGGGGGGGGGGGTGGGGGGGGGGGGGGGTGGGGGGGGGGGGGGGTGGGGGGGGGGGGGGGTGGGGGGGGGGGGGGGTGGGGGGGGGGGGGGGTGGGGGGGGGGGGGGGTGGGGGGGGGGGGGGGTGGGGGGGGGGGGGGGTGGGGGGGGGGGGGGGTGGGGGGGGGGGGGGGTGGGGGGGGGGGGGGGTGGGGGGGGGGGGGGGTGGGGGGGGGGGGGGGTGGGGGGGGGGGGGGGTGGGGGGGGGGGGGGGTGGGGGGGGGGGGGGGTGGGGGGGGGGGGGGGTGGGGGGGGGGGGGGGTGGGGGGGGGGGGGGGTGGGGGGGGGGGGGGGTGGGGGGGGGGGGGGGTGGGGGGGGGGGGGGGTGGGGGGGGGGGGGGGTGGGGGGGGGGGGGGGTGGGGGGGGGGGGGGGTGGGGGGGGGGGGGGGTGGGGGGGGGGGGGGGTGGGGGGGGGGGGGGGTGGGGGGGGGGGGGGGTGGGGGGGGGGGGGGGTGGGGGGGGGGGGGGGTGGGGGGGGGGGGGGGTGGGGGGGGGGGGGGGTGGGGGGGGGGGGGGGTGGGGGGGGGGGGGGGTGGGGGGGGGGGGGGGTGGGGGGGGGGGGGGGTGGGGGGGGGGGGGGGTGGGGGGGGGGGGGGGTGGGGGGGGGGGGGGGTGGGGGGGGGGGGGGGTGGGGGGGGGGGGGGGTGGGGGGGGGGGGGGGTGGGGGGGGGGGGGGGTGGGGGGGGGGGGGGGTGGGGGGGGGGGGGGGTGGGGGGGGGGGGGGGTGGGGGGGGGGGGGGGTGGGGGGGGGGGGGGGTGGGGGGGGGGGGGGGTGGGGGGGGGGGGGGGTGGGGGGGGGGGGGGGTGGGGGGGGGGGGGGGTGGGGGGGGGGGGGGGTGGGGGGGGGGGGGGGTGGGGGGGGGGGGGGGTGGGGGGGGGGGGGGGTGGGGGGGGGGGGGGGTGGGGGGGGGGGGGGGTGGGGGGGGGGGGGGGTGGGGGGGGGGGGGGGTGGGGGGGGGGGGGGGTGGGGGGGGGGGGGGGTGGGGGGGGGGGGGGGTGGGGGGGGGGGGGGGTGGGGGGGGGGGGGGGTGGGGGGGGGGGGGGGTGGGGGGGGGGGGGGGTGGGGGGGGGGGGGGGTGGGGGGGGGGGGGGGTGGGGGGGGGGGGGGGTGGGGGGGGGGGGGGGTGGGGGGGGGGGGGGGTGGGGGGGGGGGGGGGTGGGGGGGGGGGGGGGTGGGGGGGGGGGGGGGTGGGGGGGGGGGGGGGTGGGGGGGGGGGGGGGTGGGGGGGGGGGGGGGTGGGGGGGGGGGGGGGTGGGGGGGGGGGGGGGTGGGGGGGGGGGGGGGTGGGGGGGGGGGGGGGTGGGGGGGGGGGGGGGTGGGGGGGGGGGGGGGTGGGGGGGGGGGGGGGTGGGGGGGGGGGGGGGTGGGGGGGGGGGGGGGTGGGGGGGGGGGGGGGTGGGGGGGGGGGGGGGTGGGGGGGGGGGGGGGTGGGGGGGGGGGGGGGTGGGGGGGGGGGGGGGTGGGGGGGGGGGGGGGTGGGGGGGGGGGGGGGTGGGGGGGGGGGGGGGTGGGGGGGGGGGGGGGTGGGGGGGGGGGGGGGTGGGGGGGGGGGGGGGTGGGGGGGGGGGGGGGTGGGGGGGGGGGGGGGTGGGGGGGGGGGGGGGTGGGGGGGGGGGGGGGTGGGGGGGGGGGGGGGTGGGGGGGGGGGGGGGTGGGGGGGGGGGGGGGTGGGGGGGGGGGGGGGTGGGGGGGGGGGGGGGTGGGGGGGGGGGGGGGTGGGGGGGGGGGGGGGTGGGGGGGGGGGGGGGTGGGGGGGGGGGGGGGTGGGGGGGGGGGGGGGTGGGGGGGGGGGGGGGTGGGGGGGGGGGGGGGTGGGGGGGGGGGGGGGTGGGGGGGGGGGGGGGTGGGGGGGGGGGGGGGTGGGGGGGGGGGGGGGTGGGGGGGGGGGGGGGTGGGGGGGGGGGGGGGTGGGGGGGGGGGGGGGTGGGGGGGGGGGGGGGTGGGGGGGGGGGGGGGTGGGGGGGGGGGGGGGTGGGGGGGGGGGGGGGTGGGGGGGGGGGGGGGTGGGGGGGGGGGGGGGTGGGGGGGGGGGGGGGTGGGGGGGGGGGGGGGTGGGGGGGGGGGGGGGTGGGGGGGGGGGGGGGTGGGGGGGGGGGGGGGTGGGGGGGGGGGGGGGTGGGGGGGGGGGGGGGTGGGGGGGGGGGGGGGTGGGGGGGGGGGGGGGTGGGGGGGGGGGGGGGTGGGGGGGGGGGGGGGTGGGGGGGGGGGGGGGTGGGGGGGGGGGGGGGTGGGGGGGGGGGGGGGTGGGGGGGGGGGGGGGTGGGGGGGGGGGGGGGTGGGGGGGGGGGGGGGTGGGGGGGGGGGGGGGTGGGGGGGGGGGGGGGTGGGGGGGGGGGGGGGTGGGGGGGGGGGGGGGTGGGGGGGGGGGGGGGTGGGGGGGGGGGGGGGTGGGGGGGGGGGGGGGTGGGGGGGGGGGGGGGTGGGGGGGGGGGGGGGTGGGGGGGGGGGGGGGTGGGGGGGGGGGGGGGTGGGGGGGGGGGGGGGTGGGGGGGGGGGGGGGTGGGGGGGGGGGGGGGTGGGGGGGGGGGGGGGTGGGGGGGGGGGGGGGTGGGGGGGGGGGGGGGTGGGGGGGGGGGGGGGTGGGGGGGGGGGGGGGTGGGGGGGGGGGGGGGTGGGGGGGGGGGGGGGTGGGGGGGGGGGGGGGTGGGGGGGGGGGGGGGTGGGGGGGGGGGGGGGTGGGGGGGGGGGGGGGTGGGGGGGGGGGGGGGTGGGGGGGGGGGGGGGTGGGGGGGGGGGGGGGTGGGGGGGGGGGGGGGTGGGGGGGGGGGGGGGTGGGGGGGGGGGGGGGTGGGGGGGGGGGGGGGTGGGGGGGGGGGGGGGTGGGGGGGGGGGGGGGTGGGGGGGGGGGGGGGTGGGGGGGGGGGGGGGTGGGGGGGGGGGGGGGTGGGGGGGGGGGGGGGTGGGGGGGGGGGGGGGTGGGGGGGGGGGGGGGTGGGGGGGGGGGGGGGTGGGGGGGGGGGGGGGTGGGGGGGGGGGGGGGTGGGGGGGGGGGGGGGTGGGGGGGGGGGGGGGTGGGGGGGGGGGGGGGTGGGGGGGGGGGGGGGTGGGGGGGGGGGGGGGTGGGGGGGGGGGGGGGTGGGGGGGGGGGGGGGTGGGGGGGGGGGGGGGTGGGGGGGGGGGGGGGTGGGGGGGGGGGGGGGTGGGGGGGGGGGGGGGTGGGGGGGGGGGGGGGTGGGGGGGGGGGGGGGTGGGGGGGGGGGGGGGTGGGGGGGGGGGGGGGTGGGGGGGGGGGGGGGTGGGGGGGGGGGGGGGTGGGGGGGGGGGGGGGTGGGGGGGGGGGGGGGTGGGGGGGGGGGGGGGTGGGGGGGGGGGGGGGTGGGGGGGGGGGGGGGTGGGGGGGGGGGGGGGTGGGGGGGGGGGGGGGTGGGGGGGGGGGGGGGTGGGGGGGGGGGGGGGTGGGGGGGGGGGGGGGTGGGGGGGGGGGGGGGTGGGGGGGGGGGGGGGTGGGGGGGGGGGGGGGTGGGGGGGGGGGGGGGTGGGGGGGGGGGGGGGTGGGGGGGGGGGGGGGTGGGGGGGGGGGGGGGTGGGGGGGGGGGGGGGTGGGGGGGGGGGGGGGTGGGGGGGGGGGGGGGTGGGGGGGGGGGGGGGTGGGGGGGGGGGGGGGTGGGGGGGGGGGGGGGTGGGGGGGGGGGGGGGTGGGGGGGGGGGGGGGTGGGGGGGGGGGGGGGTGGGGGGGGGGGGGGGTGGGGGGGGGGGGGGGTGGGGGGGGGGGGGGGTGGGGGGGGGGGGGGGTGGGGGGGGGGGGGGGTGGGGGGGGGGGGGGGTGGGGGGGGGGGGGGGTGGGGGGGGGGGGGGGTGGGGGGGGGGGGGGGTGGGGGGGGGGGGGGGTGGGGGGGGGGGGGGGTGGGGGGGGGGGGGGGTGGGGGGGGGGGGGGGTGGGGGGGGGGGGGGGTGGGGGGGGGGGGGGGTGGGGGGGGGGGGGGGTGGGGGGGGGGGGGGGTGGGGGGGGGGGGGGGTGGGGGGGGGGGGGGGTGGGGGGGGGGGGGGGTGGGGGGGGGGGGGGGTGGGGGGGGGGGGGGGTGGGGGGGGGGGGGGGTGGGGGGGGGGGGGGGTGGGGGGGGGGGGGGGTGGGGGGGGGGGGGGGTGGGGGGGGGGGGGGGTGGGGGGGGGGGGGGGTGGGGGGGGGGGGGGGTGGGGGGGGGGGGGGGTGGGGGGGGGGGGGGGTGGGGGGGGGGGGGGGTGGGGGGGGGGGGGGGTGGGGGGGGGGGGGGGTGGGGGGGGGGGGGGGTGGGGGGGGGGGGGGGTGGGGGGGGGGGGGGGTGGGGGGGGGGGGGGGTGGGGGGGGGGGGGGGTGGGGGGGGGGGGGGGTGGGGGGGGGGGGGGGTGGGGGGGGGGGGGGGTGGGGGGGGGGGGGGGTGGGGGGGGGGGGGGGTGGGGGGGGGGGGGGGTGGGGGGGGGGGGGGGTGGGGGGGGGGGGGGGTGGGGGGGGGGGGGGGTGGGGGGGGGGGGGGGTGGGGGGGGGGGGGGGTGGGGGGGGGGGGGGGTGGGGGGGGGGGGGGGTGGGGGGGGGGGGGGGTGGGGGGGGGGGGGGGTGGGGGGGGGGGGGGGTGGGGGGGGGGGGGGGTGGGGGGGGGGGGGGGTGGGGGGGGGGGGGGGTGGGGGGGGGGGGGGGTGGGGGGGGGGGGGGGTGGGGGGGGGGGGGGGTGGGGGGGGGGGGGGGTGGGGGGGGGGGGGGGTGGGGGGGGGGGGGGGTGGGGGGGGGGGGGGGTGGGGGGGGGGGGGGGTGGGGGGGGGGGGGGGTGGGGGGGGGGGGGGGTGGGGGGGGGGGGGGGTGGGGGGGGGGGGGGGTGGGGGGGGGGGGGGGTGGGGGGGGGGGGGGGTGGGGGGGGGGGGGGGTGGGGGGGGGGGGGGGTGGGGGGGGGGGGGGGTGGGGGGGGGGGGGGGTGGGGGGGGGGGGGGGTGGGGGGGGGGGGGGGTGGGGGGGGGGGGGGGTGGGGGGGGGGGGGGGTGGGGGGGGGGGGGGGTGGGGGGGGGGGGGGGTGGGGGGGGGGGGGGGTGGGGGGGGGGGGGGGTGGGGGGGGGGGGGGGTGGGGGGGGGGGGGGGTGGGGGGGGGGGGGGGTGGGGGGGGGGGGGGGTGGGGGGGGGGGGGGGTGGGGGGGGGGGGGGGTGGGGGGGGGGGGGGGTGGGGGGGGGGGGGGGTGGGGGGGGGGGGGGGTGGGGGGGGGGGGGGGTGGGGGGGGGGGGGGGTGGGGGGGGGGGGGGGTGGGGGGGGGGGGGGGTGGGGGGGGGGGGGGGTGGGGGGGGGGGGGGGTGGGGGGGGGGGGGGGTGGGGGGGGGGGGGGGTGGGGGGGGGGGGGGGTGGGGGGGGGGGGGGGTGGGGGGGGGGGGGGGTGGGGGGGGGGGGGGGTGGGGGGGGGGGGGGGTGGGGGGGGGGGGGGGTGGGGGGGGGGGGGGGTGGGGGGGGGGGGGGGTGGGGGGGGGGGGGGGTGGGGGGGGGGGGGGGTGGGGGGGGGGGGGGGTGGGGGGGGGGGGGGGTGGGGGGGGGGGGGGGTGGGGGGGGGGGGGGGTGGGGGGGGGGGGGGGTGGGGGGGGGGGGGGGTGGGGGGGGGGGGGGGTGGGGGGGGGGGGGGGTGGGGGGGGGGGGGGGTGGGGGGGGGGGGGGGTGGGGGGGGGGGGGGGTGGGGGGGGGGGGGGGTGGGGGGGGGGGGGGGTGGGGGGGGGGGGGGGTGGGGGGGGGGGGGGGTGGGGGGGGGGGGGGGTGGGGGGGGGGGGGGGTGGGGGGGGGGGGGGGTGGGGGGGGGGGGGGGTGGGGGGGGGGGGGGGTGGGGGGGGGGGGGGGTGGGGGGGGGGGGGGGTGGGGGGGGGGGGGGGTGGGGGGGGGGGGGGGTGGGGGGGGGGGGGGGTGGGGGGGGGGGGGGGTGGGGGGGGGGGGGGGTGGGGGGGGGGGGGGGTGGGGGGGGGGGGGGGTGGGGGGGGGGGGGGGTGGGGGGGGGGGGGGGTGGGGGGGGGGGGGGGTGGGGGGGGGGGGGGGTGGGGGGGGGGGGGGGTGGGGGGGGGGGGGGGTGGGGGGGGGGGGGGGTGGGGGGGGGGGGGGGTGGGGGGGGGGGGGGGTGGGGGGGGGGGGGGGTGGGGGGGGGGGGGGGTGGGGGGGGGGGGGGGTGGGGGGGGGGGGGGGTGGGGGGGGGGGGGGGTGGGGGGGGGGGGGGGTGGGGGGGGGGGGGGGTGGGGGGGGGGGGGGGTGGGGGGGGGGGGGGGTGGGGGGGGGGGGGGGTGGGGGGGGGGGGGGGTGGGGGGGGGGGGGGGTGGGGGGGGGGGGGGGTGGGGGGGGGGGGGGGTGGGGGGGGGGGGGGGTGGGGGGGGGGGGGGGTGGGGGGGGGGGGGGGTGGGGGGGGGGGGGGGTGGGGGGGGGGGGGGGTGGGGGGGGGGGGGGGTGGGGGGGGGGGGGGGTGGGGGGGGGGGGGGGTGGGGGGGGGGGGGGGTGGGGGGGGGGGGGGGTGGGGGGGGGGGGGGGTGGGGGGGGGGGGGGGTGGGGGGGGGGGGGGGTGGGGGGGGGGGGGGGTGGGGGGGGGGGGGGGTGGGGGGGGGGGGGGGTGGGGGGGGGGGGGGGTGGGGGGGGGGGGGGGTGGGGGGGGGGGGGGGTGGGGGGGGGGGGGGGTGGGGGGGGGGGGGGGTGGGGGGGGGGGGGGGTGGGGGGGGGGGGGGGTGGGGGGGGGGGGGGGTGGGGGGGGGGGGGGGTGGGGGGGGGGGGGGGTGGGGGGGGGGGGGGGTGGGGGGGGGGGGGGGTGGGGGGGGGGGGGGGTGGGGGGGGGGGGGGGTGGGGGGGGGGGGGGGTGGGGGGGGGGGGGGGTGGGGGGGGGGGGGGGTGGGGGGGGGGGGGGGTGGGGGGGGGGGGGGGTGGGGGGGGGGGGGGGTGGGGGGGGGGGGGGGTGGGGGGGGGGGGGGGTGGGGGGGGGGGGGGGTGGGGGGGGGGGGGGGTGGGGGGGGGGGGGGGTGGGGGGGGGGGGGGGTGGGGGGGGGGGGGGGTGGGGGGGGGGGGGGGTGGGGGGGGGGGGGGGTGGGGGGGGGGGGGGGTGGGGGGGGGGGGGGGTGGGGGGGGGGGGGGGTGGGGGGGGGGGGGGGTGGGGGGGGGGGGGGGTGGGGGGGGGGGGGGGTGGGGGGGGGGGGGGGTGGGGGGGGGGGGGGGTGGGGGGGGGGGGGGGTGGGGGGGGGGGGGGGTGGGGGGGGGGGGGGGTGGGGGGGGGGGGGGGTGGGGGGGGGGGGGGGTGGGGGGGGGGGGGGGTGGGGGGGGGGGGGGGTGGGGGGGGGGGGGGGTGGGGGGGGGGGGGGGTGGGGGGGGGGGGGGGTGGGGGGGGGGGGGGGTGGGGGGGGGGGGGGGTGGGGGGGGGGGGGGTTGGGGGGGGGGGGGGGTGGGGGGGGGGGGGGGTGGGGGGGGGGGGGGGTGGGGGGGGGGGGGGGTGGGGGGGAGGGGGGGTGGGGGGGGGGGGCAGGTTGGGGGGGGGGGGGTGTGGGGGGGGGGGGGGGGGGGGGGGGGGGGGGGTGCGGGGGGGGGGGGGTGGGGGGGGGGGGGGGTGGGGGGCGGCACGGCGGCAGTCTCTGCGCAGGGGAAGGGGGCGAAATCCCACGCTGCCCAGGAAGGGGCGTGGAGCCGCACCACAGGCTCTAAAGAGCCGTTTGCGGCTCGCGAGCCGCAGGTTCCCGACCCCTGGTATAGCCAAATCAGCCAAATCCCCGATTCAGTATACCCATGAGGCTCCCTTTAAACACCCCCAAATCCATTGGAGTGCCTGAATCACGATTCGGATTTGTGCATTCAAATTTGGATTCGGCTCGCATTTGGGCAGCTTGAATTGAGCCAGAATACAAGCCAAATCAGCCGAATCAAGCCCGAAAGTCAGCGTAGTATAGTGGTTAGAATATTAAACTAGGATACAGGAGACTTGTGTTTGAATCTCTACTGTGCAGGGAAACTTGATGGTGACCTTGGGCCAGTGTGTGTGTGTGTGTGTCCTTCTCTACCTCTAACTGTAGTTGTGAGGATAAAATATGCCACTGCAGTGTTCTAGCATTCATTCAAAACACTGTGGTTAAACCATAAAGTTTTTTGGCTGATGATATGGCATCACTAGTAACTTGATGACATCACTTCTGGTCATGACTGGAAGTGATGTCACTGCATTGCAAGTGGCATTGGTAGGTTGCTAGTGTACAAATGCATGCAGAAGTTCCCAGGTTCAGTCCCCAGAAGGAGGGCACAAGGAAGGTTTAAGCTGTTTCAGTTTCTCTTCAAGTGGAAAACAGGGTCTCAATATCTAAATAGTAATAGAAACTATATCTACAGAATACTATAGGCCCAAGAATACAGAAGTGGTCCATTATCATTCTAAAAGGCAAAATAAATGTAACTCTCTAAACCAGGTCATGTTTCTATTGCCGAGGTCCCAGCAAAGTGGTTACCATGGGGCCATGCCATGGAGTTGTTCAACCAAATGATTTCAGCTAGAGAGGAGGGGGTCCAATTAGCCCTCCCCTCTCATTGGCCGTTTCCGCACGGCCACGCTGGGGGTTGGGTCGGCGTACATGACGCTGACCCAACCCCCCCAGGACCGTTTGCACGAACGGTCCCGGTAACTAAAGGGAAGACGGCGCCGTGGAGCACCGTCGTCCGATCAACCTACCTTCTCTGTGACCGTCCAGCGTGTCACCAAGGCCAGGGGACACAGCCCCCTGCCCTGCGTGACTGCTCCGGAGTCGCAGGGCAGGGGGGGCGTGTCCCCAGGCCTCGGCGACGCGCCGGACGGTCGCAGAGAAGGTAGGTCGATCGGGCAAAGGGGGGAGGGATGGCGCCTTCCAGCCGCTGCCGTTTGCACGGCAGCGGCTGGAAGCCACCGTTTTCTAACAACCTCGCTTAGGGAGCAAGGTGGGGAAATGGCGGCTTCACGCCACTGGGGAGGAGCGAGGGTGGCGCGGCTGCGAAGCAGCTGCGCCCCCCATGCGAACAGCTCCCTGGGGACGGCGTTTTTGCTGTCCCCAGGGCGCTATATTTGGCCCGTGCGGAAAGGGCCATTGTCACTGCCTCTGAGCTGAGAGGCCCTTGAAGCACCACTAGGACACGAGCCCACCAGGAAATTTCCCAGTGAGTGAAAAGACTTTTGGAGGAGTAATCCATATTATAATATAAACATACTGGTGAAAAATGCCATCAAGTCATAGCTGACTGATAGTGATCCCATAGGATTTTCAAGACAGCAGATCAACTGAGATGGTTTGCCGTGGCCTGCCTCTGTGTGGCTGCTCTGGGCTTCCGTAGTGATCTCCTACCCAATTACTAACCAAGCCCGAGCCTGCTTGCTTCCAATATCTGATGAGATCTGGCCAGCTTGGGTCATCCAGGTCATGACTTGGCAACATTTAGCAACCCATCAAGTGATAAATCCCAAATAAGCTTGCTATAAGATGGAATTCCGAACGCGTCTGAATTTGACTTCACTCCAACAGTTGGTAGGGATGAGAAGGTTCGTTGGCTGGTTACAGCCTCCAGACAAATGATGGAGGGAACCCACCGAGGCATAAGCCCTATTATAGGTTTTCATTACATAAGTTCCAATCAACCTGGCCTTCAACTCAACTTAAGACTCTTAGAACCCGAGGCTATCAGGCCAGCCTTCCAGGAACGAGACCGGGAGGTTTCTCTCGCAACCTTTTAAAGTACGGCCAAAGGACAGCCATCCTTTACAGCCTTGGTAAGCGGTTCACGGGGGGAATCCTTGTGGGTGTCAAATAATGGTGTGAAGAAGGACATGTCTGGTTTACAATTAGAAATCTGATTCCTACTGATAAAGAGGATTAAGATGCCCCTCCTTACTGTCTAAGTCTCTGTGGCCTCTGGCTCATAATAGCACACTGGTCTTGGGAACAAACGTCTGTGAGAAGATTTTGGGAGAGGCATAGGTTAAGGTGCCCTCTCCTGTTCTTCTCATACCTTTACCTTCTTTCTTCTGAGACTAACCCCCATCACCTCTTCGAGGAAGATTGCCCTGGGCCTTCTATCCAAGGGTCATTTCCAGTGGGGGGATCCAAAACATTTAGTAACAGATTCCCTCACCAGCCCACCCTCAGCAAAGGGGGCAGAGGCATACGTAGGCAAACCTGAGCCCTGGGCAAAACCTGAGTTGGATGCCCCCCCATGGGCAGCCACCCCACCACACCCCCCCCCCCCCGAAAATTTTTGGACCAGGTCATTTCTAAATCATTATCACATTATAGAAAATGCCCCAACTCACAAATCTGAACACAGCAATGGTGAAACACACAGGTTCTTTGATAGAGACTGGTGAGATAAAAGGTACAAAACACTGAGGATCAATGAATTGCAGTACCTGAAAGGGATTAACCCAGTTCAGGGAGTTACATTATTAGTAGCAATTGCCATATGGAACCTTCACGTTCAAAGGCAGTATGCCTCTTGGGGAGGCGAAGGCGTGGAGATGGAAAAGCGGACCCAATTAGTAACCCCCTCTCGGCACACACAAATAATTAGTAACCCACTCTCGGGAACTGGTGAGAACCTGCTGGATCCCACCTCTGGTCATTTCCTTCCTATTTTTCCTATCCAAGGGTCATTTCTTTCCTATTCCTGGATTTTCTGGTTATTTTGAAGTTAGAACCTTCATGTACTTAAGATTGAATTACACTTTTTCAATGGTTTTGCTGGGTCATTTGATAAGGATCCCTTTTTCAGACCGGCTCTGTCCCTACCCCCTTTAGTCGGTGAGCCCCTTGGAACATATCCTTTTGCAATACTCTTATGTGTACCAACTCAGGCTAAAACAGATTGTGGTCCACGTTTTCTCGAGCAACTTTAGAGCAAAAGGTTTGAGTCCTTCTAGAGGACTCTGACCCTCAATGTTTTGTTGCTCTTTTTTAGAAGCTGCAGAGAAGAGTTGACAGGAGGTGCTTTGCAACATATGGGTTTTATTTAAGTTTCATGATTTTATTGTTCAAGACCTTGGTCTGGGAACAAAGAAGGAAGGAAGGAAGGAAGGAAGTTTTGATTCCCCACTCCTCCACATGAGCTGCAGTCTCAAATAGGGTGAACGGAATTTGTCTCCCTGCTCATACACATGAAGACTACTGAGTGATCTTGGGTTAGTCACAGTTCTCCAGAGCTCTCGTAGCCTAAGGTGACCAGATTGTCACCTTTTAAAACCGGGAATGGAGGTGGGTGTGCGCGGGCGCGTGTGCGGGCGGCCGCAGGAGCGCACTGCCTTTTGGGGTGCTCCCCTGATTCCCGCCTTGTGACAGGGCGAAAAATGGGAGCACCCCAGAAGGCAGTGTGGCAGCGCGGGAGGCTGCCGCACTGCCTTCTGGGGCACTACCCTGTTTCGGAGCGCCCCAGAAGGCAAAATCGAGACAGGTACAAAACCTCGCGGGCTGCGGGACAGATTGGTGTAAGGCGGGACTGTCCCACCAAAAGCAGGACATCTGGTCACCTTATCTTAGCCCCACCTACTTCACAAGGTGTCTGTTGTGGGGAAAAGAATGGAAAGGAGTTTATAAGCTGGTTTGTAACTCCTTATAGTTGAGAAAAATGGGATAATAATAATCTTCTACTCCTTCTCTGGGCCTCTGGTGCTGGTGACTTGCTCAAAGCAGGTAGCCAGGCTTGGAGGACCCAGGGTGGCATAGCCCTTGGCAGGAGTACCTTGATGTTAGCCCTTGATGCCAGCCCTGGAACTTTCAGGAAGGAAAAAGTGCATCACTGCCTGTGATTGTCAAAGAAAGACAAGTCACTGGAGGGGGGAGGGAAACTATTTTGGTGGATTTGTAAAGAGTTGGCCCAGTTCCGTGGGGCCTTCAAGAATGAGATGTTCCGCCAGGCCTACAGTTTAGGATGACAAAAATGTATATGCCTAACACCGTAGGCCAGCCAGTATCATGGATCCCCTCTCTGTTTGCCACCCAGTCCCTCAACCTGCCAGCCCTCTTGATTGAATCTGGGCTGCCAATAGCTGTTGTAACCCAAAGGCACCTGGTGGACCACTGCGAGTAGCAGAGTGCTGGACTAGATGGACTCTGGTCTGATCCAGCAGGCTAGTTCTTATGTTCTTATCCCCTGTTGTTGTTGTTTTGCAAGGTCATTATTTATTTTAATCCAGGGGGCTTATTTGAATGTTCTGCCTTTTTGTAGTTTAACTGTAACACATCAAAATTATCTATTAGTGATTTTAAAAGCCTTAATTATTGCCATGTGAGCTTGTTGTGCGCCCCTCTGAGTCCTACTGGAGAGGGGGAGGGCAGGATAGAAATACAAACAATGAATCAACAAACAAATAAACTTTGCATTGCGTATCAGACACTATGGGGCATGGGAGAAGATGTTCTCTCCCTCTTCCTCAAACTTCACCCTAGGTACTTAACGAGCTGGACGGAAGAGGAAGAAGGGAGGGGCAATGGCTTAGTGATAGAGCATCTGCTTTGCATATGGAAAGTCCAGATTCAATCCCCAGCACCTCCAATTAAAAGGATCAAGTAGGAGGTGACATGAAATACCTTTGAGGCCTAGAGATCTCCTGGAGACCATCCCAATAAGGGGATTGCAATTGGACGATAGACTACATAATTATTGCCACTTAATTAGAGTTAAACATTCTGCCATATTGTAGAGATTTGTAAAGGATAATGGCAGTGACCATTTGAACTCCCTGATTGGATTCCATCCATTTCTCCTATCAGATTCGGCTATACTTCTCTTCTGGGTCACCTTTCCTTTCCCTTTCTTAGGATGCTGAACTAGGTGGACCACTGATCTGATCTAGCAGGGCTCTTCTTTATTTCTTTGACTGCTGGACTAGGTGGACCATTGGTTTGAACCAGCAGGGCTCTTCTGTTGTTGGATACTGAACTGGATGATCTTGTTATATTCTTAAGATGCTGCAGTAGATGGTCCACTGGTCTGATCCGGCAGGGCTTTTCTTATGTTCTTAGGATGCTGCAGTAGATGGACCCCTGGACTGATCCAGCAGGGTATCATCTGGAGACTGTCCTAATGATTTTACCTGAGTTTGATGAAGTTTGGTTCAGGGTGCCTCATCCCCCATTGTTTCTAATGGGAGATAACAGGAGATGAGGCTACCCCTTTGAGGGTCCATAACTTTGGACCCTCAAAGGGGTAGCCCCATCTCCTGTTATCTCCCATTAGAAATAATGGGGGATGGGGCACCCTCTTTGGGGTCCATACCTTTGGACCCCCTGAACCAAACTTCACCAAACTTGGCTGGTATCATCAGGAGAGTCTCCGAATGATGCCCTGAAATGTTGGTGTCACTAGCTTTAGAAGTGTACCCCCTGCAGGCCAAAATGCAAAAAAATCACAAAAAATCAGACCCGAATTTTTTGAGTATACTCGAATATTCAGGTATATCTGAATATGTTATTTGTCTTATTCGGGCATACACATTATTTTATGCCTGAATAAATCCGAATCTGAATTTTACTGAATTTCTAGGGTATTGACCGAGCCTAGCCACAATGCTGGAAGGTTGAGGGGTGTTCTTGCTCAGAAAGAGCTCTGAATGATATATGTAGTGAGAGCTCTGGTTAAATGAGTTCTGTCTAGTCAGAACAAGGTCAACAGATGTGTCTGTTGTCTGGTAGTATCCAGAGAGCTCTGTGGAAGTGGGACTGGAGGATCAGATAAACAGAATCTGGCTTCAAAGCTGTATACAATGTTGATATGTGGATTTGCAAATAAAGAGCGGGGAATATAAGATTATATGTATGCATGAAGCTTAGCAGGAAGTGTTTCTAAGGTAGATAGTTCAGGTTTAATTAAAATAAGATTTATTTGTGTTGTTTTTGTAACTGTGAATAGGTGTGCATTTAAGTCTGGTAAAGAAGGGATATTGTTTTTATGTTATGGACATATACACTAATGATTTGAATATGCTGTATTTTTAATATTTGTTGAAATAAATACAAATTTAATAGTAAAAAAGAGTTCCTTCATAAATATAAAAAACTATTTGACACATCACAAGAAAAAGAAATATGATGGATTACAAAATTTTGTCTTGGAATATTAACAGACTTAACTCATTAGAAAAAAGGAGGACGGTTTTTCATTAAAAAACAACAAAGTTGGATATTATATGCCTACAAGAGACACACATTTCTTTTTTTACTCCTATTAGTTGGGCTAATTCTGTTTTAAGCGGTTGTTTAATATCTTGACCCTCACACTCAGGCTCTAAAATGTAGGGAATCCTCTCTGTGTGGATATTCCAACATAGCAAGTTGGTGTCGAAATTTCTCATTTTCTTCCTCAAGGTGCAACACCTTTTGGTTGACACCATCTAATTTATCTTCATCTCCCTTAAACTCCTCTGCCAATTTGTTAGTTACCGCGTAAATAACTTTGATTCTGTTTTCTTAACCACTTCTTGTAATGTAAATGCTGTGCAGCAACAACCAATCAAATCACCAAATTCTTGTAAACTCAAAAACAAGTCTGATAGATTATATTTTAACAATATTTCAGCAGTTATTGGCCCTTTCCCCACTTACCGTTTGCGGCACACTACTCTCAGCGCGAGTCATTTCTGGCATGGGGTCGTGTTCCCCACTGCCCCGCACAGTGCGGGGTCATCAATAGCTGCCGTTTTTTCAGCGCCAGAAGTGACGCACGCTGAGGGGACGCCAGAGCAGCAGAGTCGGGGTGGCTGCGTTGTCGCCGCCTGGACTCGTGGGGAGCACCGCTGGACCCCGCGCTATTTGGGGAGAGTGGCGTGCAGCAAACGGTAAGTGGGGAAAGGGCCATTGTTAGTATCCTTTTACTTTATTTTTAGAGTTATCTGGTTATAAAGTCACAGTTAATGCATGGATTTTCCAGCTGATCTTTTCCCACAAAACAGCCAGCAGTTTGCACTTCACGGCCACATCAAATTCTGAGATAGCTTCTTTTTTCCCCTCTTAGGTCCAAATATTCCAGATACAGGAAATCTGGATTGGAACAGCTTTAATCTTCTTCAAGATTCCTCAGCAGGGTTTAGCAAAGATAGCAGTCCATCTGCTGGCGCTTCGACCCTAGGGCAGAGAGAAGGGTCCTCCTAGTCCTCTCTCCTGAAGAAATCTTTCCTGGAGAAATGTGGGCAATCTTAGGTCCCTCTCCTTGACCTGGAGATGACAAATCAAGTGTGGGGAAGCCCTCAGACCTGAAAACCCCCTGCTGGGTTCCTCTATTCTCACAGAGGAGATTACAGCCAGTCCCAAAATCAAACCGGAAGTCCATTGTTAAACTGTTTTAGGTAAGAATAAAAAATTTTGAACCCACAAATGACAGATGCCTTTTGACTTTTATATATATATTATTTATTAGATTTATAGGCCGCCTCACCCCCAAAGGGCTCAAGGCGGCTCACAATACATCTGTTCCAATAACAGCACATAAAATACATAACTAAAACTAACCACGTTAAAACAAATTTCCACAGCAGCAGTTTCTTAAAATTTAAATGACAAAGTTAAAAGCAAGCAAGATTAAAGACAGGTGCCCAATCAAAAAGGCTGGGAGGGGAGAGGCAGGGCCCAAGATGGAATCAAGGCCCTGCCAAGATTGAAAACTGGCAGCCTCAGTGGGGGACGGTAGATCCGTGGCCAGCCTCACCAAAGGCCCGGTGGAACAGCTCAGTCTTAAAGGCCCTGCGGAACTCACCAAGGTCCCGCAGGGCCCAGACAGCTGGAGGGAGAGCGTTCCACCAGGCAGGGGCCAGAGCCGGGTCGAGGCCAGCGCATCGTCGCAGGGCTAGGGGTTTCCAGCAGTTCTGCCACTACTGGAAACCCCTATATATAATGTGTGTGTGTGTGTGTGTGTGTGTGTGTGTGTGTATAATGTGTATGTGTCTATATATATATATATATTGGGGGGGTGGGGGGGGGGGGGGGTGGGGGTGGTGGGGCGGGGGGGGGGGGGGGGGTGGGGGGGGGGGGGGGTGGAGAGTGGGGGGGGGGGGGTGGGGGGGGGGGAACCAAGGTCCCGCAGGGCCCAGACAGCTGGAGGGAGAGCGTTCCACCAGGCAGGGGCCAGAGCCGGGTCGAGGCCAGCGCATCGTCGCAGGGCTAGGGGTTTCCAGCAGTTCTGCCACTACTGGAAACCCCTATATATAATGTGTGTGTGTGTGTGTGTTTGTGTGTGTGTGTGTGTGTGTGTGTGTGTGTATAATGTGTATGTGTCTATATATATATATATATTGTGTGTGTGTGTGTATATAATGTGTATGTGTCTATATATATATATATATATATAGTGTGTGTGTGTGTGTGTGTGTGTGTGTGTGTGTGTGTGTACACACACACACATTATATATGCTCAAGTACTGTTTCAGGGTTTTGATAATTGTCTGTCTTCTTTTGCCATTCAACAGTTCGACATCGATAAAGAAGCAGGCGAGAGACAGATATACCACCGATATTGCATGGAAAGAGCTTCGGTACACTGCTCCCATGTGTTCACTACAGTCTCTCAGATAACCGCCATAGAGGCCGAGCACATGCTGAAAAGAAATCCTGGTAAGGACAGCACGGTTGCCCTGGGAATAGAATTGGTTGTGCAAGATGAGTTTTGAGGTTAGACCACTGGAAATCTGGAAGCCTTCGGGGCTCTCAGCCAAGTACAGAATTGACTGGAGATGCCAGTCATAGATGCGGGTGAAATGTTGGGAACAAAAACTACCAGGCCACGGTTACACAGCCCAGAAAACCCTCGACAGCCAGTTGATTTTGGCCTTGAAAGCCTTTGACAATACAAGTACGGAATTTTTAGTTGACTTCTGATTCACATTTTAACAGCAATGAATCTGTTGTACTTAAATACACAGGGTTGCCAACATTTAGGGGCCTTGAGATGTCCCAGATGACAGAGTTCAGTTCCCCTGGAGAGAATGGCAGCTTTGGAGGGTGGACTCCATGGTGTCCTCAAACCCTATTCCCAAGGCTCCACCTCCAAATCTCCTGGGATTTCTGAACCCAAAGTTGGAGATTCTATAAATATATCTGGATATTTTAGAATTTTCAGTATGGAGAAGACAGATGAGCCTAGATTAGGGTGTCCAGTCTGCAGGTGGTAACGGGAGATCTGATGGAATTACAACTGGTCTCCGGATAAGAGATATCAGTTCCGCTGGAGAAAAATGGCGGCTTTGGAAGGCGGAGTTCACACCATTATACTGCACTGAGGTCCCTCTCCTTCCCAAACCCTTTCCTTCCCATCCTTTATCCTCCAAATCTCCAAACATTTCCCAACCTACATCTTGCAACTCTTAACACAAATTGCATGGGTAGAAATGCATTGCAGACAATTATGATACTCTGGCAGGCTTCTTCCCAGAATTGGGGTCAGGGGGGAACCTGTTCTTATGGTTGTCAACACTGATTGGTTAGCCCTTCTGTCATTCTCGTTGGCCGATTCTCCACTTAAAAAAAACCCACTGAGGCAAGCCGCTCTCCTCTGAATCGCTGCTTTTGAGCAAGAAGTCTTACTCCCCACTGCAGGAACGCACCTCTTCTTTAAAAAAAACCCTTTTCTGTCCCCGTTTTTGCAGCAGGGCGCAAGGGCAGAGGGAGGGAAGAGAGCATTTGGGGGCAGCCTCCGAAGCTTCCATCTTGAAACCGGCAGTCACGCCCCCGGGCTTCCCTCCTCCCCTGTGCAGAGCGTGGGGTGTTTAAAAAGGTGCTGTTCCTATGTTGCTATGCTCTCGCCACTGGCACAGTGGGGAGTGCAGCAGGACCCCACGTTACTTGCCGCGAGTAGCGTGCAACAAAAGGTAAGTGGGGAAACGACCAGTGTTACCTCCCTTTTTTTTTTAGGCAATTCAGTAGTCAAAAAAACCACAACTTCCCTAGCATGGGGGGAAAAGACATTGCTGCCATGGTAACAGAAGCAGGGAAAATGGCAGTAGTGTTTGGCTGAGTGGGAAAATCTGAACTTTCCCTCCCACTTGGCAGCCTCCCACTATGAACTTCCACAAAACTTCTCTAGAAAGCAGGGTTGGGAGGGATCAAGGAAAAGCCATGGAAACTCCAAGGCCCCTTCTGCACACGCAAAATAATGCGTTTTCAAACCACTTTCACAACTGTTTGCAAGTGGATTTTGCCATTCTGCACAGCTTCAAAGAGCATTGAAAGCAGTTTGAAAGTGCATTATTCTGCATGTGGGGAATGAGCCCAAGAGTCACACGACTGTACCCCAAAGCTGTGGGGAACCAAGGGGAAGAACGCTCTTCCTAAAAGTGTAGCATTTGGGGCATGTGGAAACGGCCCTTGATTAGAAGCATTTCATGTTCTGGATGTCAAACTGCAAAGTTGCGAAATATCCCTGGGCTGTTGTTGATCAAAATAAGGCCAATGAACCTCCCTCAGTAGATTATTAAACCTGAAATTTCTACGAGGTCATTATCATAAAAACAGAACGACTGTCAGAGAGAGCAAAATCCCTGCTCCAGAATAACATGCATGAGTGTCCACACCATAGGTGTCAAACTCGCGGCCCTCCAGATGTTATGGACTACAGTTCCCATCATCCCCTGCCAGCATGATGCTGGCAGGGGATGATGGGAACTGTAGTCCATAACATCTGGAGGGCCACGAGTTTGACCCCTGTGGTCTACACACTGACAGCCACTGGGCTTCTGGCACTAGTGTTTCTGTGCGGTTCTAGGCTGGCGGCAAAGTTTACTCATTGAGAAGTCACAGCATTGTCAAGTCAATGACTCCTTTCAGTGATGTTGCAAACTCCTCTTTGCAGCTAAAACAAAGTCCGGTCTTTGAGCTCCGGTCATGGCTGCTGTGGAACCGAGCCAGTGTTTTCAAGGATAAGCCAAAACTAACTGCATTGTTACTAGAGAGATAACTGCCTTACTACTAAAGATGCAGTCGATTTGTGGGCGTTTAGGGACATGTGGTCCAAATCTCCTCTCTGCCATGGAAACTTGCCAGGCGACCTTGGTCTAGCCCCACACTCTCAGCCACGCCCCCAGCCTGCATTTGGATGGGAGACCTCCAAGGAATACTAGGGGCGTGATGTGGAGGCAGACAGTCAAGGTTGTTGGAATAAGTGACTTCTGCATGCCTGGACACTGGGGGGTGCTGTGTATCCCACTCTAACTGTGATGTTGCCTCTCTTGTTTGCCCTCCTTGTCTGGGCCAGGAGACCGCCCACTAACATCCTTTCTTCCCCATGCTGGTTTCGCTTCTGCTCTAGCCTTTGACCTGAGCGCATAGTCAATGGCAGCCTGCCACAGTGGGGCTTTCCCACTGTAGCATTCTCTTACCTGCACACACATGATGGCGCGTTAGTTGTGCCCACTTGTCGTAGGGAAAGTAATCTCTTTAGACAAGGGTTTCTTTCTATCTACCTTTTTCCTGGAACAAAGCTGTGAACTGGAGATGCTTGAATAAATGTACGGCTCATTCCGCACACGCAAAATAATGCACTTTCAAGCTGCTTTCACAACTGTTTTTGCCATTCCGCACAGCTTCAAAGAGCCCTGAAAGCAGCTTGAAAGTGCATTATTCTGCGTGTGCGGAATGAGCCTAAGTTTTACCTTTTACATTTATCTCTTGGGAAGTTTCTATAAACTGCACTCACACACACTACTGGGCAGATCTATGACTCTATCTAACAAAGGTACCATTGCTTGTCTTCTGCTTTTTTCTAGATGTTGTCACTCCAAATGGCCTGAACATTAAGAAATTCTCCGCCATGCATGAATTTCAGAACTTGCACGCCACTTGTAAAGCTAGGATCCAAGAGTTTGTTCGAGGCCATTTCTATGGGTAAGAGTCAAAATGTGTAGAAGTGTGGCCCATTGGCATGCTGTGCTTCAGTCTTTTCTGAGAAAAGAGGGACATAAAGACCAACTCTTCTTCTCCCCTACAGGAGAATGAGGAAAAATCGCCTCAACAAAGAGGTGTCTTAGGGGGTGTAAAAGCATTGAAAGGTCAACCCTGCAGCCTAAGAGTGAATCCACATAGCAAAGATTTACTGCCCTATAACAGCTAGGGTCATTGGGCAGCCATTAAGTGACTACCTAGGGTTGCCAATCTCCAGGTGGTGGCTGGAAATCTCTCTAGGATTTCAACTGGTCCCCAGGTGATAGAGATTGGTTCACCGGGAGAAAATGGCTACTTTGGAGCATGCAAGGACTCAATCCAGCTTACAAATTCCTCTGCCTTCCTCTCCCCACAACAGATAACTTGTGAGGTAGGTGGGGCTAAGAGACCCCCCACCCTCAACTAGGGACCCCACAAAGATACCTGATGACTATTTGGCTTCCCCACCCCAAAAAGCCAGGATGGGAATTCCCAGTTTCCTCTCATGTAGCTGGAGTAACCTTCCCTCTCTACAGTACCAGCTGCAGAAATTGTCTTACCTCTTCCTATTTATTTGTTCCCTTTTCAGCCATCTTGATTTCAGCCTCGAAAAGACCTTATTTTTCTTCATTGCGGGGAGATACGAGTTTTCAAACAAAGGAGCTGACATGTTTTTAGAGGCCTTATCCCGATTAAATTTCCTATTGCGGGTAAGAAACCTATGAATATGCCTTTTATTGAATGAGACCCTGGATCGATTGACCACCTGTCATCTTCTCTGGCTGGTGATGGACCTCTGGTGAGGAGCTGCCAGTCTTGATATTAGAAATTTCTGCAGGCCAATTATTTATTCATTCATTCATTCATTCATTCATTCATTCATTCATTCATTCATTCATTCATTCATTCATTCATTTATTTATTTATTTTACTTGTATACCGCCCTCCCCTGGAGGGCTCAGGGCGGTGAACAACAGAACGTATAAATAGAGCACAAAATAAAATCAATAAATATCAACATTAATTAAATAAATCGTTAAAGAAATGGCTCTATATACATTAAAACCAAACCCCAGTAAAAGCAGCGTACTAATAATAAAATACAACAGATGGCGACCTACTAACGAATCCCCTAAAAGAGGGGAGGGACGGCAGGGTCCACAGATGTTAAAAAGGGGGGGGGTTCGGTAGCGCCCAACTTTCTCAGTCCAACAGAGTAACACATTTTGAGAGTGTACATACATACTTATACACACCCATACTTACACACACACTGTGCTAGCTGTTGTTTGGGAAACCTGAACAACATGGAAAAAAATGTTTGTCCTTTCAGAACAAGGGCAGAAAGCATTGCTCTTTGGCTTCGTGTCATCCCATAGCTAGATTTGAAACACTTATCTGGCTTTGTCTGGAAGTACCTGACATTGTCTGGAAGCATTGTCTGGAAGCCTGATGAGTGTTGGTCGTGCTTCCTAACCTCACTCTGATTATCTGTAGTCATAGCTGATTGGGTGGGTAATGTCAACATACTCATTAAGTTGTATATGCAGTAACTTTAGCTAGGATAGCCTTTGGATGAAGCGCATTAGAAACATGCTATCAAAACCAGAGGTGGGATCCAGCAGGTTCTCACCAGTTCCCGAGAGTGGGTTACTAATTATTTGTGTGTGCCGAGAGGGGGTTGCTAATTGGGTCTGCTTTTCCATTAGGTCCATTCCATTAGGTCCAAAAATCATAAAGTCCTGTTGTTTCCTATGTGGCTGGTTAGTGAAGGTAGAAAACAGGATAATTCTCCCTGTTGGGCTGTTTTAAAAACATGTTTTAGAAATATGGTAAAGTTCCTTGTTTAAGGAAAGTATCCTTCTTTTGATTTCTAGAAACAAAATTAAGTGAAAGTATTAAGTATTTGACAGGCAGTCAATTAGAGGAGAAGTAGTTGTTTCTGTTGGCAATAGACGATAGGACTTGCTCTAATGAGTTTAAATTATGGACAGAAAGATACCAGCTGGAAATTAGGAACTTTTTTTTTACAGTAAGAGTTTTTTACAGTAACAGAAAAATTATTAATGCCCCGCCCCCGGAATGCCCAGCCACGCCCCCGTCATGCCCTGCCCCATTGGCGTTATGCCACTGTTTGAAGCACACCACCATGGGAACCTGTTAGTAAAATTTTTGGATCCCACCACTGATCAAAACTGTAGATTAGAGAAAGAAGCAGTTGCACACTTTACTCTGGGAAAAACCCGGTAGCAGCTCTCTACATAGAGCTATGGAGAGACCCATACAGAGTAACTATCTTAAGCATAAGCAACTATCTAGGCACCTCAATTCATGAAGGATATTGACAAGCCAGAAGGGTCCAGAGGAGGGCAACCAAAATGGTGAAAGGTCTGGAATCCGTGCCCTACGAAGAGAGACTTAGGGAGCTGGGCATGTTTAGTTGGGTGAAGAGAAGGTTTTGAAGCGATGCCATGTTGGTGAGGGAACAAACTTATTTTCTGCTGCTGCAGAGGCTAGCACCAGGAGTAATGGGTTCAAGGTGAAGGAAAAGGACGAAAAAACGAGCAGGGCAGCGGTGAAATTGGCAAGCAAAAATGACAGCCTGGCCCAGACCAAGAAAAACTGCAAAGCTCCTTGCTCTGTGCTTTGCGGTTTTGCTTGGTCTGGGTCAGGCTGAAGGAAAAGAGACTCCACTCAAACATCAGGAAGAGCTCCCTGAAAGTCAGGGCTGTTTGACAGTGGAATGCACTGCCTCAGAGCGTGGTGGAGTCTCCTTCTTTGGAGGGTTTTAAAGAGAGACTGCATGGCCATCTGTCAGGAGTGCTTTGATCGTGTGTTCCTGCATTGCAGGAGGTTGGACTTGATTGCGGTCTCCTCCAACTCTATGGCTCATTCCACACATGCAGAATAATACACTTTCAAACTGCTTTCAGTGCTCTTTGAAGCTGTGCGAAATGGCAAAATTCACTTGCAAACAGTTGTGAAAGTGGTTTGAAAATGCATTATTTTGCGTCTGCGGAAGGGGCCTATGATTCTATGATTCTATGAATCGGTTCCTCGTTGCTGAGGTGTTGAGCAGGAGAGCTGAGAAAAGGGTCTTATTGTCTTTCAGGTACACAAGAGTGACGTCACCGTCGTCGTGTTCTTTATCATGCCAGCAAGCACGAACAATTTCAACGTGGAAACCCTGAAAGGCCAGGCCGTTCGAAAGCAGCTGTGGTAATCTTTGCTTTCTTTCTCTTTCAAAAATTTCCATTAGTTCCGGCAAGAGGCAGGCTGGTGGCTTTCTTTGTGTCAAAAACCGACACTGCCCCATCTGCAAGTGCATATACCTTCCCCCTTGCCAACTTGAAGTATCCCTGGAGGCACTGTTAGCTCCACTGGAAACTGCACATGTACTGATAAGTTAGACATTAGATAATGGGACTAAGGCCCCTTCCGCACATGCAGAATGATGCTGTTTCAATCCACTTTCACAATTGTTTGCATGTGGATATTGCTATTCCGCACAGTAAAATCCAGTGGCAAAGTGGATTGAAAGTGCATTCTTCTGCATGTGCGGAAGACGCCCAAGAGCATCCCTTGAGTCATTTCAATTTAGGAAAATGGTCAGGGGAAGAGGTCTACGCCCCCTATCTCTGTGCAGTGTGGACCAAATCCAAACAAGGCCTGTTCATACCTGGGAAACGAGGAACTTCAGAATGCTTCTCTCAACTTGAGTCAGGGTCATACACAGGGAAAACATAGGCTGTTTCCGCACGGCCATGCTGGGGGGTGCGTCGGCGTATACAACACCAACGCACCCCCCCCCCGGGACCGGGCGCATGAATGGTCCCGGTAGGGGCAGGGAAGATGGCACAGCGCTGCACTGTCGCCCGATCGACGTACCTTCCCTGCGACCTTCCGACACCCCCCCCCTGCCCTGCGACTCCAGAGCTGTCGCGCAGGGCAGGGGGGCATGTCCCCTGGGCAACGCGCCGGAAGGTCGCAGGGAACGCACGTCGATCGGGAAAGGGGGGGATGGCGCCTTCCAGCCACTGCCATTCGCACGGCAGCGGCTGGAAGCCACTGTTTCCAGAAAAACTCACTCTGGGAGCGAGGTTTGGAAATAGCAGCTTCGCGCCGCTAGGGGGGAGCGAGGGCGGCACGGCTGCGATGCAGCTGCGCCCCCCATGCGAACAGCTCCCTAGGGACGGCATTTTTGCCGTCCCAAGGGCGCTGTAAATGACCCGTGCGGAAAAGGCCATAGTGAGTAGAGTGTGTAGAGTTAGGCCTGGAACGTGAGCTTGTGTATCAGAATGTCCTTGGTCCAGATCATACCACAGTGATGAACTCATTCAGTGGTCCAACCTAAACGACCACAGCTCAGCACCATCCACTCCACAGCAGTATGAGAAATGCTAGGTTACAAAACAACCGACACCAATAGGTATGGTGTGTCAAGCAATAAAATACTGTGAACACCCACTGTGTCAAGGCTGCTTACATAAACAGGGAAAGTGTTTTAATAAATAAAGATAAAGTGCAAATTAGTGCCCCAAAACTGTACTGTGCAAAGCACAATAGCATAAATATCTAGAGGAAGCACATTAACACCTCTGACCCTATATCAGCAACAAGCTGTCAACCAGTAATATACTGCGTCTCAAGGTCCAAAGCTAGCCTACCCTTTGAGATAGATTGTAAGCATTACTGAGTATGCGGTAAGTGCTGGGTGACCTTGGGCCAGTCACAGTTCTCTCAGAAAGCCAGTGTGTTGTAGTGGTTCAGAGCAGGTGGATTCTAATTTGGAGAATCGGGTTTGATTCCCCACTCCTACACACCTGCTGGGTGACCTTGGTCTGGTCACAGTTCTTTGGACCTCTCTCAGTCCCATCTGCCTCACAAAGTGTCTGTTGCGGGGAGAGGAAGGGAAAGGAGCTTGTGAGCCACCTCGAGTCTCCTTACAGGAGAGAAAGGCAGAGTATAAATCCAAACTCTTCCTCCTCCTCCTCCTCCTCCTCCTCCTCCTCCTCCTCCTCCTCCTCCTCCTTCTGTTGTGGGGAGGGGAAGAGAAGGCAATTGTAAGTAGCTTTGAGTCACCTTAAGAAGGCAGAGAAAAGCAGGGTACAAAAACCTACTGTTCTTCTCCTCTTCCTGTGTATATCAAAGACAATCATTTGTTGGGTTTGTAAGAGAGGACATTTTCAGTGGTGTTCCAACAACAACAACAACAACAACAACAACAACAACAACAACAACAACCATTATTATTATTATTATTATTATTATTATTGTCGTTGTCGTTGTCGTTGTCGTTGTCGTTATTAGAATTATTAGAATTATCATATAATTATTAGAATTAATTTTTTTACGGTTTTATCTCTGCTTTTAAATGTTTTAACTGTCCTATATTGTTATTTTCATATGTTGTACACCGCCCAGAGCCCTTCGGGGATGGGGCGGTATAAAAGTTTAAGAAAATAAATAAAATAAATAAATAATTATTATTATTATTAATTAGATAATTATGGAACAATTTCTCCAGGAAGTGGGTTGGCTCCCTCACTTTTGATCTTTAGCAGGCAGCTGAAGATGCTTTTATTGCATTTGATTAAAAGAGTCCTAATTTTAAAAAAACCCGGTATGTATTATGTTTTATGTATTTTATTTATAGCGCAAGCTGCCTTGAGCTCTGTAAGGGAAAAAAAGTGACTTCTAATTACTTTTAATAAATTGATAAAATAAAGTTTCCTCCTGCTGGACTTTTTTATATTTCTGAATGAGTGAGCAGCAATTCCCTCAGGCCCCTTCCGCACATGCAGAATAATGCGCTTTCAGTCCACTTCCACAATTGTTTGCAAGTGGATTTGGCTAGTCGGCACAATTGCAAAGTGCACTGAAAGTGGATTGAAAGGGCATTATTCTGCATGTGTGGAAGGGGCCTCTTCTGTCTTTCCTCTTACAGAAAAGAAAAGAAGATCCTCATTAATAACACCTCACTTTCTCCCTTAGGGACACGGCGCATTCGGTGAAAGAAAAGTTTGGGAAAAAGCTCTATGATGCATTGTTAAGGTGAGAGTTCACAGAATCGTAGAGTTGGAAGCAGTGGTGGGATCCAAAAATTTTAGTAACAGGTTCCCTCACTCAGCCCCCCCCCCCTCAGCAAAGGCAAACCTGAGCCCTGGGCAATACCTGAGTTGGATGCCCCCCCATGGGAAGCCACCCCACCACGACCCCCAAAAATTTTTTGCACCAGGTCATTTCTAAATCATCATCACATTATAGAAAATGCCCCAACTCACAAATCTGAACACAGCCATGGTGAAACACACAGGTTCTTTGATAGAGACTGGTGAGATAAAAGGTACGAAAGGCTGAGAATCCATGAATTGCAGTACCTGGAAGGGATTAACCCAGTTCAGGGAGTTACATTATTAGTCTCAATTGCTATATGGAACCTTCACGTTCAAAGGCAGTATGCCTCTCGAGGAGGCGAGGGCGTGGAGATGGAAAAGCGGACCCAATTAGTAACCCCCTCTCAGCACACACAAATAATTCGTAACCCACTCTCGGGAACTGGTGAGATCCTGCTGGATCCCACCTCTGGTTGAAGGGGCCATGCAGGCCATCTAGTTCAAACCCCCCCCCCCACTCAGTGCAGGATCAACCTGGAGTATCCCTAACAAGTGTTTGCCCAGTCATTGCTTAAAGTCTGCCATTGAGGGGGAAACCCCACCTCCCTAAGCAGCTGATTTCACTATTGTACAACTCTTACTGTAAAAATGTTTTCCCTAATATCCAGTTAGAACTTTTTCTCCCAGTAATTTAAACCCATTATTGCAAACCTCATCCTCTGAGGCCAGCAGGAACACCTCCCAGCCCCCCTCTAAATGACAGTCCTCAAAATACTTAAAGGTCATTTCCGTTCGGCAAAATTATACCTTGCACCACCAGGCTTTTTAAACCTGGGTCTATTTTATCTCAGGGTGTCCATCCGCACGGCTGCCTGCTTTTTGAAGGAATCCATTGAAAACAGGGAGGAAATACTCCAATTTCTTTCGCATGAGCCCAGAACATCTGTATTTACTTCGGAAGCATATCTGAGCATGCCCAGTGTCCCACGTTCTGATTGGCTGTTGTTTTTTGAGCGGCAGCTTGAATGAACGTCAGGCAGGGAGATCAGGCCGCTGGGTTTTTGCATGGTAGATTGGTTTTTGCATGGTAGCAGGCACAAGCAGGGTCGCACTAGGATTTTTTAAAAGAATCTCCAAACTAGCAATTTTTGAAAAACCTGGGGTAAGGGAAATATTGCAGGGCAACACCGGGGCAGGCCTGTTTTAGCACTGGGAACCATGTGGAATTCTCAACTGCACAGAGATATTTTTCTTGCTCAACCCAGAATATTTTGACCATGCAGAAATGGCCAAAGAGTCAAAGAGAGCAATCATGTCTTCCCTCAGT
Organism: Sphaerodactylus townsendi; assembly: GCF_021028975.2. Lineage (NCBI taxonomy): Eukaryota > Metazoa > Chordata > Lepidosauria > Squamata > Sphaerodactylidae > Sphaerodactylus > Sphaerodactylus townsendi. Next base: position 14,152,749 of record NC_059430.1, read on the forward strand.
CTCTTCATCTCCAGGTTAAACATTCACAAATCCTTCAACCTTTCCTTGTCGGGCTTGGCCTCCAGACCCTGATCATCCTGGTTGCTCTTCTATGTACCCGCTCCCTTCTGTCCGCATTTTTTTGAATGGAGGCCTCCAGAACGGTACACGATACTCCAGATGATGCCTGACTGGTGCAGTGTGAAATGGGACTATGACATCTTGTGATTTGGATGTTATGTCTCTATTGATACACCCCAAGATTGCATTAGCCTTTTTTGTCGCTACATCTCATATTAAACTTCTTGTCCACCCATACTCCAAGATCTTGTTCACACACACTGCTACTTAGAAGGGTACCCCCATCCAGTATGTGTATCTCTCATTTTTGTTACCCAAATGTAGAACATGGCACTTATCCTTGTTGAATTGCATCTGGTTCACATCCACCTACTTTTCCAGTGTGTTCAGATCTCCAGCCCCAAAGATTTACAGCTCCAAAGATATATGACTGACTTCCACCAGAACAGGGCCTTCTCGGCCCTGGCCCCGACATGGTGGAACGCATCACCGGCAGGCGTTAGAGCTCTCTGGGACATCATCAGTCAGTTTCGGAGTGCATGTAAGACTGAAATGCTCCACAGGGCCTACAACTAAAGCTATATGATATAAATCAAGATATGTCTTGGCCCCCATGATCATATTCCCCCTTGAGTTTATGGACTTATAAGTTTATGGGAAATGTATTGATTCACCACCATCTGAGGAATGTTTCAATCGTGATTATGTAATTTATTGATGTTAATACTTCTATTTTATTATGTGTGTTGGACCAGGGAGGGCAGGATATCAAATTAAATAAAATAAACAAACAAATCTCTGTCCTCTGGTGTGTTCGCTACTCCTCCATGTTTGGTGTCATCTACACATTTATCGAATAGTCCCTCCACCCTATCATCCAGATCATTTATAAAAATATTGAAAGGTACTGGGCCAAAAACCGAGGCCTCCACTGGACATCACCCTCCATTACGATCAAATGCCATTTTCCCCTAGATTGCAGTGCAAAGTTCTGTGTCCAGTGATACAAGTACAGAGTTAAGTATCCATAAAGGCGAGATCTTTCAATGGGTTTTTGTTGCTGAATGAGTATAGGGCATAGGTGTCAAACTCACGGCCCTCCAGATGTCATGGACTACAGTTCCCATCATGATGCTAGCAGGGGATTAAGAACATAAGAACATAAGAACATAAGAACAAGCCAGCTGGATCAGACCAGAGTCCATCTAGTCCAGCTCTCTGCTACTCGCAGTGGCCCACCAGGTGCCCTTGGGAGTTCACATGCAGGATGTGAAAGCAATGGCCTTCTGTGGCTGTTGCTCCCGAGCACCTGGACTGTGCTACAGGCATTTGCAATCCTCAGATCAAAGAGGATCAAGATTGGTAGCCATAAATCGACTTTCTCCTCCATAAATCTGTCCAAGCCCCTTTTAAAGCTATCCAGGTTAGTGGCCATCACCACCTCCTGTGGCAGCATATTCCAAACACCAATCACACGTTGCGTGAAGAAGTGTTTCCTTTTATTAGTTCTAATTCTTCCCCCCAGCATTTTCAATGAATGCCCCCTGGTTCTAGTATATTGTGAGAAAGAGAGAAAAATTTCTCTCTGTCAACATTTTCTACCCCATGCATAATTTTTTATAGACTTCAATCATATCCCCCCTCAGACGCCTTCCTCTCTCCAAACTAAAGAGTCCCAAACGCTGCAGCCTTTCCTCATAAGGAAGGTGCTGCAGTCCCTCAATCATCCTCGTCGCCCTTCTCTGCACTTTTTCTATCTCTTCAATATCCTTTTTGAGATGTGGCGACCAGAACTGAACACAGTACTCCAAGTGCGGTCGCACCACAGCTTTATATAAGGGCATGACAATCTTTGCAGTTTTATTCTCAATTCCTTTCCTAATTATCCCCAGCATAGAGTTTGCCTTTTTCACAGCTGCCATACATTGAGTTGACATTCCCATGGGAACTGTAGTCCATAACATCTGGAGGCCCGCGAGTTTGACACCTGTGGTATAGGGTATATGCAACGAGAAAGCATGATCAATCACAGCCTATCATGACGCGCCATCCTGCCTGAATTAACTCCTCCCAAAGTCCCAGCTACCCTGGCTGGGGAAAAGCCACCCTTTGCATGAAATCATAAAGATCTTGTTGAAGCTCTTTCGTTTCTTTACTAAAAGGCTTTCCTTATCCCATCTACAGAGGAGAAATCCCCGATATGAACAAGATCTTGGATCGTGATGACATGACCCTCATGAAGCGAGCCATCTATTCTACCCAGGTAAGAAAAAAAATGATCCGTTTTTGTTATTCCTGAAGTATATTTACAACTCATAGGCTCATTCCGCACATGCAGAATAATGCACTTTCAAATTGCTTTCAATGCTCTTTGAAGCTGTGCGGAATGGCAAAATCCACTTGCAAACAGTTGTGAAAGTGGTTTGAAAACGCATTATTTTGCGTGTGCGGAAGGGGCCATAGAGAAGATATGAATTCACCATGCAAACAAAACCTCCCTACATAGAAATGTCAGGATATTTATTTACTTCATTTATAGTTCACTTTGCTCAGTCAGACTCAAGGCAAAGTACATCGTGGAAGTCAATGCAATCAACAGGATGAGACATCTTGTAGCAATAGTCTATAATGAGATGTTTAACGATGTGGTTGTGGCGACTGGAATTGCATCGTAGCGAGATGGAAATCAAAGCAATCTTTGGAGCCTACGGAATGGATGAACAGTCTAACGGAATATGTAACAATGGGCACTTTCACACATGCAGAATAATTCACTTTAAATCCACTTTCAATGCACTTTAAAGCTGGATTTTACTGTGCAAAATTGTGCAAGTGCATTGAAAGTGAGTTATTCTGCATGTGTGAAAATGTCCAATGGCAAAGCTGACGTTGCTGATCCACAAGTCAATTACACAATATAGAAAGAAATGAAATCTCCCATGCTTGAGGATTCTAACTTTCCATGTGAATAGAGTTTCATGGTGATGTGGCCACTACTAAAAATGCCCTGCTCCTTTGAAAAGCAGGTTCCCCACTGGCTATGAGCATAGTCGAATCTCCATGTGGTCACTGAAGCCTTCTGACTTCTTTTTCTTCTTTTGTTCTCCTGCAGCGACAGACCCTCCCACCAGTGACCACCCACAACATGATTGACGATTCTAACGACCCAATTCTCAACACTATCAGACGCATCGGGCTTTTCAACAGTCGGACAGATCGTGTCAAGGTAGTAATCTCGCATTTTGGATATTATACATAGATATAAAACTGAAGTGCCTTTGAACCAAAATGCCTTAGGATCAATTGGCCGTAATCATTTTATGCATTGTAGATTTGCATTGTAGATTTGCATTGTAGATTTGCATTTGCAATGTATTCAATTCAATTCACTTGCATTGTAGATTTGCATTTTATGCATTGTAGATTTGCATTGTGTATCTAATTCACCTGGGGAATCTAGTCCTTGTGGGAGTTGTAATTCCCATGAAGTCTAGCTTCCTGAGACATATTGTGAGTATGGCACCCAAGTACAACCTGTGATTTCTAAATTGCAAATTTATTTATTTATTTATAACTAGTCTTATATACCGCCCTTCCTCCGAAGGGCTCTGGGCGGTGAACAACACGATAAAAACAATAATTACAATAAACCCCGTTAAAACAAATTAATAACAATGCATTGCATTGGCGTCCAGCATAACTTCGTAGATCCACCCTGGAAAACAAACAGAGAGGTGAAGGACCCAGGAAGTAAAGGGGAAAAGGGAGAAAGGAGGGGCGGGGGGCCATTGGAAGATGCCAACTCAGTTTGATGCTCTGCCTTTGCTTAAATCTCAAGTAATTTTTGGGGTCAGCTGGATCCCTAGAAATATTCTTCCAGACCTATATCTGTAGGGGACACCTTTGCCTCAAAGTGACTACATTCAAGAACTGGGATGCAGTGTTCTCCTAGATACCTGTTGCATTCAGCCTATGTTTTTTCACTGACCTCTTACATTGTCAAAAGCTTTCACGGCCAGAATCAACTGGCTGTTGTGGTTTTCTGGGCTCTGTGGCCATGGTCTGGTAGTTTTTGCTCCGAATGTTTTGCCCACATCTATGACTGTACTCTTCAGAGGCATATCAGGTTAAGATGTGTTTCTCTCCATGGCACAGTAAATCACTCCCTATTGCACTACGGAGAGCAATGCATCTTACTGTGATATACCTGGAGGCAGATGGAGGCAAAACGTTAGGAGCAAAAACTACCAGACCACAACCACACATCCCAGAAAACCCACAACGGTCAGTTGAGTCCAGCTGTGAAAGCCTTCAAAAGTACAATCTTTTAACGACTTTGGTATCCCATGTTCCACATGCACGCAATGGCCTCGCTATACATGGCACAGGCTTGTAGAGTTGGAAGATGTTTTGGCAGTTCTAACTAACTTGCTTTAACTCTCCAGGTTATCTTGCATCCTGAGTTCCTCTCTTCAACAAGTCCGTTATTACCTATGGACTATGAAGAGTTTGTCAGAGGTTGTCATCTTGGGGTATTCCCATCTTACTATGAGCCCTGGGGATATACTCCTGGTAAGGAATCTTACCTGTTTTCATACATTTAGCACTAGTATTTGACAATATTAACATATGGAATTCACCCCCAGAAGATGACCCACAAGATTAGATAGTTTTTTAAGAGAAAGAACCTGTCTTAGAATGCAGCATCTTAATGTGTTTTCCGTTTTTCTTATATTGCATGTTTGCAGGCAGGGAGTGCCAGGGGCGTACCACCCATGGGGACATTTGGGGTCATATGTTCCCGGGCGGCTACTATTTGGTAATGTGGGGGGTGGAAAATCAATTCCCCCCACTAACTCTGAGAGGCGCGCAATCGCCCCTGATCCTGAACAGGCTGCACCACTGGCTCTGTGGTGGGAGGGACTGGGAATGGCACAGAGGTGTATCTAGGGAAAATAGAGCCCAGGGTAAAATCTAGGGAAAGTGGAGCCGGGGGGAGGGGGGGTGCGGAAAACAGATTTTGCCCCAGGCTTCATTTTCTCTAGATACATCTCTGGGGAGTGCCTTATTTAATGTAGTGCAGCAACTAGCTATCTTTGGGTTTATAAATAACTGGTCGTGGAAAATGCAATATAGTCGCAGCTGACACATGGTGACCTCATGGGGTTTTTAAGTCAAAAGATGTTTGCTATTGCCTGCCTCCATGTCATGACCCTGGTATTCCTTGGTAGTCATCCATAGACTAGCCATGGCCAACCCTGCTTAGCTCCCAAGATCTGATGAGATCAGATTAGCCTGGGCTACTCAGGTCTTATTTTTTTATGTGATGCAGCACATAACTGTTTTAGGCGTTGTTAAATGACAATTAGTCATAAGTAATCAAATCTCTCTTTTCCTTTCTCTTTCGCTAGCTGAGTGTACCGTCATGGGCATTCCCAGCGTGACGACCAATCTCTCTGGATTTGGCTGTTTTATGCAGGAACACGTGGCTGATCCAGCAGCATACGGTGAGACGGTTTGAACGCGAAACCTATTTTGCGCATGCTGGCAAGTGGCTTCACACGTGGACTTGCAACACTTGATCTCACATTGGCTCATTGCTTAACTTTCAATGACTTGGATGAACTGCGCAGTTATTGCATTTAACCTCCAACCTGCCAAGGGAGGCGCATCACTGTGTGCTTCATTTTTTAAATTTGTTTATTACATTTTATATTTGGTGGGATCTCTGAGAGAACTGCATTTTAATGGGATGGGGTTATTTTATATAGAGCCAAAAATTAACCAAAATTTAATGGATTTTAGCCTTTGATCCATGTGCTCTATTTCTGTTTTGTTGTTCACCGCCCTGAGCCCTTCGAGGGAGGGCGGTATAGAAATATAATACATAGGTAGACAGACAGACAGACAGACAGACAGACAGACAGACAGACAGACAGACAGACAGACAGACAGACAGACAGACAGACAGATAGATAGATAACTGTGACTGGCCCAAAATCACCCAGCAGGCTTCATGCAGAGGAGCAGGGAAACAAATTCAGTTCACTAGATAAGAGCCTGCTGCTCAGGTGGAGGAGCAGATTCTTTAGTTTAGAGTCTGCTGCTCTTAACCACTACACTACGCCGGTTCTCTGAACGTGAATGCTTTCATTTTATGGGAGAGGGATTTTTTTCAAAAGACAGATGCATAAAGACAGATGCAAGGGAAGTTTCCAAAGGTCAAAAGCGTCTGTTTCCACATCTTACCTAACCTGGCTTGTCTCCCACAGGTATTTACATCGTGGACAGGAGATACCGTTCTCCAGACGAGTCTTGCAATCAGCTGACACAGTTCCTATATGCGTTTTGCCAGCAGTCACGTCGGCAAAGAATCGTCCAGAGAAACCGAACGGAGAGACTCTCAGATCTGCTGGACTGGAGATACTTGGGCAGGGTATGATAAACTGTTTCATGCATATCCAAGTCCCTCACAGCTGTTCGGAGAAACCTCTGCGTAGCTGTGCATAAAATGGGGCTTATCTTCCCACAAGTGCCAATCTCAGGGCATTTTTGCACATGCAGAATAATGCACTTTCAATCCACTTTCAATGCACTTTGCTGCTGGATTTTACTGTGTGAACTAACAAAATCCACTTGCAAACAACTGTACAAGTGCATTGAAAATGCATTATTCTGCAGGTGCGAAAGTGCCCTCTGGGAGAGTTACTTAATGCGAGTTTTTCTCTGTCTTCCTTTCGTGTCACAGTATTACACGCACGCCCGGCATGTGGCTGTGAGCCGAGCATTTCCTGAAAAATTCGAGATGGAACCAAATGCTCCTCCGAAGGTAACTTTTCCTTGAAGTGGGAAATTTAAATATCGACATTCTAGAACAGGAAGGTGATGGGGAAACAGGGGTGATGGGGAAACAGGAAGTGACTGCGATCCTTATCTACAATTGCCCACATTTTATTTCTGACAACTGCAATGGCAGATATTTCGGGAGCACGACACAAATCAAGGTTTCGGCTATTACCCAAATTGGCTTTTCATGTCTGGAATGTAGCTCCACATTCAGCTAGTTATCACATGTTTATCTTCCAAACCAGGGATCTCCAACCTGCCAACACTTTTTCTAGTGCCCCCCCCCCCAAAGTGTTTGCAGAAAGTGGGTGGGGTCAGATAAGCCTTTTGCCCAGCCAGGGCTTCTGATTGGCTATTCAGATTCTTAAAAACATCGCTACCACAGCACAAAGCTCTTTACTGTGTGACTGTTTTTACGACTGGTTCCACCTGCTGCAGCAGCTATTTTGTGATACCTGCTTTGTGGCTGCGCCCACCACACCATGTCAGAATTTAAAATGTGTCCACAGGTTCAAAAAGTTTGGGGACCTCTGTTCCAAGCAGGCTTATTTTGTCCTTACAACAACCCTTGGGGTTCGATAGGCAGAATTATCTGCCCAGCATCACCCAGTGAGTGTCCAGTACTGTGCTAAAAACGGACTTTCAGTTTTCTTGAGACTTGATTAAGTGTTTGACTAAGCATCTCCTTCATGGACCACACACATTTGGATATGGAAAATCAAAACTTAACAAATTTTGCTCAGTTTTAGGCTGCAGTGATAGAATCCTGGGAACCAAATTAAGATAAGAACATAAGAACAAGCCAGCTGGATCAGACCAGAGTCCATCTAGTCCAGCACTCTGCTACTCGCAGTGGCCCACCAGGTGCCTTTGGGAGCTCATGTGCAGGATGTGAAAGCAATAGCCTTCTGCTGCTGCTGCTCCCAACACCTGGTCTGCTAGGGCATTTGCAATCTCAGATCAAGGGGGATCAAGATTGGTAGCCATAGATCGACTTCTCCTCCATAAATCTGTCCAAGCCCCTTTTAAAGCTATCCAGGTTAGTGGCCATCACCACCTCCTGTGGCAGCATATTCCAAACACCAATCACACGTTGCGTGAAGAAGTGTTTCCTTTTATTAGTCCTAATTCTTCCCCCCAGCATTTTCAATGAATGCCCCCTGGTTCTAGTATTGTGAGAAAGAGAGAAAAATGTCTCTCTGTCAACATTTCCTACCCCATGCATAATTTTATAGACTTCAATCATATCCCCCCTCAGACGTCTCCTCTCCAAACGAAAGAGTCCCAAACGCTGCAGCCTCTCCTCATAGGGAAGGTGCTCCAATCCTTCAATCATCCTCGTTGCCCTTCTCTGCACTTTTTCTATCTCTTCGATATCCTTTTTGAGAGGTGGCGACCAGAACTGGACACAATCCTGGTTCCCAGGATTCTAAGATCTAGGAAATCATCCAAACACTTGCCCTCCTGTCTATTATTAAGACCTTTGGCCTGGGCAGAAGAAGTGCTGGAAAGTGGGTGTTAGAGTGACCAACTCCATCTTGGGAAATTTCTGGAGATTTGGAAAATGCCTGGGGACGGTGGACTTGTGTGGGGGTTTTTTTAGATAACCTTTAATGGCATAAGGGATGGTGGAGTTGCGGGGGAGGAGCTCAGCTGAGCTGTGATGCCTCTCTAGGATTTCCATTTCTTGTAGACTCTATGATGTACCATAGAGTCTCCTCTCCAACGCTTATGGAAACCGATCTCTTGCAGCCTGGAGATCAGTTGTAAAAAGGGAGAACTCCAGTCTCCAGCTTGATAATTTCAGATTCATTGTAAGGGAGCTACCTTCACACCTGTTCTTGTGACTGTGTCCGATTCGTCTTCTGCTTTTCCTCATTCAGACTGAAGGATTCCGGTTTCCCCGTCCTTCATCGGTACCCCCCTCCCCCGCTGTGTCTCAGCACAACAGTCCCCACCAAAGCGATGACGAGACTGAGGAGACCGATGTTGAGGATGAAAGATATGACGAAGAGGAAGAAGCAGAGAGGGATCGGCAGAATATAAAATCTCCTTTCGACATCAACGCTGTGCCCCAGGTGAAAAATAAGCCACATGGAGAATACAGGAACTGATCTACTCTCTTACCTGGTGGTCTCGCATGGGCCTCACCTGCTCAAACATACATGTATACCTGGATGGTCCAATGATTTGCAATGTGGGCGTTCAAGATGCTTAGCGGAGTGTTCAAGATGCTATATAAGCTAAATGTCTGAAATATCTTGACTTACCCCTTCTCTTGAAATAGTTTTTCCTTCCATTCTTTTATTGGAGGTAGGAGAAAGCTAGAAGCATTAGGAAGGTATGTTGGCTTTCATATTTGTAGCCGTGACCCCAGAGAATGGGTAGAGGAAGATGAGAGCATCGTGCTGTCTGCAAACATGGCAGGGCTAGAGGAAAAGAAAACTACTGTTGTTGGTGTAGTTCAGGGGTAGGGAACCTGCGGCTCTCCAGATGTTCAGGAACTACAATTCCCATCAGCCCCTGCCAGCTGACAGAGGGGCCATGCTGACAGAGGGGCCATGCTGACAGAGGCTGATGGGAATTGTAGTTCCTGAACATCTGGAGAGCCGCAGGTTCCCTACCCCTGGTGTAGTTACTAAGCCTGCTGCTTTCTTGGGGGGGGGGGGGGTTGAGCATTTTGTCATGTTACAAATGTAAGTAAATTAAGTTTGCATTCTGTATACACATATGTGCTGTGGATCGCCACTACAAATCTCTCTTCTGGAAGCTGATTCAAGTGTCATTATTGTGAGGCACAGTTAAAATGAGTGACAACACACTCAGTTTCTAACGGTTATCGCAATTGTGCAATGTTGGATTAGTTATGTATGAGATTTCAGCTTTCTGATGTCCACATGGGGGAACATCCTATTATATAAAAGGCTGTCCATGGTAGCAACGACTCACTTCCAACCAATCATCATGCACGACTCATTTCCAGTCAGTTACCACACATGCATGGCTTGGGGACAGGGCTTACACAGAATGGGTCAAAAGCAACACAAATAAAACATTGGAATGTGGCGGTTACTCATTCTCGTGCACACTTGCCCTTCTCCCCCAATAGATACAGTCACTGTACCGTCTGTAGCTCCCTAGGAGGGTCATGACTGCTGGTGGGTGCAACTACACCGTAAGCTGTTATGAAGCAATACAGGTATCTGGGAAGAGGAGGAGGAGGAGGAGGAAGCTGGTGGCATGGGGCAGAGGTGGAAGGAAAGGCCACTTCGATGGGCACCGTTAACCCTCCAACAGTTTTCTAGAGCCTGTTGTATTTGTTCTCGCAATGGGCTTTACTGGTAGTCTTTTTATATTTCTGTCAACGTCACAAAATAAGCAGCAGACTCATTTCTAGATTTGATGCTTTTCTTTTCCTTATCTTGTCAAATGGATAAAATCAATGGCATAAGAACATAAGAACAAGCCAGCTGGATTAGACCAGAGTCCATCTAGTCCAGCTCTCTGTTACTCGCAGTGGCCCACCAGGTGCCTTTGGGAGCTCACATGCAGGATGTGAAAGCAATGGCCTTCTGTGGCTGTTGCTCCCGAGCACCTGGACTGTTAAGGCATTTTTTAAAAGACATAATGCTTAAATGAAGGGGGGGGGACCAAAACTGTCAAAAAACAAATACTAAATCCAGCACACAAGCCCCTTAACCATAGCAAATATGAACGTCTGGCTTTCCCCCTCAGGCTTACACATATTGTAAATTAGATTTTTGATTCTTTGTCATCGTAGATTCTTAGATCTTTTGTAATGATTCTAGATCCACAGCAGAGAGGATGGGAACCACAGCTATCCTGCCCTGATCCTTAGCTTCCTTCTTCCTCATCTTCCTCCAAACTGAAATTCTACAAAATGGGAGATCTATAATGTAGAGTGAATCATATGCAGGTGTGAAATTAAATCTCATTTGCTATTTGGTATGTTCTCATAATGCTACAGGTCAGACTGCAAAAAATCCAAAATGGGTTGAATCCAAACTGGATCGAAAGCTGCTGTCCTGCTTACAGAATGTCTCCTTCCTTCAGAAGAGCATGCTAAAATCCCTTAGTTTGAGTTCAAGTTATTATTTAAATTTTAGAACTTCTATTTCCAGTCCACAGTTCTCAGCTGAACTTGAGAACATCCTTTTCACACATGGAACTCCCAAAGTCCTCTTCAAAACCCGGAAATTTCACTTGATACTGAACAATGGGATGTTCACATTTAGATCTGAATTGTCAGTTGTTTAATGAAGGCGTGACTGTGCCATGGAGAGAAACATGTCTCACTGTGACATGCCAGCCATAGATGTGGGCAAAACGTTTGGAGCAAGAACTACCAGACCATGGCCACTCAGCCCGGAAAACCCACAACAGCCTGTTGATTCTGGCTGTGAAAGCTTTTGACAATGTAAGTTGTCCCTGAAGATGCCGGCCATAGATGTGGGCAAAACGTTTGGAGCAAGAACTACCAGACCATGGCCACTCAGCCCGGAAAACCCACAACAACCTGTTGATTCCGGCTGTGAAAGCTTTTGACAATGTAAGTTGTCCCTGTTCACCTTGAACTAGAATCCCCCCTCCACCTCATCTTTCATACTTCAGGTTCTCATCCATTCTGCTCTTCAAGCAAGTATTTACTGTTGGAAGTGTTTCAGGTTTTGAACTGAGGGCCTCTGGCAACCAGCCCCAGATGCCTTACTCCAGGGTTGTCGACAGCATACCCTAATGTGGGGCAGCTACCAGGGGCCCCCTGCCCAAACCTCTCACAACCCCTACCATTTTTCTGTACCCATTTCTTCCAGTTGCCCCCCACACCTCTGATGCCACCTGTCTACTCATTCTTCCAACTCCCTGGTGCTATTGAGAAGAAGAAGAAGAAGAAGAAGAAAAAGAAGAAGAAGAAGAAGAAGAAGAAGAAGAAGAAGAAGAAGAAGAAGAAGAAGAAGAAGAAGAAGAAGAAGAAGAAGAAGAAGAAGAAGAAGAAGAAGAAGAAGAAGAAGAAGAAGAAGAAGAGGAGGAGGAGGAGGAGGAGGAGGAGGAGGAAAAGGAGGAGTTTGGATTTATATCCCCCTTTATCTCCTATAGGAGACTCAAAGGGGCTTACAATCTCCTTGCCCTTCCCCCCTCACAACAAACACCCTGTGAGGTAGGTGGAGCTGAGAGAGCTCCAAGAAGCTGTGACTAGGTCACCAAGGTCACCCAGCTGGCGTGTGTGGGACTGCATAGGCTAATCTGAATTCCCCAGATAAGCCTCCACAACTCAAGCGGCAGAGCTGGGAATCAAACCCAGTTCCTCCAGATCAGAGAAAGGGCACATGGGTGGTGCACAGTTGTTGTATTTCCAATGGCAACTGAGCCTGGCCTCCATTAGGTAGGGTGGGGTATTATGTCAAATAAAATAAAATAAACAGCTCTCCTAGGTCCACACATTGTCCAGTGCTGATGGGAAAAGAGCATGCATGTGGTGCAGGAAAGTGAGAATGGAGGGCTTCCAAGAAGAAGAGTTTCGATTTATATCCCACCCGTCTCTCCTGTAAGGAGACTCAAGGAGGCTTACAAGTCCCTTCCTCTCCACACAACAGAAACCTTGAGAGGTTCATGGGGCTGAGAGAGTTTTGAGAGAACCGTTACTTACCCAAGGTCACCCAGCAGGAATGTAGGAGTGTGGAAATACATCTGGTTTACCAGATGTGTCTCTGCCACTCAGGTGGAGGAGTGGGGAATCAAACCCAGTTCTCCAGATTAGAATCCACCTGCTCTTAACCACTACACCACGCTGGCTGTCAAGTGGGAGAAGGGTGCTCAGGCAGGTCAAGAGGAGGGGTCATATAGGTGAGAATGGAATAGAGGGTCTGGTTGAGAGAGTTGCTGAAGTGAGATTACATCTAAAATGCTTGAAGGGGGAAATCACAGCTCTTTTTCACCTGACAACTTCTATTCCAAACCATCCGTTTCAGCCTCCCTCCCCCCCCCAAAAAACCTTATCAAGGAAATATCTTGAAGGTTTTGTGGTGAACAAGTGGGAAATTATCTCCTCGCATCCCGTTTCAGACAACATTTATCAGCCTGAGCTAGTCCAGATCCCCAATAAACTATAAACTTACTATGAGTCTTCAGTATGCGTATGACTTCTTTGGTCTGTCTCAAGAGAAAATAAAACCAGGCATGGTTGTTTTCACATTTTTATTATTATTATTATTAAGTGACCCATCAAAAGAAGTGGAACACCTAGCTCTCACTTAGGGGTGATCAATATTCCTTCCAGTCTGCAGTCTCTGATATAGCGCACCATGAACCAGAATTAACAAAATCGAGATAGTGATACGGCTGGAGGTTTTACTGGGTGCAACAGTAACCAAGACAAAATGCAAAAGCGGAAACCCAAAAATACAGAAACATCAATCGTATGGAATAAGATCACAGAGTCATATGTGAACTAAAAAAATAACAAATTAAACGAACATTTTTTGGATTGGGGGGGGACACCCTAATTTTCACTTTTTGTACATTCCTTCATGGTTATTGACCGACATTGTTTTTACGAGCTGCTGACACCTGGACATGATTTTTGTATAAGAAGAGTTTGGATTGATACCCCCCTTTCTCTCCTGTAAGGAGATTCAAAGTGACTTACAAACTCTTTTCCCTTCCTCTCCCCACAACAGACACCTTGTGAGGTAGGTGGGCCTGAGAGAGTTCGGAGAGAACTGTGACTGGCCCAAGGTCACCCAGCAGGCTTCATGTTGTGGAGAAGAAGAGTTTGGATTTAAACCCCACGTTCCTCAACCCTCAGGAGTCTCAAAATGGCTTATACTTATCTCCCTTTCTCTCCCCACAACAGACACCTTGTGAAGTACGTGTGGCTGAGAGAGTCCTGAACAAGCTGTAACTAGCCTAAGGTCACCCAACAGGAATGTAGGAGGGGAAAAGCAAATCCAGTTCACCAGTCTGCTGCTCATGTGGGGGAGTAGGGACTCAAAACCTGGTTCTCCAGATTAGAATCCACCTGCTCTTAACCACTACCCCATGCTGGTTCTCGGTAAGATGAAAGTAGTAGGTCACTGCATGAATGTAACCAATCAGGGATCATCAACATGATGATGATGATGATGATGATGATGATGATGATGATGATGATGATGATGATGATGTCATAATCGTCAAACTTTTTGAGCCTGTGGGCACCTTTGGAATTCTGACAGTGTGGTGGTCGCAGCTATAAAATGGCTTCTGCAAAATGGCTGCCGCAGGAGGCGGAGGGAGAGCAGCCACCGCTGACCTTCAGTCACATAGTGAAGAGCAGCAGTGGCGTAGGAGGTTAAGAGCTCGTGTATCTAATCTGGAGGAACCGGGTTTGATTCCCCGCTCTGCCGCCTGAGCTGTGGAAGCTTATCTGGGGAATTCAGATTAGCCTGTGCACTCCCACACACGCCAGCTGGATGACATTGGGCTAGTCACAGTTTTCTGGAGCTCTCTCAGCTCCACCTACCTCACAGGGTGTTTGTTGTGAGGGGGGAAGGGCAAGGAGATTGTAAGCCCCTTTGAGTCTCCTGCAGGAGAGAAAGGGGGGATATAAATCCAAACTCTTCTTCTTCTTATGCTGTGGTGGCAGTTGCTGTCAAAGCAATGATTTTAAAAACTTGCACAGCCAATCGACTCTCCCAAGGCCAATCAGAAGTTCCATCCGACACCGCCCACCGTCTAAAACACTTGACGTGTTCCTGGAGAGATGTCGGCCAGTACCCTTGCTCCATGGGCACCATGATGGGGGTACCTGCGCTACCCAATCAAATTTGGCTTATACCATGCTGAGGTCTCTCCCCTCCCTTGCCTTCCTGGCCTCCCAAATTTTCAGTTATTTCCCAATGCCAAGTAGGCAACCCCAAATATCACTGAAGGAAAAGAAGGGGCTTCTTCCCTCCACGCCTAGGCAAACTGAATTTTCAACTACAATGGTAACAAATTTCAACTATAATGGTAACAAATTTCAACTATAATGGCAACAAATTTCAACTATAATGGTAACAAATTTCAACTATAATGGTAACAAATTTCAACTATAATGGCAACAAATTTCAACTATAATGGTAACAAATTTCAACTATAATGGTAACAAATTTCAACTATAATGGTATCAAATTTCAACTATAATGGCAACAAATTTCAACTATAATGGTAACAAATTTCAACTATAATGGCAACAAATTTCAACTGTAGTAACAAATTTCAACTATAATGGTAACAAATTTCAACTACTATGATAATATATTGGAAATATGGTGAATAGACAGATGGATCAGAAGCTGAGTGAGAGAAAACAATGTATGCAAAGCACAACACAAATACACACACACACACACCCCAACACGTTTCAGGCTTTTATGCTACCAAGACTTATAACCTGAGCTCTATGCCCAGAAGGGGTCAATTTCTTTATCAAAGAAATTCAGATTTCACAAAATATGTTGTGTCCGTTATATACCATGTAACACATCTTGTGCTTTTGAGATTCCCCCCCCCCAAATTTTGAGGAACATGAAGAGGCAGGCAATGGCAATACCACCACTGTTATCTCTTGAAAACCCAACAGAGTGACCAGAAGTTGACTGTAACATGACGGCACTTTACACACCTATATAATAGAGCCCTGATTATCAAGCTGGTTTTTAAGGGAAACCAGTATAGGAGGAGGCATTTTTGAACAGGGAGGGGATGCACTTAACTCTCTAAATGCCTATCCTATTCTACATTCGAATCAACCTCTTTAGCAGCTCTTTCTCCCCTGGAATTCACAATAGGGCAAGGACACATTTTGGCTCTTACCAAAAAAAAAGGTATTCCAATGAGAACCAAGTTTTGGGTGGAGGAATGGTAGCCAGAAAAAGAATTAAGCAGCTTAGTTCCAATTCTTTTTTCTTTAAAGGGAAGAATTACACTGGACCTCTGTTACAAATGTCTGCATACAACACACACACACACACACACACACACTTACACACACAAATAAGCCTTTAGACTTGTAGAGAGGATTCATCCACCTCAGGCACTCCAAGAGCCCTTCCGCACATGCAGAATAATAAACTTTCAATCTATTGTCAAAGACTTTTACGGCTGGAATCACTGGGGTGCTGTGTGGTTTCCGGGCTGTATGGCTGTGTTCTAGCAGCATTCTCTCCTGACGTTTTGGCTGCATCTGTTTCGCCTCTGAAGATGCCGGCCACAGATGCAGGCGAAACGTCAGGAGAGAATGCTGCTAGAACACGGCCATACAGCCCGGAAACCACACAGCACCCCACTTTCAATCTACTTTCACAATTGTTTGCAAGTGGATTTGTCTATTCCATACAGCTGCAAAGTGCATTGAAAGTGGATTGAAAGTGCATTATTCTGCATGTGCGGACGGGGCCTAAGTACTGTAATTCTACAAACAAGATCACTAGCAGTGAATTCTCAGTGCCTCTGTCAAAATACCCTTCCCAAGATTCTCTTGATGGCCCTTGGGGTCTCTTCCAACTCTATGGTTCTATGAAATCTATCATCTACCAATGCATGCATGACGGTTAGGATTCTTTGTCATTTACTCTGAAAGGTTCACCAAGCCAAAGAGAAAATAAAGACCTGCAAGGCAGGACATGAGCTCAGCCGTATTTAAGTGCATGCAAAAGGGGTTTGGAAGCCAACATTAACAATTGATTTACAAAGTGCATTCATACTGCCAGGATGGGTCCTGTTAAGATGATACAGCAGGCAGCTGAGGCAGGAGGGCTGAACAGATGAAATGGGAATCGTTGAGGTTTTCTTAGATAGACAAGAAAATATGTTTTAAGAACATCTAATGTAGGATCGTATCTATCAAGTGTTGACTCTTCACCAGTTCGATAGGCCATCACCGATGAATCCGGGATTCTGATTGGCCTCTTCTTCATCTGAAAAAAACAAACAGCCAACAGAAAAAAAGGATATAGCATTCACAGCAGCTGCAGAAAGAATCAAGGAATCTTTTCAGTGGATCTAGATACTAGATCCATGGTGGCGAACAGAGGTGGGATCCAGCAGGTTCTCACAGGTTCCCGAGAGTAGGTTACTAATTATTTGTGTGTGCCCAGAGGGGGTTACTAATTGGTGATTTTGCCACGTGATTTTTGCCTTAGTTACGCCCCTCCTCTCAGCAGTAGCACGCAGAACTTGAAGCAGTCTAGCAGGAGGTGCACCGGCATGCATGGCAGCCTGCGCCTGTGTGCATTTATTTCCCGGCCAAGGACCGGTGCAGCGGCTGCATCCTTGCCACAGCCCCGCCCAGGAATGCCCCGCCCCGGAATTCCCAGCCACGCCCCCGTCATGCCCCGCCCATCCCCATTGGCACCACACCACAGTTTGAATCCCACCGCCATGGGAACCTGTTACTAAAATTTTTGGATCCCACCACTGGTGGTGAACCTATGGCACTATTTATTTTATTTATTATTTATTATTTAGACTTTTATAATGCCCCATCCCGGAGGGGCTCCGGGCAGTGATGTTCATGGACTACAGATGTTCATGGACTACAATTCCCATCAGCTGATGGGAATTGTAGTCCATGAACATTTGGAGTGCCATAGGTTCGCCACCACTATACTAGATTATCTGAAGGCCCACCTTCTCCTGCAGGTACCTGGTAATTCATTCAGATCTTAATCAGGGGTCTTTCATACATCCTTAAGAGAAACCTGGCATGATCTCCTAAGAAATCTAATTGCATCGTAGATATCTGTCATGAGCTGGCTGATTCCACAAACAGTACAATGCAAGGAAATCAAGGTTAACTTAACAGAAAAAAAATTTCTTCAATTGTGGGACTTTGCTAAGAGAATTTTGGTTTGCGAATGGACTTTGCCCCCTTTCGCACATGCTGAATAATGCACTTTCAATCCACTTTCAATCCACTTTGCAGCTGGATTTTACTGCGCAAAATAGCAAAATCCACTTGCAAACAATTGTGAAAGTGGATTGAAAGTGCATTATTCGGCACGTGCAAAAGTCTCCTTTTTGCCGTCTCACACAGTAAAATCCAGTTGCAAAGTGCATTGAAAGAGGATTGAACGTGCATTATTCGGCATGTGCAAAAGCATGGCTCACTGCGCCATCTGCGGCAAAGTTCCAAAGGAATCTCACCCCATGACAATACAACTGCTTTTGCATCTACAATAAAATATCAAGGGACAAATAAAGCCAAACATGATCTCACCTTCTTGTGCTTTCCGTAGAGAGGAAAGAAATAATGCTGCAGCTTCGGAAAAGGTTAAGGGGTTTGTATTTTGGCTGCGGGTTTCTGCGAATACAAAAAAAGAATCCAAACGTTTTGCTCTTGTTGCAAACACTAGAGAAAGACAACCAGCCATTACTGTGAATACGGTGAACTTCAGCGCATGCAGGATTCAGCTGTCTCAGACATGGGAGAACTCCAAAAACCTCAGTGTTTCTGAAGATCATACAGAGAAACCCTTTCACACATGCGGAATAATGCACTTTCAATCCACTTTCAATGCACTTTGCAGCTGGATTTTACTGTGCGGAACAGCAAAATCCACTTGCAAACAATGGTGAAAGTGGATTGAAAGTGCATTATTCTGCATGTGCGAAATTGCCCTTTGTGCTTGCACAGCGGCTATTTATTCTACAACCCCAAGCTGCCGCAGCTTGATTTGTTGCAGTTTGGTTTACCAACCTTGAGCTGCTCATTGCGGTTGCGATATTTAAAAAAAACATGAAATTGGAAAAATCATCCTGTTACACCATTACAAATCAGTGCCATTGCCATTTCTGTTACTAGGAACTACAGCTGATGTCACAGCCTGTGTGTACATGTGTGTGTGTATTTGCCATCAAGTCACAGCTAACTTCTGGTGACCCTTAGTGGGATTTTCAAGGCACAAGACCTTCAGAGGTAGTTTGCCAATTGCCCACCTCTGTGTCTCAATCCTGGTATTCTTTTGGAGGTCTCCCATCCAAATATTAACCAGGGTCAAGTTTGTGAATGTGTGACTGGCCCAAAGTCTCCCAGTGTTAGGACTTGGCTCAAAGAACAATAAGCAGACTCTGGATTCAGGATCAGAAGTCTTTACTGAGTTGGCAACGAGCACTCTGAATTTCAAGGAGCCAGTTCTGCTGATCTGGCTCCTACATTCAATATTTATCCCCCAGGTTTTGCTCCCCATAAGAACATAAGAACTAGCCTGCTGGATCAGACCAGAGTCCATCTAGTCCAGCTCTCTGCTACTCGCAGTGGCCCATCAGGTGCCTTTGCGAGCTCACATGCAGGATGTGAAAGCAATGGCCTTCTGCTGCTTTTGCTCCCGAGCAGCTGGTCTGCTAAGGCATTTGCATTCTCAGATCAAAGAGGATCAAGATTGGTAGCCATATTATGCCACCTTCTTTCCCAGGGTCTAGTTAAGATACAAATTAAGGAGCACTTAGGTTCCAACATGGGCTATATTATGCCGCCTTCCTTCACACCAGGGGGTCACGTAATGTGAGACTGCCCACAAGAGGACCCATAAGTCCCCCTCCTGTTTTCCCAGAGAATGTGAGAAAGTAAAGTGTGAATAAGAGCAGCTTTTCCAAAGCCACGGAAGCGATACTTAGATAGTCTTCTTCCGGGTTCACTCCTTCCTCTATCCCCCTCCCAGAGCCCCAGCCGGGTCAGCCTAGTTATCTACATTTACAAGCATACAGGAACTGATCAAATGGAGTGAAGATCCACTAACATATCAGAAAGCAGGTTACAGTGTAAAGCATACATCAATCCCCATGCAGTGGAACCCCTACTCCTTCACACAGGTGTGAAACCATCACACCACCAGTGGCTGATGTCAGGAAAGGCAGGAGCCATTCCTGACACTGAGCAAGTTTCGATGGTAGAGTGGAAATCTGAACTTGGGCTTTCTACTTCCTAGTTCAACACCTTAACCACTGTGTCATGCTGGCTCCTTCATAAAAGCACTCTAACAGTGCAAGAAAGCACCACAGTCATGCAAAATTAAGACATCCAATTTTACTAGTGGAGACCAGACAGTGTTGTTCTCTTGTGGTTACCTGTCGGAAATGCAAAGCACATTTTATACGGCTGGGTTTCAGCTGAGGACTCTTGTCACGTTGATTTAGCAAGCTTAGGCTTGCTGATTTCAGAAAACAGAAGCCCCTGACATTGCATCTCAATGGCCGTTTCCCCACTTTAAAAAATGACGTCGGTTTCATCCGGCGTGGACCTTTTCAGCGTGGGGATTGTGTTCCCCGGCTTCCCCGCTGCCCCGCGGTCATCAAAAGGCGCCGTTTTCAGCAGCGCCAGAAATGACGCACGTTGAGGGGGTGCGAGAGCGGCAGTGTTGTCGCTGCCCCTGTAGTGGGGAGTGCCGTTGGACCCTGCGCTACTTGGCAAGAGTAGTGCGCAGCAAACGGTGAGTGGGGAAAGGCCCAGTGACTGGTATGTATACAGAGGTAAATTGCCTCTGAACATGGAAGCTGATGGGAAAATCTCACCTCCATTTATTTCCTAGATGTGCTTACCTAGCTGCAACCCGTCATACAGATCCTTCCTCTGGCTCTCCTCTGAGATGAACCGCCGGCCTTCTGAAATGCAAAGTCATGCAGCTAAAATGGGTATGATGCAGAGGCGTATCTAAGGAAGATGTAGCCTTGGGCAAAATCAGAGTTCCTCCCCCCCCCCCCCTATGGGCAGCTGTCCTCCCGCACCAATACCAAACAATGTTTTTTTGTACCAGGTCTTGAAGTCAGTATATGGACCCCGGGGAGAGGAGGAGGGGTATGGGGGCAATTTGCCGCACCCCACGTGACTAAATGACCACAGCCCGGGGACATTTGACATATCATGT
This sequence comes from Sphaerodactylus townsendi, assembly GCF_021028975.2. Taxonomy (NCBI): domain Eukaryota; kingdom Metazoa; phylum Chordata; class Lepidosauria; order Squamata; family Sphaerodactylidae; genus Sphaerodactylus; species Sphaerodactylus townsendi. The sequence continues at coordinate 14,173,556 of NC_059430.1, forward strand.
ACGTTTGCAGACCCTTGACAGTTACATTTGAGCAGTCTGTGATTGCCATATAAAAGCCACATTATTATTATTATTATTATTATTATTATTATTATTATTATTATTATTATTATTATTATTATTATTATTATTATTATTATTATTATTGTTGTTGTTGTTGTTGTTGTTGTTGTTGTTGTTGTTGTTGTTGTTGTTGTTGTTTTTGTTGTTGTTTTTGTTGTTGTTGTTGTTGTTAATAATAATAATAATAATAATAATAATAATAATAATAATAATAATAATAATAATAATAATAATAATAATAATAATAATAATAATAATAATAATAATAATAATAGGGGGGCAAAAAAGAACAACAGTAATCCCACTAGTAGTCAGTGCTCTAGGAGGAATCCCAAGAAATCTTGAAAAACATCTGGAAAGCCTAAACTTGGACAGAACATCAGTCCACATGCTGCAGAAAGCAGCACTTCTAGGAACTGCACATATTCTACGCAAATACCTCTAATATCCTAGGTCCTTGGGAAGGACTCGATATTCAGAGATGAATTCCAGACACTTGTGCTGTGTTGTTATGTGTATAATAATAATAATAATAATAATAATAATAATAATAATAATAATAATAATAATAATAATAATAATAATAATAATAATAATAATAAACCGCCCTCCCCCGAAGGGCTCAGGGCGGTGAACAAAACATACAGATAGAGCACACAGTAAAAACAATAATATCAAATTAAATTAAATAGCATTAAATAGTGGCTCTATATATGTTAAAACTACCCCGTTAAAAGCAGTTTGTGAATGGAATGCAATTATATAGTTTCAGGAGATCTTGCAATGTAATCTTATGAAACTAATTTTGAAAGTATGAGAACAGTGGGGCTTGAATAACTGAAGGATCTGGCAGGAGGTGAAGGTTTAGGAGCAAGAGTCCCCAGCCTTTTTGAGCTTTTGGGTACATTTGGAATTCTGGCACACCATGATGGATGGGGCAACAAAATGGCAGCCACAAAATGAAGGCCAACAGGAAGCGGACCCGGCCACAAAATGATTGCCACAACATAACTTCATTGGCACAGAAGAGATTCTTGTACTGGGGTGGCAACTGTTGCCAAAGCTATGATTTTTAAAAAATCTGCACAGCCAATCCAAACTCCAGTGGTCGATCAGAAGACTTGCTGGGCAAAAGTTCAACCTGGACCTGCCCATTTACTTGGTGGGCATGTTGGGGACCCCTGTTTTAGAGAGAAGGTGGGCCAATCTCATAAGGCTCAAAGCCTGAGATACAGGGCATCCTTAAAAGCTAGGGTTGCCAACTCCAGTTTGGGAAATGCCTGGAGGTTTTGGGGGCTGGGGATAGTGGGGTTTGGGGAGGGAAAGGACATCAGGCTATAATGCCATAGAATCTACCTTCCAAAGCAGCCATTTTCTCCAAGGGGACTAATCTCTGTAGTCCAGTGATCTGTTGTAACTCCAGGAGATCTCCAGACCTTATCTGGAGGTTGGCAACCCAACCCTCCCTGTACAATATAACAAAATGTCTGCCCGTAAACTGTGATACTATCACTACAAGAGGAAAGGCCACCTTAGACTTTCCAACCTCCAGGTGAGGCCTGGAGATTTCCCAGAATTAGAATTGACCTCTAGGTGACGAAGATTTACTCCCCTAGAGAAAATGGCTGCTTTGGAGAGTGGATCCTGTTGCATCATACCCTAGTGAGGTCCCTCCCCTCCCCAAATGTGCTCTCCCCAGATTCTACCCCCAAATCTCCAGATATTTCCCATTATAGAGCAGATAACCCTAAGCCTAGTGTAGGGTTACCAACTTCCAAGAGGGGTCTGAAGACCAGGTAAGCCTCCACTTGAGCTGTGAGAGCAGCAGTGGCGTAGTGGCTATGAGCAGTGGCTAAGAGCAGGTGCACTCTGATCTGGAGGAACCAGGTTTGATTCCCAGCTCTGCCGCTTGAGTTGTGGAGACTTATCTGGGGAATTCAGATTAGCCCGTACGTACACTCCCACACACGCCAGCTGGGTGACCTTGGGCTAGTCACAGTTCCTCAGAGCTCTCTCAGCCCCACCTACCTCACAGGGTGTTTGTTGTGAGGGGGGAGGGGCAAGGAGATTGTAAGCCCCTTTGAGTCTCCTGCAGGAGAGAAAGGGGGGATATAAATCCAAACTCTTCTTCTTCTTATCTGGTGAACCTGATTAGCCTGTGCCTTCCAACACATGCCAGCTGGGTGACCTTGGGCAAGTCACAGATCTCCGGAGCGCTCTGAGCCCCACCCAGCTCACAGGGAGGGGGGAAGGGAAAGGAGATTATAAACCCCTTTGAGTCTCCTTACAGGAGAGAAAGGGGGGATACACATCCAAACTCTTCTTCATCATTTTCTTCTTTCCAGAATTCCAACTTTCTCCTACAGAGATCATTTACCCTGGAAAAAAATGGCCATTTCCAAGAGCAGACTCTATGGTATGCCATAGATTCTATGTGAAATTCTTCCCCAGACTTCCCCCTCTCCAAGCTCCATGCCCAACTCTCCAGGAACTTCCCAGGCCACAGTTGGCAACCAACGTGGAACAACACCCAAGAAGAAATTGGTAGCAAGACTTACGTGCCCCTTTTAGATAGAGCATAGCCTGAGGAGTCCAGTTTCTCCTTTGGAGGTGACCCTGCATGCCAAAACAAGAGGGAGAGAGCGGGAAAGAGGACATCATCTATTATACATACACCGAGGCCTGCAACGCACATGGGATTCGTTTGGGGCTGTGCAGGTGAGCAACCGGGTGCCCAAGATGGTCTTACCTGAGGTGCGCTCCAGGAGTATGAAATGAAAGAAGTGGAAAGCAAGAGAGCCAGAGCTGTTGCCGTCCCTCTGTGGAGTTCCTGAAATGGGAAAAGCAGGTTGTTACCAAGTTTACTGGCGCGGCCAGCATTAAGCTGAATAGGGGGCTTTCCCCACTACAGAAGGGAGCTAAGGTTGACTCGGTTCCCTTCAGTGGAGGGCGATTCCAGGCTGTCCCCACAGCAACTGAGTTGGCCCCCTGGAACCGAGCTAAGTGGGCGGGATCATCTTGGTACCTGTTTCACTCCTCAATCGTGATTGGCGCTTGTGTTACGGCGGGAAACGGGAGCGTTCTTTTTTTTTTTACAGTTTTTACACTTTACAGTTACATGCGGTTTCTGCCCGCCACGACTCTCCCGTTCTGCGAATGCCACAAAAGCGGCTCGTGATTGGTTGAACGGATGAGGTGTCGTTTCGATGCTTCCCCACTTTGAAGCTTCAAAGCGGTATCGACCTTGTTCCGGCAGAAAAGTGTAGTTCATAACTGCGACAAGGATGTCGCAGTTCTGGGGGGGGGGGGGACTGAGACAAAACAATGTTGAGCTCGGTGGCAGTGGGGATTCACTGAGGCGAACCTAGGTAGAAACCAGTTCAGCTCTGTCAGTGGGGAAAGCCCCTAGGTTTCCACTCCCCTTGCCCTTACCAGGACTATTGTACATCACATCAGCTGAGAACTTGGCAGAAGATAACAGGGACATGTTGCATCCCAGTTTTAGGATCCTTTTCCCAGCATCCCTCTCACCCTCGTCTTATCCCACACTGCTGAAGGACCTCGCCACAACCTGTAGTGGTCAAAGGTGATTCCTCTGAAATAGCCAGTCTCCAAAAACGGAGAGAGATCTCATAGGGTTTCCAGCCTCCAGGTGGAGCCTCAACTTGCCAGTTCTGGGTAGGGGAATTCCCGGAGATTCGGGGTGGAGGGTGGGGTTTAGGGAGGGACAGGACCTCAGCGGGGTACAGCGCCGTAGAGTCTGCCCTCTAGAGCCACCATTTTCTCCAGGGAAACTGAACCATGAACTCTGGGAGAGCAACTGTGATTCCAGGAGTTCTTCAGGGTGTCCATGGCAACCCAAGAACCTCCATGAACAAGTGAACTGACTGAGAATGAGCAAGAAAAAGCTGACTGGACCCAACCCATATAACTTATTCCCAGTGGTGGGATCCAAAAATTTTAGTAACAGGTTCCCATGGTGGTGGGATTAAAACCGTGGCGTAGCTCCAATGGGGCTGGGCTGGGCACAACGGGGGTTTTGCTGGGCATTCCAGGGGCGGGGCATTCCTGGGCGGGGCTGTGGCAAGGACGAAGTCGCTGTGCCGGTCGGTCCTTGGGCGGGAAACGAATGCACACAGGCGCAGGCTGCCACACATGCCGGTGCACCTCCTGCTAGACCTCCTGCTAGACTGCGCGCTACTGCTGAGAGGAGGGGCATAACTAAGGCAAAAATCACGTGGCAAAGTCACCAATTAGTAACCCCCTCTCAGCACACACAAATCATTAGTAACCTACTCTCAGGAACCTGTGAGAACCGGCTGGATCCCACCTCTGCTTATTCCTGTGCAAACGCCCCCATTGCTGGATTGTTTTACCCACATGGTGGCCATTTTGGCAACGTGACCCATGTTATTAATTCATATTAATCTATTATCAATTAATACCAATTAATACCAATTATCAATTAATACCAATTAATAATATAATGATCTGTTTATAATATTTTAAAAATGTTCACATCATGGATTGTTGTATTAATAATGATTGTTACATATTCATATTATATATTATTTGCCAATATTTATATTATTAGTGCTAATAATATTGTGCCTCAATCAGATTTGACATGAATGCGGTGAATATGCCTGAAACATATTGCCCATCGGATCACATTTATGTGAGAGCTTGTGTGGAGCACGGGTTCTGGCGCTGAACCGCTATCCACTCTCCTCGGCCTGGCCTACCTTACAGGGTTGTTGTGAGGGCTAAACAGAGGAAAGTGAGTCTTCTCTTTTGCTGTGATCTCCTTGGAGGAAAAACAGGATAAAAATGGATGGGTGGAAGTCAATGCAGTTGCAGCTTTTTCTTAAATAATTAGTTAGATGAACCAATAATAATAATAATAATAATAAGAGATTGGATTTATATCCCACTTTTCTCTCCTGGAAGGAGACTCAAGGTGGCCTACAAGCTCTTTTCCCTTTCCCTCCCCACAACAGACACCTTGTGAGGTAGGTGGGACTGAGAGAGAATCGAGAGAACTGTGACTGGCCCAAGGTCACCCTGCAGGAGTGCAGAAACACATCTGGCTCACCAGACAAGCCTCTGCCACTCAGGTGGAGGAGCAGGGAATCAAACCCGGTTCTCCAGATTAGAATCAACCTGCTCTTAACTACTACACCACGCTGGCTCTCAGAAATAAGATAAGAAATCTGTTGACCCGCTAAAAAGGTATCCCTGATGAATGAAGCGGGAAAATTGTTAAGCAAAATTAAATGACTTCTCAGGCAACTTCTCATAAAATTCTCATGATGCACTTTTCTCCTTGCAGTCTCTTTACTCATGAAGTAAAGATTACTGATGAAGCAATCAGTCAAAACACACACCATTAATATTTGTTTTAATTGACAGATCTAATATCTAAATATAGATATAAATATTCAGCTAATTATACCATACATTGTAGATAGATCGTTCTTACAATCTAGCCAAAATTATTTCAGAAACAAAAACTTCAACTCTTCCAGTGGCGTAGTGGTTAAGAGCAGGTGCATTCTAATCTGGGGGAACCGGGTTTGATTCCCCGCTCTGCCGCCTGAGCTGTGGAGGCTTCTCTGGGGAATTCAAATTAGCCTGGGCACTCCCACACAAGTCAGCTGGGTGACCTTGGGCTAGTCACAGCTTCTCGGAGCTCTCTCAGCCCCACCTACCTCACAGGGTGTTTGTTGTGAGGGGGGAAGGGCAAGGAGGTTGTAAGCCCCTTTGAGTCTCCTACAGGAGAGAAAGGGGGGATATAAATCCGAAACTCTTCTTCTCTTCTTCCACTGAAATCAACAAGAAGTCCATGGGATTCAACTAAGGTTGCCAACCTCCAGTTGAGACCTGGAGATCTCCCCTAATTCCAACTGGTCTCCGGGTGATAGAGATCAGTTTCCTTGGAGAAAATGGCCACTTTGTAGGCTGAACTGTTTGAAGTGAGACCCTGCTGATGTCTTTTTCTTCCTCAAACCCTGTCTTCCAGAGGCTCCGCCCCCCAAACCTCCAGGAATTTTCCAAATCAGAGTTGGCAACCCAAGGCTCATCTCTTCCACTGAAATCAAGGAGACTTTTACGTGCTTCACTTTTAAGACAGCCAGGATGGGGTAGCGGTTAAGGTGTTGGACTTGGATCTTGCAAACCCGGGTTCCAATCCCCACTCTGCCACAGAAGCTTACTGGGTGACCTTGGGCCAGTCATACCCTTGGGAACAGCAGTGGCGTAGTGGCTAAGAGCAGTGGCTAAGAGCAGGTGCACTCTGATCTGGAGGAACCGGGTTTGATTCTCCGCTCTGCCGCTTGAGCTGTGGAGGCTTATCTGGGGAATTCAGATTAGCCTGTGCACTCCCACACACGCCAGCTGGGTGACCTTGGGCTAGTCACAGCTTTCAGAGCTCTGTCAGCCCCACCCACCTCACAGGGTGTTTGTTGCGAGGGGGAAGGGCAAGGAGATTGTAAGCCCCTTTGAGTCTCCTACAGGAGAGAAAGGGGGGATATAAATCCAAACTCTTCTTCTTCTTCTTCATACACTTTGAACCTTACCTACCTCACTGGGTTGTTGTGAGGATAAAATAGGGAAGGGGAGAATGATGTCATCTGTTTTGGGTCATCGTTGGGGAGAAAGGCGGATATAAACTAGGTAAATTAACAAACTTTAGCTGGGTCAGTGCATGTGGATCTTTACAGAGTTACATAAACGAGATTCTTGTCAGATCTTGGAAACTAAGCAGGGTTGAACCATGGTTAGTATTTGGATGGGAGACCGCCAAGGGAGTCCAGGGTTACAGCACAGAGGCAGAATGGCAAACCACCTCTGAGGCTCCTTCTGCACATGCAGAATAATGCACTTTCAGTCCACTTTCACAATTGTTTGCAAGTGGATTTTGTTGTTCCGCACAGTAAAATCCAGCTGCAAAATGCATTGAAAGTGGATTGAAAGTGCATTATTCTGCATGTGCGGAAGGGACCTGAAAGTCTCTTGCCTTGAAAACCTGATCAAGTTGCCCTAAGTTGGCTGTGACTTAACGTCACTTTTCACTACCTTGCAAACAAATCAAGGTAAAGAGAGGTTTCATCGTAACTGAATTGTTCGTTGCTTCCTTACAGAGTTAATAATGTAAACTTTTTAAACATGGCTAATCCTTCATGTCTTTGGAATGACAGCCGTTACACTAAAATAAGCAGACGTTTGATTCAATGCTTACAATGCAATCCTAAACAGAGTTATATCTACCAAGCCCACTATCTTCAGTTGTGTTGGAAGGGTTCAACTCTTCAGGGTTAGACTGTCTTTCCAACTCATAAAGAGCGGAGAACTTACTTTTCCCAAAGGCACCTGGTGGGCCACTGCGAGTAGCAGAGAGCTGGACTAGATGGACTCTGGTCTGATCCAGCTGGCTTGTTCTTATGTTCTTATGTTCTTATGTTCATCATTTCTGACTATAATCTTGATTAACTTATTCTCAACCATCTCACCTATTTTCCACTTCCTTTTATTTCAGTACAAAAGATCTGTTAAGAAAATCCGCCTTTAATGAAATTGATAAACCCCAACATAACAGATCGGCTGCGTAGATTTATTCTTTAGATTCTGCTGTTATTCCAATTTAGAGAGAAATAACAGGAGAAATTCTCTTGAAACTTCAAGAAATGTTTAACCTTTTTCTTGCTCCGGCAAATACTTTATTGCTCTGTCACTGTCCTATTTCTTTAAATAGCTTTAAATGCTTTTTAAGGAATAACTGGAGTAATTCCATTGCCCACCCTAATATTAATCTTTTAATAAATCCATTTGTTCCATTCAATCTCCTAGCCGTAGATGTCAGCACACTGCTATTTATGGTTTAATCTGTAAGTCGACTGTACGCAAACAATTGTTGCTACATTTCTGTTCAAGCTCTTTTGAGAAACGCACGGCAGCCCTTGAAATTCATCAAAATAGCATACCTGATCAACTAGAAATAGAGAGAAGTCACAAATTCATTATACACATACCTTCATCCTCTGGTCTCTTACCGGTCCAAAGCTTTTGGAAGATACAGATCACCTGCGATACAGAACATGACAGGGGTTTCATGCAGCAATCCCTATTTAAGTCTTCCACGTAACGATGCCCCCACCCTCCAAGGCGGAATTGAATGTTCTAAAGGGACCACTTGTCAACTTTGGACAAGAAGGCATGAGGACGGAGGAGGAGGAGAATTCAGAGACCTCCGGGGAAAACCTGGACACTTCTGACATCTACATTCCCCCACCACGTTGGGTGAGCGCATCGGCATCAAGCACCCCGCAGGTTTCCAAATAAAGGCATAATGACCAGCTATCAAAACCAACCACCGTTGCAGGTATTAATGAGGGACTTTATCCTTATCTATCAAAAAGGTGGCAGATAATTCTTGGCACGGCCCCAGAGTTTTCATATTGTATTGGTTTACTTGTTTTCATATTGTATTGGTTTACTTGTTAAAACATTTATGTCCCACCCTTTCCTCTTGGTTCAAGGCAGCTTGCGTGGCTGCAAAAAGAGCACTAATCTGGAGAATCGGGTTTCATTCCCCACTCCTTTATATGAGTGGCAGACTCTTATCTGGTGAACTAGGTTCCGTCCCCCACTCTTGAGATCCAGCATGGTACAGTGGTTAGGAGCGGTGGATTCTAATCTGGAGAACCAGGTTTGATTCCCCGCTCCTCCACATGAGCACTGGACTCTTATCTGGGGAACTCATCTACGCAGTGGTGAGATCCAAAAATTTTAGTAAAAAGGTTCCCATGGTGGTGGGATTCAAACAGTGGTGTAGCGCCAATGGGGCGGGGTGGGGCACGACAGGGGCGTGGCCAGGCATTCCGGGGGTGAGGCATTAATAATTTCTCTGTTACTGTAAAAAAAACTCTAACTGTAAAAAAAAGTTCCTAATTTCCAGCTGGTATCTTTCTGTCCATAATTCAAACTCATTATAGCAAGTCCGATCGTCTACTGCCAACAGAAACAACTACTTCCGCTCTAATTGACTGCCTGTCAAATACTTAATACTTTCAAATACTTAATTTTGTTTCTAGAAATCAGAAGAAGGATACTTTCCTTAAACAAGGAACTCTACCATATTTCTAAAACATGTTTTTAAAACAGCCCAACAGGGAGAATTATCTCCCATTTTCTACCTTCGCTAACCAGCCACAGAGGAAACAACAGGACTTTATGATTTTTGGACCTAATGGGATTTCTAACGGAAAAGCGGACCCAATTAGTAACCCCCTCTCGGCACACACAAATAATTAGTAGCCCACTCTTGGGAACTGGTGAGAACCTGCTGGATCCCACCTGTGAAGCTCAACCACATCTTGACTTAATTGTTTTCCTTCCTCTTCTTGTCAGTGTTGCCTACTTGGAACAGCAGTGTCTCCCTGGGGTCTCAGGCAGATGTCTTTCACATCCAGCCAGTGATGAAGGGAGGGGAAACCGGGCCTGGGACATGAACTGCCCACGCACCCCCTCTTGCCCTGCCCTGCCCTGACACGCCCCGCCCCACCCCGACATGTGACTGCAATGGTGGTGCCCAGGGTGAGCCACCCCTAAATGTCCCCATTACAGCTCCACCACTGCATCCAGCGTGGTGTAGTGGTTAAAAGCAGGCGCGCTCTAATCTGGAAAACAGGGTTGGATTCCCCGCTCCGCTACTTGAGCTGTGGAGGCTTATCTGGAGAACCAGATGAGCTTGTGCACTCCAACACATGCCAGCTGGGTGACCTTGGGCTAGTCACAGTTCTTCAGAGTCGCTACACCGCACTAGCGATGCTGGGGATCGAACCCAGGACCTCCAGCACACCAAGAAGATGCACTACCACCGCTCCACAGCCCCTGTCCGTAATGAAGAAGAAGAAGAAGTTTAAGTTTAAGTTTAAGTAATAAATAAAGAATGAAGAAGAAGAAGAAGAAGAGTTTGGATTTATATCCCCCTTTCTCTCCTGCAGGAGACTCAAAGGGGCTGTGGCAGTGTTAGAAACAGCAATCAGATCACAGATGACTTATGGTGACCTCATAGGGCAGGGGTGTCCAACTCTGGTGCCATGCCAGCAGGAGCTGATGGGAATTGTAGTCCATGAACATCTGAAGTGCCAGAGTTGGACGCCTCTGCTGTAGGTGTAAGGTTGTGGTGTGTGTGTGTAGTCTGACCTTGGAAAGGTTCTCGCCGGAGGTTTTGGCTTAACGCCCGGGAAGGGGAATTTCACTGCTTTGGTTATCGTTTACCTGCTTGCTTGCCTGATGTGAAACTCTGTGTGAAATCCTGCCTTGTTTATACTCTTTTGGCGGGAGCCTGTCTGTTGCCCTGTATAAGCGTTTTTTGAGATTTGGGTTTCGGTTCTCGCATTGCCTGTTTCCGACTAAGAATGCCAGCTCAATAAAGAACTTAACACAGTTGCTTTTGACTGGACTTTACTGGTTCATTATGCGAGAACTGAAACCCAAATCCCCCAAGTCCCTCCTAATTGAAGTAAGAATGTTCCAAAGGTTCAAATTTAGTATAAGCAGTGTGGGATTGTGATTCGAGAATCAGACAAGGATCTGGAAGATCCAGATTCGAATCCCCTTTCTGCCAAAAAAAACTGGCTGGGTGATCATGGACCAGTCACGCACTCTTAGCCTAGCCTACCTCATAAGCTTGTTGTGAGGGTGAAAAGAAAGAGATGGAAGCCATGTATGCAACACTGAGAAGAAAGCCAGTACATTAACGAAGCATATTAACAAACAATTCTGGGGACAGGACTGTGGCTGAGTGGTAGAATATCTACTTGGAATGCAGAAAGTCCCAGGTTCAACCCCCCAGTTAAGGATCAGATAGGAGGTGATGTGGAAAACCTCTGCCAGAGATTGACAGCACTGCATGCAAAAGGGATCTGGCAGTGTTAACAGACCACAAACTGAACATGAGCCAGCAGTGTGCTGTGGCAGCCAAGAAAGCCAATGTGATTCTGGGCTGTATCAATAGGAGTATAGTGTCTAGATCTATTTTTATTTATTTATTTATTTATTGGATTTATAAGCCGCCTCAGCCCCAAAGGGCTCGAGGCGGCTCACAATATGGCTGTTCTCTAAGACAGCAAATCAATACAAAAATATAACTTAAACCCGTTAAAAACTTAAGCAGCAGTTACGAGAAATAAAAACAGATTAAAACAACAGAAGTTGTTAAAAACAGGCGCCCGACCTAAAGGCCAACAGAGGGAGGGGGTAGGTAGGACCCAAGATGGAGTCAGGGCCCAACCAGGATGGAAAGCAGGCAGCCTCAGTCTCATCTAGGGATATAACTGTACCTCTCTATTCTGCATTGGTTAGACCTCGCCTGGAATATTGTGTACAGTTCTGGGTACCGCAAGTCAAGAAGGATGATGACAACCTGGAACGGGTCGAGGCAACCAAAATGGTCAAAGGTCTGGAAGCCATGCCCCACAAGGAGAGACTTAGGGAGCTGGGGATGTTTGGTGAAGAGAAGGTTCAGAGGTGACATGATAGCCACGTTTAGATATTTGAAGGGATGTCATGTTGGTGAGGGAGCAAGCTTGTTTTCTGCGGCTCCGGAGACTGGGACCAAGAGTAATGGGTTCAAGGTGAAGGAAAAGAAATTCCATCCAAACATCAGGGAAAACCTCCTGACAGTAAGGGCTGTTAGACAGTGGAATGCACTACCCAGGAGTGTGGTGGAGTCTCCTCCTTTGGAGGTTTTTAAAGAGAGGCTGGATGGCCATCTGTCAGGATTGCTTTGATCGTGTGTTCCTGCATTGCAGCGGGTTGGGCTTGATGGCCCTTGGGGGTCTCTTCCAACTCTAGGAGGAGGAGGAGCAGTGGTGTAGGAGGTTAAGAGCTCGTGTATCTAATCTGGAGGAACCAGGTTTGATTCCCAGCTCTGCTGCCTGAGCTGTAAGCCCCTTTGAGTCTCCTACAGGAGAGAAAGGGGGGATATAAATTCAAACTCTTCTTCTTCTTCAATGGTTCCATGATCACAGAGAGCAGCTGCCTGTCCGAGTAGACAATACCTGGCAGCTTCATGTGTTTTCACTCGTGCCCAAGTGATGCATTGAAATGGTTTGGATTGTTTTTAAAGGGGCAGCAAAACGACGCCAGATTTCTGATCTGCAACAGCCGGCAACTGCCGAGTAGAGAATGCAAGTTAATTAGGCACGGTGGAAACTGCAGGTGTTTCTGGTCACGGGATCTTCCCCAGCTGGGGCTGCAACCAATTCAGTCCCTGGAATTGCAGACAGAAAGCAGATACCGATCCCAGCACCAAGGTGGAAAGGAATTGAGAGCGGTTTGGGTGTTTTATCAAGACGAAAATATCTATTCCCTTTTGTACATTGCGGTATGCTGTGATTTATAGTTTTCTCTCCGTCACACTGAGAGTTTTATTTATACCTTTATCTCAGTTTTATTGACTAAAAGCTGAGAGGTCTTTTAAGAAACTTACATTGTTGGTGGGGTGTAGTCGTTAGAGAGCCGACTTGGGAAGACTCGGGTTCAAATGCCCTCCCCTTATAAAATCATTTGGGTGATTCTGAGAAAGCGGCTTTGTTGAGCTACCTCTAAGGGGCGTTGTGTGGATAAAAGAGAGAAACTGCATATCAGGCCTCAGCTCCCTGGGAAAGGGGTGGAAAAAATGTAATATTGTTTTAAGAAGAGCAAAATGGTAAGGGGTTTTTTGTGGGGGGGGGGGTAGCTTTCCAGTTTAAGGAGTATCCAGTAGATGTTTCTAGGCTAGAAGCATGTGGATTGAAAGGAACAGTTTGTGAGCATGTGGTGAGAAATCAGAACACTTGTCCTACTGTGTTTCCCCAAAAATAAGACAGTGTCTTATATTAATTTTTGCTCCCAAAGATGCGCTATGTCTTATTTTCAGGGGATGTCTTATTTTTCTGCTCCACAGCTGCATGCTCTGGTGTTCTGTTCGACGGGCATGCTTCCAAACAAAAACTTTGCTACGTCTTACTTTCAGGGGAAGTTTTATATTTAGCACTTCAGCAAAACCTCTACTACGTCTTATTCTCAGGGGATGTCTTATTTTCGGGGAAACAGGGCAGATCATATAATCCGTCTTCTACTGAAGCTTTAGTAGGGTAGCCAGCTCTGGATTAGGAAGTAACTGGAGGTGTGGAGGTCAAAGTGTGTGAAGGGCAGGTTTTGAGGAATGGCGGGTTGTCATGCTATAGAGGCCATGTTCCAAAGCTGCCATTTTCTCCAGGTAAACAAATCTCTGTAATCTGAATGCGAGTTGTAATTCTGTGAGATCTGCAAATTGGCGACCCTAGTGAACCTCAACGTTCCCACTTAGTATAATATCATCTCAATAAGCAGTTGGGCTTTCAGGTGTATGAAGCTGGAGCACAGAGGTGTTCGATGTTGATATCTGGCAGAGGATGCTACAGCTGGTTCCTGGCCGAGAGAGAATCCCTTTGGGAGCCAGCATGGTGCCGTGGTTAAGAGGAGGAGAAGAAGAAGAAGAAGAGGAAGAGGAAGAGGAAGAGGAAGAGGAAGAGGAAGAGGAAGAGGAAGAGGAAGAGGAAGAAGAAGAAGAAGAAGAAGAAGAAGAAGAAGAAGAAGAAGAAGAAGAAGAAGAAGAAGAAGAAGAAGAAGAAGAGGAGGAGGAGGAGGAGGAGGAGGAGGGGGGGGGGGAGGAGGAGTTTGGATTTATATCCCCCCTTTCTCTCCTGCAGGAGACTCAAAGGGGCTTACAATCTCCTTGCCCTTCCCCCCTCACAACAAACACCCTGTGAGGTAGGTGGGGCTGAGAGAGCTCATAAGAGCTGTGACTAGCCCAAGGTCACCCAGCTGGCGTGTGTTAGAAGGCACAGGCTAACCAGGTTCACCAGATAAGAAGAAGAAGAAGAGTTTGGATGTGTATCCCCCCTTTCTCTCCTGTAAGGAGACTCAAAGGGGCTTACAATCTCCTTTTCCTTCCCCCCCGCCCCGTGAGGTGGGTGGGGCTCAGAGCACTCCGGAGAACTGTGACTTGCCCAAGGTCACCCAGCTGGCATGTGTTGGAAGGCACAGGCTAATCAGGTTCACCAGATAAGAAGAAGAAGAAGAGTTTGGATTTATATCCCTCCTTTCTCTCCTGCAGGAGACTCAAAGGGGCTGACAATCTCCTTGCCCTTCCCCCCTCACAACAAACACCCTGTGAGGTAGGTGGGGCTGAGAGCGCTCTAAAGAACTGTGACTAGCCCAAGGTCACCCAGCTGGCGTGTGTGGGAGTGCCCAGGCTAATCTGAATTCCCCAGATAAGCCTCCACAGCTCAGGCGGCAGAACGGGGAATCAAACCCGGTTCCTCCAGATTAGATACACGAGCTCTTAACCTCCTACGCCATTAATAATCATTCGTTGTTTTGCTCCAAGCCCTGACAGATGTGTCCTGTGCTCAAAAACACCTTACGTCAAACGTTCTGCCTCCCCGCCAGCTGTCCTGTGGGCGCGTGTTGCGTCCTGTCATGTAATCAATATCCTCCAGCCGGGCTGGTGAGGAGAAGATCACCACCTCAGCAGGGCCTCTTGTTAAAGGGAACTCTGGGCTTGCTCGGTTCTGAGCGAATGACCCGGGAAAGGGCAGTGATTTGTCTACCGTGACGCCGTCCATCACCAATCCCCGACGGCCGGAACAAAACTGTTTGAAGTGAGCTCTTTGCATTTCTGACTAAACCTCGGCCTGCTCAGACAAGGCAAATACAAGCAAAAATACGAGTCAGCGCTGAGCCAGTGAGCAACATAGAACATATACAGGCTCCAAGGTTGCCAACTCTGGGTTGAGAAATTCCTGGAGATTTGGGGGTGGAGCCTAAGAAGGATGAGGTTTGGGTAGGGGAGGTACCTCAGCAGAATACAACGCCATGGAGTCAGAGGTGGGATCCAGCCGGTTCTCACCAGTTCCCGAGAGTGGGTTACTAATTATTTGTGTGTGCCGAGAGGGGGTTACTAATTGGGTCCGCTTTTCCATCTCCACGCCCTCGCCTCCCCGAGAGGCATACTGCCTTTGAACGTGAAGGTTCCATGTAGCAACTGCGACTAATAATGTGACTCCCTGAACTGGGTTAATCCCTTCCAGGTACTGCAATTCATGGATTCTCAGCCTTTCGTACCTTTTATCTCACCGGTCTCTATCAAAGAACCTGTGTGTTTCACCGTGGCTGTGTTCAGATTTGTGAGTTGGGGCATTTTCTATAATGTGATGATGATTTAGAAATGACCTGGTGCGAAAACAATTTTGGGGGGTCATGGTGGGGAGGCTGCCCATGGGGGGGGCATCCAACTCAGGTTTTGCCCAGGGCTCAGGTTTGCCTAGGTACGCCTCTGCCCCCTTTACTGAGGAGGGGCTGGCGAGGGAACCTGTTACTAAAATTTTTGGATCCCACCACTGCATGGAGTCCACCCTCCACACAGGATATTATCTCCAGGGGAACTGATTTCTGTCTTTGGGAGATCGTGTCACAGTGGCAGATTTCTGTCACTTGTTTGCCCATTAGTTGGCCATTCTACCCAGCACAAATAAAACATCTTGCAGATGTTTCAAAAAGAACCATTTTGGCTTTTTTTGTTTGCCTAGCATGGGGGGAAATAAGCATTACGGGGAGAACGTTTCTTTTGTCCATTCCACCCGCTCCCAGGTCTCATCTTTCGGTTTGAGCAGTTTGCACCCACCATTTTCTGGTGCTTACTCTGGACGTTTACTCTGCTTGCAGCTAATCTGCCTGCCATTTTTGTTTGTAGAGTACATGAATAAATTTAGTTTCGACTGCCAATTCCTTGTAGAGACACGTCAGACCGGGGTGGAAAGACACACTCTGAAGTTGCGAAGACACACATGTACATGCCTGGAAGGTAAAAGGAATATGGTCACACACACACATGCACATGCACATGCACATGTAGAAGAAGAAGAAGAAGAAGAAGAAGAAGAAGAAGAAGAAGAAGAGGAGGAGGAGGAGGAGGAGGAGGAGGAGGAGGAGGAGGAGGAGGAGGAGGAGGAGTTTGGATTTAAATCCCCCCTTTCTCTCCTTGCCCTTCCCCCCTCACAACAAACACCCTGTGAGGTTGGTGGGGCTGAGAGAGCTCCGAGAAGCTGTGACTAGCCCAAGGTCACCCAGCTGGCGTGTGTGGGAGTGCCCAGGCTAATCTGAATTCCCCAGAGAAGCATCCACAGCTCAGGCGGCAGAGCTGGGAATCAAACTCGGTTCCTCCAGATTAAATACATGAGCTCTTAACCTTCTACGCACGTACACACACACACATTCTTCAGATGGCCATAATAAGGAGAGGGGGTAAGAACCTAATGGGTTTCACTCCGCCCCGCTGCAGCTGCAAGATAACAGTGACCAGCACAAGCAAACTTTCCCAGGCCGTTCAAACAGGAAGCTTTCAATAGCTAGCAATATGGCAGGACCCTTGCCAGCATATTAGAGGGCCATGACAATCCCTCTGGAGCATTCAGAGAATGGATATTTGGATGTGTAGGGTTGCCTGGTCAGTAAATTCTTGGAGATTCAGGTGTGGATGTTGGTGTGGTTTAAGGACGGAAGGGACCTCATCAGGATATAAAGTAATAGAGTTCACCATGCAAAGCAGTCAGGTCCTACATAGGAAGTGATGTCTATGGTCTGGAGATCAGTCATAATTCTAGAACCCAATTCATAATTCTAGAACACAACACTAGAACCAGGGGGCATACATTGAAAATGCTGGGGGGGGGGGGGAGAATTAGGACTAATAAAAGGAAACACTTCTTCATGCAACGTGTGATTGGTGTTTGGAATATGCTGCCACAGGAGGTGATGATGGCCACTAACCTGGATAGCTTTAAAAGGGGCTTGGACAGATTTATGGAGGAGAAGTCGATCTATGGCTCCCAATCTTGATCCTCCTTGATCTCAGTTTGCACATGCCTTAGCAGACCAGGTGCTCGGGAGCAGCAGCAGCAAAAGGCCATTGCTTTCACATCCTGCACGTGAGCTCCCAAGGGCACCTGGTGGGCCACTGTGAGTAGCAGAGTGCTGGACTAGATGGGCTGCTGGTCTGATCCAGCAGGGCTCTTCTTATGCTCTTGTACATTCAAGGGCCCCTTCAGAGGGGTGAACTTATAATATCACGTTCTATCTCAGCTCCCGCCCTCTCCTTCTCAAACTCCACCTTCTCCAGGTACCGCCTTAAATCTCCAGGAATCCCCCAGGCTGGAGTTGTCACCCAATTCCAAGCTAAGAGCCAGTTCTGACTTCCTTCCGCCTGGCTGGATTAGTAGATGCTTCAGATGATCCCAGGATGAATCATCTTTGTGTCAGCTGTGGCAGTGGGAGTGTACAGGCTAATCTGAATTCCCCAGATAAGCCTCCACAGCTCAGGCGGCAGAGCTGAGAATCAAACCCGGTTCCTCCAGATTAGATACACGAGCTCTTAACCTCCTTCGCCACTGGTGGACTCTAGTCTGGAGAACTGGGTTTGATTCCTCACTCCTCCACATGAGCGGCAGACACTTATCCAGTGAACTGGGTTTGTTTCCCCTCTCCTCCACATGAAGCCTGCTGGGTGACCTTGGGCCAGTCACAGTTCTCTTAGAATTCTCTTAGCCCCACCTACCCATCTGTCATGGGGAGAGGAA
Organism: Sphaerodactylus townsendi; assembly: GCF_021028975.2. Lineage (NCBI taxonomy): Eukaryota > Metazoa > Chordata > Lepidosauria > Squamata > Sphaerodactylidae > Sphaerodactylus > Sphaerodactylus townsendi. The sequence goes on from NC_059430.1 coordinate 14,191,285, forward strand.
GGGGAAGGAGTTGGTAAGCCACTTTGAGACTCCTTATGATTGAGAAAAGCAGGATATAAACCCAAACTCTTCTTTTTTCTTCTTCTGTCAACTGAACTGTAGACGCCTCCGCTACTCAGGGTGCATCATGGGTCTCCCCATTGTGTGCTGACAAATTGTGCAGTTTCTGGCAGGGGCACACTACTGTTTAATGGGGAGGCGGGTCTCATAAAGGGCCTGGGCCTGAATTGCCCAGATTGGGCAATTCCTGATGATTTGAGGGTAGAGTTTTGAGAGGATGAAGTTTGTGAGGCGAGGGTCCTCAGCTGGATATAATGCTGTAGAATTTGCTCTCCAAAGTAGTCATTTTGTCCAGGGAAATTTATTTGTCAACACTCTGGGAGATCTTAAAGCCCAACGGATACGGACAACCCTAAGTGTTGAACATCACATTGCGCTAAAAGTTGGCTTTTGGTTTCTGGGACAAAGCAAGCAAAGATAATCTTTGTTGAACAATTGAACTTTGCTGTGTGTTCTGTGATGTGCTTTTTCAATGGCTTTGAAGTGTATGAGAGCCAGCGTGGTGTAGTGGTTCAGAGCGGGAGGATTCTAATCTGGAGAATCAGGTTTGATTCCCCACTCCTCCATCTGAGTGGGGGAGGCTTATCTGGTGAACCAGATGTGTTTCTGCACTCCTAAATTCCTGCTGGGTGACCTTAGGCTAGTCACAGTTCTCTCAGGCCTCTCTCAGCCCCACCTACTTCACAAGGTGTCTGTTGAGGGGAGAGGAAGGGAAAGGAGCTTGTAAGCCACCTTGAGTCTCCTTACAGGACAGAAAGGCTCATTCCGCACATGCAGAATAATGCACTTTCAAACTGCTTTCAGTGCTCTTTGAACCTGTGAAGAATGGCAAAATCCACTTGCAAACAGTTGGGAGCCTGCCGCGGGCCACCTTTTGACCTGGTGAGGCGGGGATGAGGGAAGGGGAGTGGGGGGCAATTCTCCGCGCCCCCCCCCCACTTGACCTGCTGGCATGTGCCTGGGGACATGTGACCAGTGGTGGGATTCAGCAGGTTCGCACCACTTTGGCAGAACCGGTCGTTAAAATGGTGCTTGTGTAACCCCCATGCTCAGAATGGGTTGACCCAGAAAGGGGTGGAGACTCAAAGCAGCAAGAGGCTGCAGAGCTCATGTAGTTTGGAGGAGACAAGGCTACCAGACTCGGACCTTGATTTGTATAAGCCCTTAACACCTTGTTAAGGATTTTTAAAATGTTTTTAATGGGTGAGAGTTCGCCTGGAAACCTTCATCATGTTGAATCCTGTTCATCAAGCCCTTGGAGACTTCAGAAGCCAACCCACTTGCAAAGAAGAATTGGACTTGGCAGTATCAGTAGACTGTAAATATAAGGACTTGAAAATGCAACCTGAACAGGACCTTGAAGTGTGATGTTAAATGTTGATGTTATGTGTTATATGTTAAGAAAGTAAACCATTTTGTTTTTTTTTAATTTGTTGTTGCAAACTCATTCCAAGTTCTGCCGCACAGAACCCACAGATAGAGGTTACACTTGCAAACAGTTGTTGAAATTATTTGAATTCCCACCATCGGAATCGGTTGTTAAATTATTTGGATCCCACCACTGCATGTGACCCGATGTACCATCTTCTCTTTTGTTTAGGTAACTTCAGGAAGGAAAAGGAGAGGGGTGGGAAATGTCCACGGAAAGCGGCAAACGGCACCACAACCCAGTGGACAGCCTGTGTCGGAAAATCCAGACCATCAACATGTTGGACAAAACCGCCAATCCTGCCCTGCAGATCCCGAAGCTCCGATCCAAGAACTTTGACAGCCCACAGGCCAACGTGAAGAAAAACTTGGAGGAGATCTTGAAGAAGAGGACGTTGAAAAGCAGCGAGGGCAGCTGGACAAGTCAGGACGCCTCTTTCCTGACCCCTTACAGTGACGAAGTCTTCTCCCCGTGTCTGTCAAAAGTGGCCCCGAGTCACAGGCGCATCTCGGATATCCAGTTTGAGAACAAGACCTTCACCGTGGGTCGAAATAAAGACCGAGGAAACCGATTTGCGTTCCCAGCAGTGGAATCAGGGAGCTATTTGTCACCTCCCTTCAGAAGCAGAGAAACGGCCCTGGGCCGCTTCTCTGGTAACCATGGGGCAGAGCACAAAAGTGTGGATTCTCCTGACAATAACTGTTTCACATCAAGTCCCAACTGGTTTGCCCGTGAGTTGAAGTCTATGCCGCCAGCGTTGCAGTCCCCTGTGGCGAAAAGACTGTCTTTGGGTAAGGAGAGGGGAAGTTTTGCTTTTGGGAGATAGTGTGGTGTAATGGGTAGAGCAGGAGGGTCCCCGGGTAGTTTTTGTAACCTTCTGATTGGCCAGTGCAGATTTGATTGGTTGTGCAGATGTTTTAAAGGCATTACTTTGGTAGCAGCCACTACCGCATAAGGATTTTTGCTGTGTGACTGAAGGAAAGCTGTGGCAGCCATTTTGTACCTAGCTCTGCCTCCTGCAGCAGCCATTTTGTGGATGTGCTCACCATGCTATGCCAAGATTCCAAAAGTGCCCACAGACTTTAGAAGGTTGGAGAGCCCTCTGATAGAACATTGTTTAGACAAGACCAGCGGTCTTCAAACTATGGCCCTCCAGATGTTCATAGGCTACAATTCCCATCAGCCCTACCACTTGGCCATGCTGGCAGGGGCTGATGGGAATTGTAGTCCATGAACATCAGGAGGGCCATAGTTTGAAGACCCCTGGACAAGACTAATGAAGCCCACCTTCCCTATTTGGCCCCAAAGTTCACCAGCTGATGCTGGGTCAAGATTTCCCAAGGGTATGAATGATTTCAAATTCCACATTTATAAGCCTTATTTCAATTTCTTCATTTCAGTTATACAAATCAAACCTGTGATTCTTTATTTTTGTAGAATTTCCCCACATGGAATTTTTTTCCTTCTGCAAGATGAACGCATTTCCCCTAGTGTTGGTGCATTAGTAAATTGGCATTGAATATTATCTGTATTTATGGTAGTTGCATGTACACGGTACATGTAAATGGGTATCTACAATCTAAATGCCCATGTTTGTGTAACCCAGATGCATCTGCATAGCCCACAGCAAAAAAGTAGAGAGCAAAACTCGATCACAAAAACACAAATGTAAACAACTCATTCCTTCTCTTGGCTGAACCTAAGGGGGCGGGGGGTTTGTTGTGGAGCTAAGAGAAGGTTAAAGGCTGACATGATAGTCATATTTGAAGGGATGTCATGATGAAGAGGGAGCAAGCTTGTTTTCTGCCGCTCCAGAGACTAGGACAAGGAGTAGTGGTTTCAAGGTACAGGAAAAGAGATTTCACCTACCGGTAAATATTAGGAAGAACTTCCTGACGATCAGGGCTGTTTGATAGTGGAATATGCCCAGAGGTGGGATCCAGCAGGTTCTCACAGGTTCCCGAGAGTAGGTTACTAATTATTTGTGTGTGCCAAGTGGGGGTTACCTATTGGTGATTTTGCCACATGATTTTTGCCTTAGTTACGCCTTCCTCTCAGCAGTAGTGCGCAGAACTTGAAGCAGTCTAGCAGGAAGTGCACCGGCGTGCGTGGCAGCCTGCGCCTGCATGCATTCGTTTCCCGCCCAAGGACCGGCGCAGCGGCTGTGTCCTTGCCACAGCCCCGCCCAGGAATGCCCCGCCCCAGGAATGCCCAGCCACGCCCCCCGTCGTGCCCCGCCCAGCCCCATTGGCACTACGCCACTGTTTGAATCCCACCACCACAGGAACCTGTTACTAAAATTTTTAGATCCCACCACTGAATATGCCACCTCAAAATGGTGGTGAAGTCTCCTTCTTTGGAGGTTTTTAAACAGGCTGGATGGCCATCTGTTAGGAGTGCTTTGATTGTGTCTTGCTGCATGGCACGGAATTGGACTGGATGGCCCTTGTGGTCTCTTCCAACTCTATGATTCTAAAATGGAGGTGGGGAGGAAGCACTGAGCTAAGCTTCTTGACTGAAAGGGTGAGACTAGAAAAATAAGATGGATAGACAAAAGGCCTAGATCCAGTAATCTTGGTGTGACTTTCCCTTTCGACAGTTCTGCACAAAGCCTGGATAGAACAGAAAATGTATGATAGACTGATGAAACTGTAGCAGTCATACAATGCCTGTGAAGTCTTACAGACCAATAGCAGCAAACAGACCCCACCCCAACAACATGTAGGTTGTTGCTGGTTTTATTTGCAGTCCATTTTTTCCACTGAGGGTCACAGCAGATTTCACAGTGCCACCTTGAGTCTCCTTACAGGAGAGAAAGGTGGGGTATAAATCCAAGTGGTTAAGAGCAGGTGCATTCTAATCTGGAGGAACCGGGTTCGATTCCCCGCTCTGCTGCCTTGAGCTGTGGAGTCTTATCTGGGGAATTCAGATTAGCCTGCGCACTCCCACACACGCCAGCTGGGTGACCTTGGGCTAGTCACAGTTCTTCGGAGCTCTCTCAGCCCCACCCCCCTCACAGGGTGTTTGTTGTGAGGGGGGAAGGGCAAGGAGATTGTAAGCCCCTTTGAGTCTCCTACAGGAGAGAAAGGGGGGACATAAATCCAAACTCCTCCTCCTCTTCTTCTTCTTTCAATTTGAAGAGATGCTTAATGAACAATGGATTGAGATTACAGAACTCTGAATATGTGTAGCATGATAAAGAATGCAGAAGCAAAGTAGAAAAATTGTGTTAAATCAGTGGAAAACAATGTAGAGACAGCAGGGTAACAGGACCAGCAAACAGATAATAATGCACAGTGGTCTAGTCCACAGCTCATTTCCCTTTATAAAGAGCCTTCCTGAACTGATTTTAGCCTATTACCTTTATAGAAGTGCCAAAGAACAATGCGTATAATGTACATTTCAAGAGTGTAGCCATATTGGTCTGCACTGGAAGAACTAGATTGTAGTGCAGTACCCTTTAAAGACCAACAAGATTTTGCGGATATAAGCTGTTGACAGCTTAACCTGAATCTTGGTCTAAATGTAAAAGGGATTTTTCTAACTATTCCTCCAAGGTCCTTTCCGCATACTCATTTTCGTTGCTTGTGTGCTCCTGGTGCTTCTGGTTTTGTGTTCCATAGCGTTTTGCTCCCTCTAGTGGTCAGTTTAAATATTACATCACTTTATGTCCAGCATGTCTCCCTGCAGATTTAAACTACTAGCCTTTATGCTGGATGTAAAGAGACGCAATACCGAATCAACCACTGCACATGTGGAACACGGAAAAAACCCTCAACGCATCAGGAATACACAAGGGTGTAAAAAAGGTCTTTATTTGTGCATCAGAAGGAAAACGGTAACAATTATATCTGAGAATGGGACTCTAGAATTCCACTGGAGTTTCCACACAAGTTTGTTTTGGCATCTTGATGAAAAATGCAAACTTAAGAACATAAGAACAAGCCAGCTGGATCAGACCAGAGTCCATCTAGTCCAGCTCTCTGCTACTCGCAGTGGCCCACCAGGTGCCTTTGGGAGCTCACATGCAGGATGTGAGAGCAATGGCCTTCTGCGGCTGTTGCTCCCGATCACCTGGACTGTTAAGGCATTTGCAATCTCAGATCAAAGAGGATCAAGATTGGTAGCCATAAATCGACTTCTCCTCCATAAATCTGTCCAAGCCCCTTTTAAAGCTAACCAAGCCTCTTTTAAAGCTAAACTTTAAACTTACAGCCATGGTTCTGGTTGGCGAGTTTTCGGAAAGCAAGTTAAATGACAACACACTTTCCCTTTGTAGGATGCAGGCTGTCTGTTGGAATGCAAGACAATGAGGACATTGACGTTAGCTTCATCTGCGAGGAAGACTTGCTGACAACCATCTTCTCTGCATGCGATGTGGACAGAAGAGGTAAAATTGCCTGGCCTATGGCCTCATCTCCTTCTTCTTCGGGGTACTTTTGTTAATATTAAATGCCCTGTAGCACTAATGCTATGAATGGGCATTACACTTCCAAATGTGCAAAAGTCCTTCCTGTGCATTTGCATGCTGTAGTCTTTATGATAACTTTGTAAGGTAGGTCAGTATAATTCTTGCCCTGCAAATAGCATCAGGGGAGCAGCAATGGCGTAGGAGGTTAAGAGCTCGTGTATCTAATCTGGAGGAACCAGGTTTGATTCCCAGCTCTGCCGCCTGAGCTGTGGATGCTTCTCTGGGGAATTCAGATTAGCCTGTTCATTCCCACACACACAATCTGGGTGACCTTGGGCTAGTCACAGCTTCTCGGAGCTCTCTCAGCCCCACCTACCTCACAGGGTGTTTGTTGTGAGGGGGGAAGGGAAAGGAGATTGTAAGCCCCTTTGAGTCTCCTGCAGGAGAGAAAGGGGGGATATAAATCCAAACTCTTCTTCTTCTTCTACCTCAAACTACATAGGTATGTATATGCCATCCAGTTACAAACAATTTATGACACCTCCAACAAGGGGCTTTCAAGGCAAATGTGAAGCAAAGATGGTTGGGCACTGTCTTCCTTGGTGGTCTTCCATCAAAGTGTTTCATTGTCTGGTTAAGGGAGTCTTGACACCCCCTTTCTCTCCTATAAGGAGACTCAAGGTGACTTACAAGCCCCTTTCCCTTCCTCTTCCCGCAATAGACACCTTGTGGGGTAGGTGGGGCCGAGAGAGTTCTGAAGAACTGTGACTAATTTAAACTCACCCAGCAGGAACGTAGGAGTGCGGAAACACATCTGGTTCACCAGATAAGCTTCTGTCACTCAGGTGGAGGAGTGGGGAATCAAACCCGGTTCTCCAGATTAGAATCCACCTGCTCTTAACCACTACTCCATGCTGGCTTTTGTCAATCTGACTAGGTGGACCAAGGGTACAAGATAGTTTCATGTATCCATATGATCTTCCCCCAACTATTTAGTGACTTGAAAAGTAGGATTTGAACTGTGCACTTTATGATTTCTTGTTCAGGTTTTTATCATAAGAACATAAGAACAAGCCAGCTGGATCAGACCAGAGTCCATCGTCCAGCTCTCTGCTACTTGCAGTGGCCCACCAGGTGCCTTGGGGAGCTCACATGCAGGATGTGAACGCAATGGCCTTCTGCGGCTGTTGATCCCGAGCACCTGGTCTGCTAAGGCATTTGCAATCTCAGATCAAAGAGGATCAAGATTGGTAGCCATAAATCAACTTCTCCTTCATAAATCTGTCCAAGCCCCTTTTAAAGCTATCCAGGTTAGTGGCCAACACCACCTCCTGTGGCAGCATATTCCAAACACCAATCACACGTTGCGTGAAGAAGTGTTTCCTTTTATTAGTCCTAATTCTTCCCCCCAGCATTTTCAATGAATGCCCCCTGGTTCTAGTATTGTGAGAAAGAGAGAAAAATTTCTCTCTGTCCACATTTTCTACCCCATGAATAATTTTATAGACTTCAATCATATCCCCCCTCAGACGTCTCCTCTCCAAACTAAAGAGTCCCAAACGCTGCAGCCTCTCCTCATAAGGAAGGTGCTCCAGTCCCTCAATCATCCTCGTTGCCCTTCTCTGCACTTTTTCTATCTCTTCGATATCCTTTTTGAGATGTGGCGACCAGAACTGAACACAGTACTCCAAGTGCTTTATATAAGGGCATGACAATCTTTGCAGTTTTATTATCAATTCCTTTCCTAATGATCCCCAGCATAGAGTTTGCCTTTTTCACAGCTGCCATGCATTGAGAGTTGACATTCCATGGAACTATCAACTAAGACGCCTGTGGGGGGGGGGGGGGGTGGGGGGGGGGGGGGGTGGGGGGGGGGGGGGGTGGGGGGGGGGGGGGGTGGGGGGGGGGGGGGGTGGGGGGGGGGGGGGGTGGGGGGGGGGGGGGGTGGGGGGGGGGGGGGGTGGGGGGGGGGGGGGGTGGGGGGGGGGGGGGGTGGGGGGGGGGGGGGGTGGGGGGGGGGGGGGGTGGGGGGGGGGGGGGGTGGGGGGGGGGGGGGGTGGGGGGGGGGGGGGGTGGGGGGGGGGGGGGGTGGGGGGGGGGGGGGGTGGGGGGGGGGGGGGGTGGGGGGGGGGGGGGGTGGGGGGGGGGGGGGGTGGGGGGGGGGGGGGGTGGGGGGGGGGGGGGGTGGGGGGGGGGGGGGGTGGGGGGGGGGGGGGGTGGGGGGGGGGGGGGGTGGGGGGGGGGGGGGGTGGGGGGGGGGGGGGGTGGGGGGGGGGGGGGGTGGGGGGGGGGGGGGGTGGGGGGGGGGGGGGGTGGGGGGGGGGGGGGGTGGGGGGGGGGGGGGGTGGGGGGGGGGGGGGGTGGGGGGGGGGGGGGGTGGGGGGGGGGGGGGGTGGGGGGGGGGGGGGGTGGGGGGGGGGGGGGGTGGGGGGGGGGGGGGGTGGGGGGGGGGGGGGGTGGGGGGGGGGGGGGGTGGGGGGGGGGGGGGGTGGGGGGGGGGGGGGGTGGGGGGGGGGGGGGGTGGGGGGGGGGGGGGGTGGGGGGGGGGGGGGGTGGGGGGGGGGGGGGGTGGGGGGGGGGGGGGGTGGGGGGGGGGGGGGGTGGGGGGGGGGGGGGGTGGGGGGGGGGGGGGGTGGGGGGGGGGGGGGGTGGGGGGGGGGGGGGGTGGGGGGGGGGGGGGGTGGGGGGGGGGGGGGGTGGGGGGGGGGGGGGGTGGGGGGGGGGGGGGGTGGGGGGGGGGGGGGGTGGGGGGGGGGGGGGGTGGGGGGGGGGGGGGGTGGGGGGGGGGGGGGGTGGGGGGGGGGGGGGGTGGGGGGGGGGGGGGGTGGGGGGGGGGGGGGGTGGGGGGGGGGGGGGGTGGGGGGGGGGGGGGGTGGGGGGGGGGGGGGGTGGGGGGGGGGGGGGGTGGGGGGGGGGGGGGGTGGGGGGGGGGGGGGGTGGGGGGGGGGGGGGGTGGGGGGGGGGGGGGGTGGGGGGGGGGGGGGGTGGGGGGGGGGGGGGGTGGGGGGGGGGGGGGGTGGGGGGGGGGGGGGGTGGGGGGGGGGGGGGGTGGGGGGGGGGGGGGGTGGGGGGGGGGGGGGGTGGGGGGGGGGGGGGGTGGGGGGGGGGGGGGGTGGGGGGGGGGGGGGGTGGGGGGGGGGGGGGGTGGGGGGGGGGGGGGGTGGGGGGGGGGGGGGGTGGGGGGGGGGGGGGGTGGGGGGGGGGGGGGGTGGGGGGGGGGGGGGGTGGGGGGGGGGGGGGGTGGGGGGGGGGGGGGGTGGGGGGGGGGGGGGGTGGGGGGGGGGGGGGGTGGGGGGGGGGGGGGGTGGGGGGGGGGGGGGGTGGGGGGGGGGGGGGGTGGGGGGGGGGGGGGGTGGGGGGGGGGGGGGGTGGGGGGGGGGGGGGGTGGGGGGGGGGGGGGGTGGGGGGGGGGGGGGGTGGGGGGGGGGGGGGGTGGGGGGGGGGGGGGGTGGGGGGGGGGGGGGGTGGGGGGGGGGGGGGGTGGGGGGGGGGGGGGGTGGGGGGGGGGGGGGGTGGGGGGGGGGGGGGGTGGGGGGGGGGGGGGGTGGGGGGGGGGGGGGGTGGGGGGGGGGGGGGGTGGGGGGGGGGGGGGGTGGGGGGGGGGGGGGGTGGGGGGGGGGGGGGGTGGGGGGGGGGGGGGGTGGGGGGGGGGGGGGGTGGGGGGGGGGGGGGGTGGGGGGGGGGGGGGGTGGGGGGGGGGGGGGGTGGGGGGGGGGGGGGGTGGGGGGGGGGGGGGGTGGGGGGGGGGGGGGGTGGGGGGGGGGGGGGGTGGGGGGGGGGGGGGGTGGGGGGGGGGGGGGGTGGGGGGGGGGGGGGGTGGGGGGGGGGGGGGGTGGGGGGGGGGGGGGGTGGGGGGGGGGGGGGGTGGGGGGGGGGGGGGGTGGGGGGGGGGGGGGGTGGGGGGGGGGGGGGGTGGGGGGGGGGGGGGGTGGGGGGGGGGGGGGGTGGGGGGGGGGGGGGGTGGGGGGGGGGGGGGGTGGGGGGGGGGGGGGGTGGGGGGGGGGGGGGGTGGGGGGGGGGGGGGGTGGGGGGGGGGGGGGGTGGGGGGGGGGGGGGGTGGGGGGGGGGGGGGGTGGGGGGGGGGGGGGGTGGGGGGGGGGGGGGGTGGGGGGGGGGGGGGGTGGGGGGGGGGGGGGGTGGGGGGGGGGGGGGGTGGGGGGGGGGGGGGGTGGGGGGGGGGGGGGGTGGGGGGGGGGGGGGGTGGGGGGGGGGGGGGGTGGGGGGGGGGGGGGGTGGGGGGGGGGGGGGGTGGGGGGGGGGGGGGGTGGGGGGGGGGGGGGGTGGGGGGGGGGGGGGGTGGGGGGGGGGGGGGGTGGGGGGGGGGGGGGGTGGGGGGGGGGGGGGGTGGGGGGGGGGGGGGGTGGGGGGGGGGGGGGGTGGGGGGGGGGGGGGGTGGGGGGGGGGGGGGGTGGGGGGGGGGGGGGGTGGGGGGGGGGGGGGGTGGGGGGGGGGGGGGGTGGGGGGGGGGGGGGGTGGGGGGGGGGGGGGGTGGGGGGGGGGGGGGGTGGGGGGGGGGGGGGGTGGGGGGGGGGGGGGGTGGGGGGGGGGGGGGGTGGGGGGGGGGGGGGGTGGGGGGGGGGGGGGGTGGGGGGGGGGGGGGGTGGGGGGGGGGGGGGGTGGGGGGGGGGGGGGGTGGGGGGGGGGGGGGGTGGGGGGGGGGGGGGGTGGGGGGGGGGGGGGGTGGGGGGGGGGGGGGGTGGGGGGGGGGGGGGGTGGGGGGGGGGGGGGGTGGGGGGGGGGGGGGGTGGGGGGGGGGGGGGGTGGGGGGGGGGGGGGGTGGGGGGGGGGGGGGGTGGGGGGGGGGGGGGGTGGGGGGGGGGGGGGGTGGGGGGGGGGGGGGGTGGGGGGGGGGGGGGGTGGGGGGGGGGGGGGGTGGGGGGGGGGGGGGGTGGGGGGGGGGGGGGGTGGGGGGGGGGGGGGGTGGGGGGGGGGGGGGGTGGGGGGGGGGGGGGGTGGGGGGGGGGGGGGGTGGGGGGGGGGGGGGGTGGGGGGGGGGGGGGGTGGGGGGGGGGGGGGGTGGGGGGGGGGGGGGGTGGGGGGGGGGGGGGGTGGGGGGGGGGGGGGGTGGGGGGGGGGGGGGGTGGGGGGGGGGGGGGGTGGGGGGGGGGGGGGGTGGGGGGGGGGGGGGGTGGGGGGGGGGGGGGGTGGGGGGGGGGGGGGGTGGGGGGGGGGGGGGGTGGGGGGGGGGGGGGGTGGGGGGGGGGGGGGGTGGGGGGGGGGGGGGGTGGGGGGGGGGGGGGGTGGGGGGGGGGGGGGGTGGGGGGGGGGGGGGGTGGGGGGGGGGGGGGGTGGGGGGGGGGGGGGGTGGGGGGGGGGGGGGGTGGGGGGGGGGGGGGGTGGGGGGGGGGGGGGGTGGGGGGGGGGGGGGGTGGGGGGGGGGGGGGGTGGGGGGGGGGGGGGGTGGGGGGGGGGGGGGGTGGGGGGGGGGGGGGGTGGGGGGGGGGGGGGGTGGGGGGGGGGGGGGGTGGGGGGGGGGGGGGGTGGGGGGGGGGGGGGGTGGGGGGGGGGGGGGGTGGGGGGGGGGGGGGGTGGGGGGGGGGGGGGGTGGGGGGGGGGGGGGGTGGGGGGGGGGGGGGGTGGGGGGGGGGGGGGGTGGGGGGGGGGGGGGGTGGGGGGGGGGGGGGGTGGGGGGGGGGGGGGGTGGGGGGGGGGGGGGGTGGGGGGGGGGGGGGGTGGGGGGGGGGGGGGGTGGGGGGGGGGGGGGGTGGGGGGGGGGGGGGGTGGGGGGGGGGGGGGGTGGGGGGGGGGGGGGGTGGGGGGGGGGGGGGGTGGGGGGGGGGGGGGGTGGGGGGGGGGGGGGGTGGGGGGGGGGGGGGGTGGGGGGGGGGGGGGGTGGGGGGGGGGGGGGGTGGGGGGGGGGGGGGGTGGGGGGGGGGGGGGGTGGGGGGGGGGGGGGGTGGGGGGGGGGGGGGGTGGGGGGGGGGGGGGGTGGGGGGGGGGGGGGGTGGGGGGGGGGGGGGGTGGGGGGGGGGGGGGGTGGGGGGGGGGGGGGGTGGGGGGGGGGGGGGGTGGGGGGGGGGGGGGGTGGGGGGGGGGGGGGGTGGGGGGGGGGGGGGGTGGGGGGGGGGGGGGGTGGGGGGGGGGGGGGGTGGGGGGGGGGGGGGGTGGGGGGGGGGGGGGGTGGGGGGGGGGGGGGGTGGGGGGGGGGGGGGGTGGGGGGGGGGGGGGGTGGGGGGGGGGGGGGGTGGGGGGGGGGGGGGGTGGGGGGGGGGGGGGGTGGGGGGGGGGGGGGGTGGGGGGGGGGGGGGGTGGGGGGGGGGGGGGGTGGGGGGGGGGGGGGGTGGGGGGGGGGGGGGGTGGGGGGGGGGGGGGGTGGGGGGGGGGGGGGGTGGGGGGGGGGGGGGGTGGGGGGGGGGGGGGGTGGGGGGGGGGGGGGGTGGGGGGGGGGGGGGGTGGGGGGGGGGGGGGGTGGGGGGGGGGGGGGGTGGGGGGGGGGGGGGGTGGGGGGGGGGGGGGGTGGGGGGGGGGGGGGGTGGGGGGGGGGGGGGGTGGGGGGGGGGGGGGGTGGGGGGGGGGGGGGGTGGGGGGGGGGGGGGGTGGGGGGGGGGGGGGGTGGGGGGGGGGGGGGGTGGGGGGGGGGGGGGGTGGGGGGGGGGGGGGGTGGGGGGGGGGGGGGGTGGGGGGGGGGGGGGGTGGGGGGGGGGGGGGGTGGGGGGGGGGGGGGGTGGGGGGGGGGGGGGGTGGGGGGGGGGGGGGGTGGGGGGGGGGGGGGGTGGGGGGGGGGGGGGGTGGGGGGGGGGGGGGGTGGGGGGGGGGGGGGGTGGGGGGGGGGGGGGGTGGGGGGGGGGGGGGGTGGGGGGGGGGGGGGGTGGGGGGGGGGGGGGGTGGGGGGGGGGGGGGGTGGGGGGGGGGGGGGGTGGGGGGGGGGGGGGGTGGGGGGGGGGGGGGGTGGGGGGGGGGGGGGGTGGGGGGGGGGGGGGGTGGGGGGGGGGGGGGGTGGGGGGGGGGGGGGGTGGGGGGGGGGGGGGGTGGGGGGGGGGGGGGGTGGGGGGGGGGGGGGGTGGGGGGGGGGGGGGGTGGGGGGGGGGGGGGGTGGGGGGGGGGGGGGGTGGGGGGGGGGGGGGGTGGGGGGGGGGGGGGGTGGGGGGGGGGGGGGGTGGGGGGGGGGGGGGGTGGGGGGGGGGGGGGGTGGGGGGGGGGGGGGGTGGGGGGGGGGGGGGGTGGGGGGGGGGGGGGGTGGGGGGGGGGGGGGGTGGGGGGGGGGGGGGGTGGGGGGGGGGGGGGGTGGGGGGGGGGGGGGGTGGGGGGGGGGGGGGGTGGGGGGGGGGGGGGGTGGGGGGGGGGGGGGGTGGGGGGGGGGGGGGGTGGGGGGGGGGGGGGGTGGGGGGGGGGGGGGGTGGGGGGGGGGGGGGGTGGGGGGGGGGGGGGGTGGGGGGGGGGGGGGGTGGGGGGGGGGGGGGGTGGGGGGGGGGGGGGGTGGGGGGGGGGGGGGGTGGGGGGGGGGGGGGGTGGGGGGGGGGGGGGGTGGGGGGGGGGGGGGGTGGGGGGGGGGGGGGGTGGGGGGGGGGGGGGGTGGGGGGGGGGGGGGGTGGGGGGGGGGGGGGGTGGGGGGGGGGGGGGGTGGGGGGGGGGGGGGGTGGGGGGGGGGGGGGGTGGGGGGGGGGGGGGGTGGGGGGGGGGGGGGGTGGGGGGGGGGGGGGGTGGGGGGGGGGGGGGGTGGGGGGGGGGGGGGGTGGGGGGGGGGGGGGGTGGGGGGGGGGGGGGGTGGGGGGGGGGGGGGGTGGGGGGGGGGGGGGGTGGGGGGGGGGGGGGGTGGGGGGGGGGGGGGGTGGGGGGGGGGGGGGGTGGGGGGGGGGGGGGGTGGGGGGGGGGGGGGGTGGGGGGGGGGGGGGGTGGGGGGGGGGGGGGGTGGGGGGGGGGGGGGGTGGGGGGGGGGGGGGGTGGGGGGGGGGGGGGGTGGGGGGGGGGGGGGGTGGGGGGGGGGGGGGGTGGGGGGGGGGGGGGGTGGGGGGGGGGGGGGGTGGGGGGGGGGGGGGGTGGGGGGGGGGGGGGGTGGGGGGGGGGGGGGGTGGGGGGGGGGGGGGGTGGGGGGGGGGGGGGGTGGGGGGGGGGGGGGGTGGGGGGGGGGGGGGGTGGGGGGGGGGGGGGGTGGGGGGGGGGGGGGGTGGGGGGGGGGGGGGGTGGGGGGGGGGGGGGGTGGGGGGGGGGGGGGGTGGGGGGGGGGGGGGGTGGGGGGGGGGGGGGGTGGGGGGGGGGGGGGGTGGGGGGGGGGGGGGGTGGGGGGGGGGGGGGGTGGGGGGGGGGGGGGGTGGGGGGGGGGGGGGGTGGGGGGGGGGGGGGGTGGGGGGGGGGGGGGGTGGGGGGGGGGGGGGGTGGGGGGGGGGGGGGGTGGGGGGGGGGGGGGGTGGGGGGGGGGGGGGGTGGGGGGGGGGGGGGGTGGGGGGGGGGGGGGGTGGGGGGGGGGGGGGGTGGGGGGGGGGGGGGGTGGGGGGGGGGGGGGGTGGGGGGGGGGGGGGGTGGGGGGGGGGGGGGGTGGGGGGGGGGGGGGGTGGGGGGGGGGGGGGGTGGGGGGGGGGGGGGGTGGGGGGGGGGGGGGGTGGGGGGGGGGGGGGGTGGGGGGGGGGGGGGGTGGGGGGGGGGGGGGGTGGGGGGGGGGGGGGGTGGGGGGGGGGGGGGGTGGGGGGGGGGGGGGGTGGGGGGGGGGGGGGGTGGGGGGGGGGGGGGGTGGGGGGGGGGGGGGGTGGGGGGGGGGGGGGGTGGGGGGGGGGGGGGGTGGGGGGGGGGGGGGGTGGGGGGGGGGGGGGGTGGGGGGGGGGGGGGGTGGGGGGGGGGGGGGGTGGGGGGGGGGGGGGGTGGGGGGGGGGGGGGGTGGGGGGGGGGGGGGGTGGGGGGGGGGGGGGGTGGGGGGGGGGGGGGGTGGGGGGGGGGGGGGGTGGGGGGGGGGGGGGGTGGGGGGGGGGGGGGGTGGGGGGGGGGGGGGGTGGGGGGGGGGGGGGGTGGGGGGGGGGGGGGGTGGGGGGGGGGGGGGGTGGGGGGGGGGGGGGGTGGGGGGGGGGGGGGGTGGGGGGGGGGGGGGGTGGGGGGGGGGGGGGGTGGGGGGGGGGGGGGGTGGGGGGGGGGGGGGGTGGGGGGGGGGGGGGGTGGGGGGGGGGGGGGGTGGGGGGGGGGGGGGGTGGGGGGGGGGGGGGGTGGGGGGGGGGGGGGGTGGGGGGGGGGGGGGGTGGGGGGGGGGGGGGGTGGGGGGGGGGGGGGGTGGGGGGGGGGGGGGGTGGGGGGGGGGGGGGGTGGGGGGGGGGGGGGGTGGGGGGGGGGGGGGGTGGGGGGGGGGGGGGGTGGGGGGGGGGGGGGGTGGGGGGGGGGGGGGGTGGGGGGGGGGGGGGGTGGGGGGGGGGGGGGGTGGGGGGGGGGGGGGGTGGGGGGGGGGGGGGGTGGGGGGGGGGGGGGGTGGGGGGGGGGGGGGGTGGGGGGGGGGGGGGGTGGGGGGGGGGGGGGGTGGGGGGGGGGGGGGGTGGGGGGGGGGGGGGGTGGGGGGGGGGGGGGGTGGGGGGGGGGGGGGGTGGGGGGGGGGGGGGGTGGGGGGGGGGGGGGGTGGGGGGGGGGGGGGGTGGGGGGGGGGGGGGGTGGGGGGGGGGGGGGGTGGGGGGGGGGGGGGGTGGGGGGGGGGGGGGGTGGGGGGGGGGGGGGGTGGGGGGGGGGGGGGGTGGGGGGGGGGGGGGGTGGGGGGGGGGGGGGGTGGGGGGGGGGGGGGGTGGGGGGGGGGGGGGGTGGGGGGGGGGGGGGGTGGGGGGGGGGGGGGGTGGGGGGGGGGGGGGGTGGGGGGGGGGGGGGGTGGGGGGGGGGGGGGGTGGGGGGGGGGGGGGGTGGGGGGGGGGGGGGGTGGGGGGGGGGGGGGGTGGGGGGGGGGGGGGGTGGGGGGGGGGGGGGGTG
This sequence comes from Sphaerodactylus townsendi, assembly GCF_021028975.2. NCBI lineage: Eukaryota > Metazoa > Chordata > Lepidosauria > Squamata > Sphaerodactylidae > Sphaerodactylus > Sphaerodactylus townsendi. The sequence goes on from NC_059430.1 coordinate 14,207,052, forward strand.
GGGGGGGGGGGGGGTGGGGGGGGGGGGGGGTGGGGGGGGGGGGGGGTGGGGGGGGGGGGGGGTGGGGGGGGGGGGGGGTGGGGGGGGGGGGGGGTGGGGGGGGGGGGGGGTGGGGGGGGGGGGGGGTGGGGGGGGGGGGGGGTGGGGGGGGGGGGGGGTGGGGGGGGGGGGGGGTGGGGGGGGGGGGGGGTGGGGGGGGGGGGGGGTGGGGGGGGGGGGGGGTGGGGGGGGGGGGGGGTGGGGGGGGGGGGGGGTGGGGGGGGGGGGGGGTGGGGGGGGGGGGGGGTGGGGGGGGGGGGGGGTGGGGGGGGGGGGGGGTGGGGGGGGGGGGGGGTGGGGGGGGGGGGGGGTGGGGGGGGGGGGGGGTGGGGGGGGGGGGGGGTGGGGGGGGGGGGGGGTGGGGGGGGGGGGGGGTGGGGGGGGGGGGGGGTGGGGGGGGGGGGGGGTGGGGGGGGGGGGGGGTGGGGGGGGGGGGGGGTGGGGGGGGGGGGGGGTGGGGGGGGGGGGGGGTGGGGGGGGGGGGGGGTGGGGGGGGGGGGGGGTGGGGGGGGGGGGGGGTGGGGGGGGGGGGGGGTGGGGGGGGGGGGGGGTGGGGGGGGGGGGGGGTGGGGGGGGGGGGGGGTGGGGGGGGGGGGGGGTGGGGGGGGGGGGGGGTGGGGGGGGGGGGGGGTGGGGGGGGGGGGGGGTGGGGGGGGGGGGGGGTGGGGGGGGGGGGGGGTGGGGGGGGGGGGGGGTGGGGGGGGGGGGGGGTGGGGGGGGGGGGGGGTGGGGGGGGGGGGGGGTGGGGGGGGGGGGGGGTGGGGGGGGGGGGGGGTGGGGGGGGGGGGGGGTGGGGGGGGGGGGGGGTGGGGGGGGGGGGGGGTGGGGGGGGGGGGGGGTGGGGGGGGGGGGGGGTGGGGGGGGGGGGGGGTGGGGGGGGGGGGGGGTGGGGGGGGGGGGGGGTGGGGGGGGGGGGGGGTGGGGGGGGGGGGGGGTGGGGGGGGGGGGGGGTGGGGGGGGGGGGGGGTGGGGGGGGGGGGGGGTGGGGGGGGGGGGGGGTGGGGGGGGGGGGGGGTGGGGGGGGGGGGGGGTGGGGGGGGGGGGGGGTGGGGGGGGGGGGGGGTGGGGGGGGGGGGGGGTGGGGGGGGGGGGGGGTGGGGGGGGGGGGGGGTGGGGGGGGGGGGGGGTGGGGGGGGGGGGGGGTGGGGGGGGGGGGGGGTGGGGGGGGGGGGGGGTGGGGGGGGGGGGGGGTGGGGGGGGGGGGGGGTGGGGGGGGGGGGGGGTGGGGGGGGGGGGGGGTGGGGGGGGGGGGGGGTGGGGGGGGGGGGGGGTGGGGGGGGGGGGGGGTGGGGGGGGGGGGGGGTGGGGGGGGGGGGGGGTGGGGGGGGGGGGGGGTGGGGGGGGGGGGGGGTGGGGGGGGGGGGGGGTGGGGGGGGGGGGGGGTGGGGGGGGGGGGGGGTGGGGGGGGGGGGGGGTGGGGGGGGGGGGGGGTGGGGGGGGGGGGGGGTGGGGGGGGGGGGGGGTGGGGGGGGGGGGGGGTGGGGGGGGGGGGGGGTGGGGGGGGGGGGGGGTGGGGGGGGGGGGGGGTGGGGGGGGGGGGGGGTGGGGGGGGGGGGGGGTGGGGGGGGGGGGGGGTGGGGGGGGGGGGGGGTGGGGGGGGGGGGGGGTGGGGGGGGGGGGGGGTGGGGGGGGGGGGGGGTGGGGGGGGGGGGGGGTGGGGGGGGGGGGGGGTGGGGGGGGGGGGGGGTGGGGGGGGGGGGGGGTGTGGGGGGCGGGGGGTGCGGGGGGGGGGGGGGGGGGGGGGGGGGGGGGGGGGGGGGGGGGGGGTGGGGGGGGGGGGGGGTGGGGGGGTGGCGGGGTGGGCGGGGGGGGGGGGGGGGGGGGGGGGGGGGGGGGGGGGGGGGGGTGGGGGGGGGGGGGGGGGGGGGGGGGGGGGGGGGGGGGGGGGGGGGGGGGGGGGGGGGGGGGGGTGGGGGGGGGGGGGGGGTGAACCTTTGGCACTCCAGATGTTATGGACTACAATTCCCATCAGCCCCTGCCAGCATGTCCAATTGGCCATGTTGGCAGGGGCTGATCAGTAGTAGTCCCTAACATCTAGAGTGCAAAAAAATTCGCCGCCCTGTAACTAAGAATCCAGAGTGAGTTTGCAACAAGATTAAAACATACAGTAAAACATAATTTAAATATTAATTACATAAAAAACAGAACCCATTTTAAAATGTGGATGGCGTCTGGCTACCCCCTCCCCCCCTTGTGCCCATGGGAGGCCAGATGACATGGTTTTTAACCAGGCTGGCCAAACACCTGGCGGAACAGGTCCGTCTTGCAGGCCCTGCGGAAACTCTGTAAGTCCTGCAGGACCCTGATCTCCCTAGGGAGCCTGTTCCACTAGGTAGGGGCCAGGGCTGAAAAGGACCTGCCCCTCGTCGAGGCCAGCCTGATCATTTTTGGGCCAGGGATCACGAGTAGGTCCTCTTCCAAGGAGCGGAGGGGCCTACTGGGGCAATATGGGGATCTACTGGGGCAATATGGGGCTCTGTTCCTTCAAATTGTAAATTGAGAACCCCTTTAAAATGGCGGTGGTTTCTTTTATGTGTTGATGCCAAAATGGAGTGCTAAGAGTAATAAAAACAGGGCAAGGGTGGCTATCATTCCTGCTTCTTCATGCAGTCAGCTACAGTTGGTGATATTTGACCAGAGGTGTGGGGATGGAATGTCAATGTTATGGTGTCACTTCCAGGTGAACCAGGACGTGATTTCATGTCTCTCTAGGATAGGCTGACCAGACGTCCCGCTTTTGGCGGGACAGTCCCGCCTTCACACAATTTGTCCCGCGTCCCGCGGAGATTCATTTCCAGTGTCCCCTATTTTTTTGGAAGGCTGCGCTGCTCCTTCTGGAGAGCAAGGCAGTCGCGGCAGCTTCTCCAGCCAGCGGCCGCCGGAGAACGCGGCCTTCTGGGGCGCTGCCGTTTCCCGCCCTGTGACAGGGCGGGAAACAGCAGCGCCCCAGAAGGCAGTGTGCTCCTATCATTTCCAGCAATTCTTATGGAGAACTGACATCACTTTTAGGTTTTAGCTGGATGTTATACCATGCCATCATTCTGATGGCCATTTAAAAATTTGTCTCCTGTCCCGGTGGGGCTGGGGATCTGTAGTCCCTGCCATGGACCTCGCAAATCTACACAACATATTCCTTTAATCTTGCTTTGTTCCATTCAGTTTCCCCAAATGTTCCATCGTCACTGTTGTTCAACTTCCTCTCAGGAGGTTATCTGGTGTGTCTCTGCATGAGTCAGTGATCTGAGCACTGCTTTCTGACCAGGAGGGTGCCCACTACAGTGGCTCATGTGCAAAGGGTATGCCCCAAAGAAACGAAGAAAATCTCACATGCCCTCATGGTTTGAGCCACATTATATGAGGAGATCATAGGTCCCTTCCGCACATGCAGAATAATGCACATTCAATCCACTTTCACAATTGTTTGAAAGTGGATTTTGATATTCCGCACAGTAAAATCCACCTTCAAAGTGCACTGAAAATGGATTGAAAGTGCATTATTCTGCACGTGCGGAACGGGCCATAGAATGATAGAATATATCAGTTTATGTGACTAATGAAAGGTGGTTTTGGCTCCTTCAGTTTCCAGCACTCGGTCACTAAAGTGAAAAGCTTGAAAGAGGAACTGGAAGAAGTCAAAAACCACCTGACTACTTCTGAAGAAAAGGCTGGAAAGCTGTTGACACAGAATAAACAACTAGTAAGTGGACTCGCTGTTTTTCAGGTACTACCCTGTTTCCCCCAAAATAAGACATCCCCTGAAAATAAGACATAGTAGAGGTTTTGCTGAAGTGCTAAATATAAAGCATCCCCTGAAAGTAAGACGTAGCAAAGTTTTTGTTTGGAAGCATGCCCGTCGACCAGAGCATGCAGGTGTGGAGCGGAAAAATAAGACGTCCCCTGAAAATAAGACATAGCGCATCTTTGGGAGCAAAAATTAACATAAGGCACTGTCTTATTTTCGGGGAAACACAGCCCGGAAACCACACAGCACCCACGGTATTGTTTGTTCCATATGTGTGAGAGTTTGCATTATAGTCAGGGTTATGCATTGTAATTCCACAGGACAGCAAATTTTTCCAGGATCTCTGCTGCCTTTTAAAAGTTTCCAGTCCTTATGAATGTCAAGTTGTTTGGAAGCGTGTCGGCTGAAATCTTGGGAACCAACTGGATAAATAAGCTTTTCAATGGGCAGAGGCGGTTTGCGTAACTTCTTACCAGTTGGCAACTCTATCAGGAGAGCATGGTCCACAGCTGAAGAATTTCCCTTGCCCTGTAAATTGTCTACCGCAGCCTTTATAATTTGATTTATTAAAACATGCCCCGTCTTTCAAGCTCCATCTTCCTGGCTTATTGAAGTCAGGGCTTGAGCATATCAGTTGATGGGCACGAGGAAGACTAATTTGGATGCCTGTAGAAAGTGTCTGTGTTCCAATATGGCATATCTGTCAAACTCGCGGTCCTCTAGATGTTATGGACTACAGTTCTCATCATCCCCTGCCAGCATGAGCAATTAGCCATGCTGGCAGGGGATGATGGGAACTGCAGTCCACAGCATCTGGAGGGCTGCGAGTTTGACACCTATGCTCTATGGTGACCATGATTTTTAGCCTTCCTGGTTCATCTCTTCCAAATTTGCAGTGGCAGGAGTGGTTTCTCAGTGTGAATTGTGCACAAACGAGAACTCGTGCTTGCATACACATAGTGAATTGTGCACAATTCACTAGGTGACTGATTTGCCGTGCCGGGGGCGGGGAGTAACCTGCCGGTGGATGAGGAAAAGGCAAAAGTTATTGAGCACGCTGGTTCTGAGCAGCTCAGTGTATTTTGGCAATTGCTTCTCAAAGCGCAGATTGCTTGTCTTCCGTTTTTCACCCTTTCCCCAGGAAAAAGAGAACCAGTCCCTCATTTTGAAGATTTCGAGTCTTCAGGAAGAGGTAAGTGCGTAGTCAGAGGTGGGATCCAGCAGGTTCTCACCAGTTCCCGAGAGTGGGTTACTAATTATTTGTGTGTGCCGAGAGGGGGTTACTAATTGGGTCCGCTTTTCCATCTCCACCCCCTTGCCCCCCTCCCGAGAGGCATCCTGCCTTTGAATGTGAAGGTTCCATGTAGCAATTGCGACTAATAATGTAACTCCCTGAACTGGGTTAATCCCTTTCAGGTACTGCAATTCATTGATTCTCAGCCTTTCGTACCTTTTATCTCACCAGTCTCTATCAGCAGAGTTTAAAGCGGAGCTACTCTGGTAAGATGAGAAGGTCTATAGTCCTCTTGCACTCACTGCAGCCTCCTAGCACTTTGGAAAAGAATACTCTCCGCGCAAAATGTTCTTTTCATGGGAAGGTTTTACTTTAGCAGTGGCAAGGTTACACAAGTCTATGCTATGCAAGACTATAAGACTATACAGAACTCTTCAGCAAGAACAAAGTTGAACACACACAGAACTAGACACTCTCTGAACTTAGACTCAGAACTTAGCATATACAATGCTTTGCATCTTATACATTCAACAAGGATACTTTTCCCCTGCCCCAGCAACAGCCTCTCATTGGTCTAGAGTCACAGTTGAAATCACCAATCATGTTAAAGGTCAACTGTTGTTACTTCTTGTCCCTAGACTGACTGTCTCCCGCCTTTGAGTTGGGCAAACTTCTGCTGACTAGAAAATGACCCTTTTGTGAACTGTTTTATATATATATCATGACATTCTCCACATGAGTTTGTAAAGCATTTTGATACTCCTTAAAGGCAGTGAAAAGCAGGGTATAAAAACCAACTCTTCTTCTTCTTTTCATCCAGAATATTCAAAATGCTCTGGATATGAGTGGTCTCCAGACGAATATTGTTGAGTTATCCAGAAATGTGGCTGAACTCCAAGTAAGTCTCTTCGACAGGTTCTTTACACCCATCACCTAAACAATGTTCAGCATTGATATCCAAGGTAACCACAGGCTTAAAACCTTTCTTTGATTTTGGAGATATGGTCAATAGAACCTAAACATTTGCATGACAGAGACAGAGTATAATCTAAAATATTTCTTAACACATATTGCATAGCTAACCTGTCGAACTGGCTGCCACAGGATGGCTTCAAGAAGTGATTAGACAAAACCTTGGCACATCACTCCATGGATGTTGGAACTGATAACTACATAGAGCCTCCATGCTTAGAGACAGGATACCTCTGAATAGCAGTACTGGGGAATAAGAGTAAGCTTTGGCCTCCATGATCTGCTTATTGAAGGTTACTGCTGCTATAGTTTTATAGTTTTAAGGTTTTGTATATTTTAACTGGGGTTATTTGATTTGTTTTATTGTGGTGTTATTTGTTGTTGTACACCGCCCTGAGCCCTCCGGGGGTAGGGCGGTTTATCAAATCGAATAAATAAATAAAAAATAAAATAAATTATTGATCAAGTTCAGAATCTGGACTATTGAAATAAACCAAATCTTCATTTTAAAAACTGTTGTTTGGAACACACCTACACTCAATCTTAAATCAACAGCTCTGCCCTTCAGTTTAAGTTAAGCAGCACTTTTAAATGGAATGTGTGAATTTTAGATATGAACTTTGTCTGTCTTTGAAATATCTCCGTGCAGTAGTTAAAACAGAAACAGATGAGATGTAATGCCATAACAATTATAAGTTAAGGTTGGTAGCCATAAATCGACTTCTCCTCCATAAAACTGTCCAAGCCCTTTTTAAAGCTATCCAGGTGAGTGGCCATCACCACCTCCTGTGGCAGCATATTCCAAACACCAATCACACGTTGCGTGAAGAAGTGTTTCCTTTTATTAGTCCTAATTCTTCCCCCCAGCATTTTCAATGAATGCCCCCTGGTTCTAGTATTGTGAGAAAGAGAGAAAAATGTCTCTCTGCCAACATTTTCTACCCCATGCATAATTTTATAGACTTCAATCATATTCCCCCTCAGACGTCTCCTCTCCAAAAGAAGAAAGAAGAAAAAATAAAAGCTGTGTGGATGCCTTTTTCCCATCCTCAGGACATCTTATTTGTGTTATGCAAAAACAGGCACAGATTACCTGAACTGGCACCTTTGAGCTGCTTATTGGTGGTTTTTAAAACTAACTGGTGCTACGCTGACGCATCTGACTTCCCTCTACCTCCTTTCCAGTTGCAGATGCATATGTATGAGAACGCTCTGACGGATAAAGACACATCCCTCCATAAGGTTAGTTGTTCTGTTCTCTATGGGGGTCCTCTTTTTCCCCCCAAAGAAATTTGTGGCAATGTGAATGTCGGAGTATAAGATCAGCATCCCAATGCAAACAGAATACGAGCTTGTGATGACAGTTTTCCTTCATCAGGAAGAGAAACTGGCCGCTGAAGAGAGCTCAACAGGGTTTGCACCCGCTGTTTGTTTCTCGGGACTACTCCACCCTACTAGCACCCCACGCTCCTATCTCAGAGGTCCCCGATGTGGTTTCCATAGGCGTCATGGCCCCTCCCTTCCTAAGCTCCGCCCTCTAAATATCCAGGATTTTCCCAGTCTGGCAACCCTAGGTGTTACATAGGTCCCAGCCCCCAAAAAACCCCGCATGTGAAATCTTTATGCCCCTATAATAGTTACTTAGTTGTGGCAGTATTCAAGCAAGCATTCCTGCTCAAATGCCTTAACTGGGCATAGGAGGTTAAGAGCTCGTGTATCTAATCTGGAGGAACCGGGTTTGATTCCCAGCTCTGCCGCTTGAGCTGTGGAGGCTTATCTGGGGAATTCAGATTAGCCTGTGCACTCCCACACACGCCAGCTGGGTGACCTTGGGCTAGTCACAGCTTCTCGGAGCTCTCTCAGCCCCACCTACCCCACAGGGTGTTTGTTGTGAGGGGGGAAGGGCAAGGAGATTGTAAGTCCCTTTGAGTCTCCTGCAGGAGAGAAAGGGGGGATATAAATCCAAACTCCTCCTCCTCCTCCTCCTCCTCCTCCTCTTCCTCTTCCTCTTCTTCTTCTTCTTCTTCTTCTTCTTCTTCTTCTTCTTCTTCTTCTTCTTCTAGATGGTGCTAAATTAGTGGTGGTGAACCTTTGGCACTCCAGGTGTTATGGACTACAATTCCCATCAGCCCCTGCCAGCATGGCCCATTGGTAGAGCTGATGGGAATTGTAGTCCATGACATCTGGAGTGCCAAAGGTTCACCACCATGGTTCTAAATGATAGGTGGGGTTGAAACTCTAATGGGTTGGTGGTCAACTCCAGGTTGGGGAACTTGGAAATTTGGTGGTAGAGAATTGGGGGGGGGGTGTTAGGGAAATGGGGGACCTCAGAGGAATATAATGTCATAGAGCTCACCCTCCAAAGCACCCCTTTTCTCCAAGGGAATTGGTCTCTGTCGTCTGGAGGTCAGTTACTATTCCATGAGAGCTCCAAGCTCCACCTGGAGATTGGCAACCTGATTAGTGGGCATCCACTCATATGAAGTTTGTTCCTGTTCAGGTAACTTGGACCTCCACGAGAGTGAAAGGTTCACAAATCCTGCTCATTTCATCCTTCCCCGTAAATTCTGCAGTAGCTCCTCTCCACCTGTAGATGGTGTGATTCCCTTGGAAGTCAACACAGTCTCTCACCAAGTTTTTGTTGGGATTTTTCCTAGGGCTTTTTCGCACACCCGGTTTGTTCTTGAATTAAGGCAATCCGCATCGACATCCTGACCTTTTTGTTGCTGTTTCGTCGCTCGAGATCAGTCACACATCACCAGGTTGTTGGGGATGTTCTTGTTGGTTCAGAAACCCCTTGGTTTTGCATTGCCCTAGAATGCAGTACAAACATTGCCCTGGAATGCAGTACAAACATTGCCCTGGAATGCCATCCAAGGGCGTGTTCTGTGTGACAAGCTAACGAGTCAGCGTGATTTCACTATCTCAGTGTACCACTGCGTTGAGAACTCGCTATCTCGAGATATCGGGGCGGCATTGGAAACAATGCACTGCCTGAGCGACCACGAGGAGGGGCAGGAGGAGAGTGAGACGGTAACGAAACAGTGAAATGTGCGCGCGCAACTGGCAAGCTCTACCGCATCCTGATTGGTTGGAGTAAATCGCATCACACAGTGGGCGTGATCCCTCGCAGTCACTTGTTCCAGTTGCGTTTTGCACCTAGGCACCAGATTGTGGGGGGAATCCGTTTTATCTGAGAAAGTTGCACAATTATCGAGCAACAGGAAAAATGTGAGACAAAGGCTGAAATGAGCGACAGATTAGGGGTCGGGCCACATTACGGGTCAAGTGTGTGCGAAAAAAAGGCAGAAACCATGACGACCTCATATATTAAATCAAGAACAAACCGTGTGTGCGAAAAAGCCCCTAGTCTCTGGTCACAAACTTTGGCTATGAGGGTACTGTTGACTTTTTAAATGGAGCAGTTTCCCTCAGCCTGTTAGGAGAAGGGTCAAAGCTGATGAGACATTGGTCTTTTGTGCACTTATTGGCTGCAGGGTGGCTGTTTGCTTTGCAGTGCGGTTTCCCCATAGTTTTCTGTTTGCAGGGGAAGTCTCTTGTTGTGTGGGTGGGGGGAGGTGGGGAAGAGCTGTAGAACCCAAAGGAAGCATAATGCATCCTAATTCGCTTCGCCTTCCCTGCAAAAGGATGGGAAAGTCACACTTTGCAGAGGAAGTCTCCTGTTATGTGGGTGGGAAAGGTGGAGAGGAGCTAGACCAGGGGTCTGCAACCATGCTGGCAGGGGCTGATGGGATTTGTAGTCCATGAACATCTGGAGAGCCGCAGGTTGCAGACCCCTGAGCTAGACAGCCCCAAGGAAGCATAATGCATCTTAATTCCCTTCGCCTTTCCTGCAAAGGAAAGGGAAAGTCGCACTTTGCAGAGGAAGTCTCTTGTTGTGTGGGTGGGAGAAGGTGGGGAGGAACTGGAGAACCCAAAGAAAGCATAAATGCATCCTAATTTCCTTCGCCTTCCCTGCAAAGGAAAGGAAAAGCCACACTTTGTTCAGCTTTAGAAACCGTGGAACATCTCTGATCTGAGAGTGCCATGAATTCTGAAGCAGCTAACATAAGAACATAAGAACTAGCCTGCTGGATCAGACCAGAGTCCATCTAGTCCAGCTCTCTGCTACTCGCAGTGGCCCACCAGGTGCCTTTGGGAGCTCACGTGCAGGATGTGAAAGCAATGGCCTGCTGCTGCTGCTGCTCCCGAGCACCTGGTCTGCTAAGGCATTTGCAATCTGAGATCAAGGAGGATCAAGATTGGTAGTCATAGATCGACTTCTCCTCCATAAATCTGTCCAAGCCCCCTTTAAAGCTATCCAGGTTAGTGGTCATCACCACCTCCTGTGGCAGCATATTCCAAACACCAATTACACGTTGCATGAAAACAAATGGCAATAAACAAATGGCGATAAAACCCAGTAATAATAATATTAACCATACATCTTTAGGAACTGCAATTAAATCAGCTACTAGTATAAATAATACATTTGCCATCTTTCTGTTTATTGACATATTCTAAGAAGGGATGCCATTCTTCCAAAAAGATCTTTATAATTGCATCTGACTTTCTGTGGGCCACAGTGCACATTTGGGGTAGGGGTTGCAGGAACGCCAATGAGGAGCTGTCCCCTTCACTGGGATGCGGGAGAGAAGTGGTTAAGTGAATGATTCCATTAATGCCTTCTTGAGCTGCTGTGCCCAAGATAATACAGCCCCACCTGCAGCTATCTAGCAGGCTGGAACAACAGTTTGCTGTTCAATATATGCACAGCTGATTCTATTTTGGTAGCTGGTGGGGAGGAGATTATTCCTGCTTCTGACATCTCAAGAGAAAATTGGTGGGTATATTCTTGTAATGCTCCACCAAAGTGATAGCAACCGAAGGCAAACCAGAAGAGGGTTAAATTGCAATTTCGAAGATAATTCTCCTCCAGTTGAGGCAATCTGGATGCCTTCAGGTCTTTGGTGAACTAAGCACAGTACAATACAATTTGGAAATCAAATGTAAATTGGTTGCTGGGCAGGGCAGCAGGTAGCACATTCTTAAATAGATCTTTGCAGGGGTTGAGTTGCCACTGAATGTTACTTGGGCAAGGTGACGAGACGTCCCGCTTTTGGCGGGACAGTCCCACCTTAAACCAATTTGTCCCCAAGGCCCGCGGGTTTTTTGAACCGTCCCGATTTTTGGAAGGCTGCCGCACTGCCTTCTGGGGCGCTCCCCTTTTCCTGCCCTGTGACAGGGTGGGAAACAGGGGAGCACCCCAGAAGGCAGTGTGGTAGCCTCCCGCGCACGTGGCCGCAGGAGCGCACTGCCTTCTGGGGTGCTCCCCAGTTTCCTGCCCTGTCACAGGGCGGGAAACAGGAGTGCCCCAGAAGGCAGTGCGCTCCTTAGGCTGTGCGCGCGGCCGCCCACCCAGGTCCCGGTTTACAAAGGTGACAATCTGGTCACCTTATACTTGGGGTGATACTGCTGTAAGGATTACCAGTAGGGATGTCAGCCTGCTGGGACCTGGGGACGCCCTGGAATTAGAAGAAGATGAGAAGAGTTTAAATATATACCCCGCTTTTCTTCAACCATTGGTTCTGATCCAGCCTTCTGGGGTGACTGAAAATGACTCTGCTCCATTTTCTATAGGACAGCAAGTCCTTGAAGATGGCCGTCATAATACCTGAGTTTGGCATGGCCTGCATGTATTAGGCAAACTCCCCCTTAACCCAGCAGCTATTTTAACCCTGGTCAATGTCCCAAGCACTTTCTTTAGCTGGCACTGGTTTGCATGGCTCAGAAACCCAGGCCACACTTAATTTGAATCATGCAAAATGCCTCCCGTGAAGGCTGGGCAGGAAATGTTGCTGTGCCTTGTTTGCCCTGAGAAAACTTTGCATGTCAGGGCCAAGCTGAAACTGAGATGAGAACGCCTGTGTACCTAGAGCTGCACCCACCTGTTTTATGTCAAAAGCAGATCTATTGGGGAGGGGGAATGAAAACAAGGTCTATGGGTGGGGGGAGGTAAATCCGTCCCCCTCCTACACCTTCTCCTTTTCTGTTCTATTTCTTTCGGCATTCACCTAGTACACTTCTATCCCATTCTTTCTCCACCTCCAGGGAGGCGTACAGGGTTCTCCTTTTGTCATTTCTATCCTCACAACAACTCTGCGAGATAGCTCAGGCTGCAGATGCATGACTGGCCCATTCACATCCCATAATTTCTCCTGAATAGAAGAGAGTCTACTTTTGTACCTGAAAAAATGCTCAGCTGTTGTTCTGTCTTGGAAAACAATCAGAGGCATACCAGAGGGGGGGAAATGCCCCCCACCGCCCCGTGCCCCCCCACTGTGCCCCACTTACCTTCATTGGCAGAGGGAGGGTGGTGGTGGTTCTGGGCAACCTGGTGGGGCTGGGGCTGAAGGGGCTGAAGGGTGCCCAGCGGGCCCATGGCAGGGTCCCAGCCCGGCTTATCCTTCAGGAGTAGCTGGGCTGGGAGTCTGCTGCAGGCCGCCTCTCGGCTCGGCCCCACCAGGCTGCTCCTTCAGCCAACAGAGGCTAGGCTGGGAGCCTGCCATGGGCCACCCCTTGGCCTGGCCCCTCCAGGTTGCCCAGGACCACCACCACCCTCCTCCGGCAGCTGAAAAAGCAGCCAACAAGTGACCCACTGGGTGCCCCCCCCCCCACGTGATCTAATGGGTAACGCCTGGTGTCAATTGCCTCCCATGTCCTCCTGGCAGATACGCCACTGAAAACAAAAGTTTGTTGGGAATAAAACAAAACAGAAGTCCATTAAAGTAGGGGTTCCTTTTTGAGCACTTGTGGAGTCCTGACACGGCATGGGGGGCAGGGGACAGCAGCAAAATGGCTGCAACTTTTAAAAAAAATCTGTAGAGTCAATCAGAAGCCTTGCTGAGCCAGAGCCCTACTTGGCCTCACCCACTTCCCCAAATCATATTGTGGGCACTAGAAGAGGTCTCCGTGGGAGCTGTGAAACTAATCACATTTATTCCAGTCTGAGTTTTTGTGAGTTAGAGCTGATTTCTCAAATGCAGTGGAATTGCACGGAGAAACGGGGCAGCTCACAGCGCTAATCTGCAAAGCAATAACAGTTCCACAAAATTATAGGCATATCCTTGGGACCCCCCACACCCCTTGCAAACCAACTAACAAATACAGGTTGCATCATGGGTTCCTCACTGTTATTTCTCATGCATTTGGGGAAAGAGGGCGTGTGTCCAAAAACTAATAGCCATCCGCTATCAAGGGCTTCTGAGGCTCATTTAAGCCAATTGTGGTTTAAATGAACATTAAACATCTTCAGAGATTTAGCTATAGAAAAGTTAGGAAGGGCAGTTTTTTGACTTCTCGTGGGCGTTTTGGCTTGTGCTATAAGCTGCCATGGAAGGTGCGTGTGAAGTCTGGCTGAGACGGCCAAGATAATTTCACTACTTAAAGAAATAACAGAAGCCCATGGAGAATTGGGGACCCTAGAAAGGATATCTCGACAAAACGGCAAAAACAGGAGAAAAATAAATGGATGACTAGTGGTTTTGAAGGTTAAGGATTGTGAAAATAAGATCCAATAAAGTGAGGCTTTTTATCAATAACGATTTTATTTTGACCTTCAGCAATTAAGTGCTGAAATTTTAGGGCTTAAGGGTGCAGAAAAATCTGGAAATTTCGATGAAATAAGTACTTTATAACTTGGTCTGTTTTTATGGATTTTGACTCGAGAAGAGAAATATATGTGTGTAAGCCGCTCTGAGCCTGGAATAGCAAATGTAATAAAATAAAAAATAAAATGTATAATTACTGGGGTGGGGGAATTAGTCAATGTGGGTTTAGAGTGTTGGATTAAGAGCTGGGAGACACGGGTTCAAATTCTTGCTCTGTTGTGAAACTTGATGAATGACTGTGTGGTTGCGCATCCACCTCATGAGGTTATTGGGGCACAAATGAAAGAGAAGAAGACACCGTGTGCCCCAATGAAGGAAGGGCTGGATGAAAAAAAGTGATCATCTTGTAAAGTCAACAAACAGTGTCTCTGGGCTGACTTGTTGGTAGCAATCTTATGTACGGAAGAACAGACTCTAGGCTGCCTTTGGGATTGACGCTTCTATTACTTTGCAGAAGGATCTAGACATCCAAGAGCTGAAGTCTACTCTTAAAGAATATGCTACTATCGTGGAGGTGAGCTGTCAGCCAAAACTTAGCGGAATTTGAGGAGGGGGGGCGGGGGGAGGCAACTTGGGGTCCCACAATCTCAATCTACACCCTGGGTTGTATGAGTTCCCTGTTCCCAATCTGATTTCAGACTCTGCGTGCCGAGAAAGGTAAACTGGTGAGCAACATACAGCAGATGCAGCAGGAGTTAATTTCGTGAGTGTGTGTCAGTGTGTGCTTAATGTCTGGGGCCTCTTTGGGTTTCTGAGTCTTCCTTTATTCCTTCTTACTGCCCCTTCTTCAGCAGTTGATAACAGAGCAGTGGTGGGATCCAAAAATTTTAGTAACAGGTTCCCATGGTGGTGGGAGTCAAACTATGGCGTAGCGCCAATGGGGTTGGGCGGGGCACGATGGGGGCGTGGCCAGGCATTCCAGGGCGGGGCATTCCTGGGTGGGGCTGTGGCAAGGGCGCAGCCGCTGCGCCGGTCCTTGGGCGGGAAACGAATGCACGCAGGTGCAGGCTGCCATGCACGCCGGTGCACCTCCTGCTAGACTGCTTCAAGTTCTGCACGCTACTGCTGAGGGGGGGGGGCATAACTCAGGCAAAAATCACGTGGCAAAATCACCAATTAGTAACCCCCTCTCGGCACGCACAAATAATTAGTAACCTACTCTCGGGAACCTGTGAGAACCTGCTGGATCCCACCTCTGTAACAGAGGCATCTCTAGCCTTCTCCACGAAGGGAAGGGTAACCACCTAGCACTTGGGAAAGGACTTTCGCTTTCTCCTCACTTTCCTCCACACTTTTCCCACTTTTTTGAGGGAGGGAGGGAGGGAATAAAACTATGAGCTCTTGGGGGGTGCTTTAGAACTGGCTTTGAAAAAGCCAGGGGTTCAGTGTTCGTTTCAATAAAGACTACTGCGTGATAAATCCCAGAGTCAGCGACTGAATGAATCCTAGGCCTCACAGTGTGTCTCTCTGGGTCTCAGTATCTTGTGTGGACAGGGTTGGAGGGGGCAGGTCCCGTATTTTCACTTTTGTAAGCAGCTTGTGCTTTTCACACTCTTTCTTGTACTAGAAACGGCATCAACTTTCCTTTGATGTACAAGTTCAACAGCAGCATCTTCGAAGGGACCAAATCGCTGCACTGCGAACTGGAGCTAGCTCAGGAGTCGACAGTAAGGAGCAGTGGGACAAGATGAGGGGGGGGGGTCATAGAGTTGCCAGCCTCCATTTGGTGTCTGGAGATCTGCCTGCAACTGAGATAATCTTCTCTGGAGGAGGACTCTATGGCTTTGAGCCCCATGGAAGACCCTCCCCTCCCCAAATCCTGCCCTGTCCAGGCTCCGCCCCTAAAATCTCCACATGTTTCCCAACCAGGCACTGGCAACCCTATTTCCAGCTGGCCTGGAAAAAAATGTCATGTCCTTTAATTGTGGCTTTATGTGTAGAAATGGGCAATAGAAGCTTTCATTGGTGGGGAGGTAAATAGCATCCCATTAAATCTGTCTCTTTTCTCCAGATGTAGCCATGGTGCAGCTGTAAACTGTTTAGCACACAGCAACACAAACAATTACTCACAAGTAAAGGCAGACTCTGGGCCCATTACCTGTTGAAGCAGCGGATTTACTCAGAGTAGACCACCTTGCAGGACGCAATGTAGACAAGAACTGACAGACACACAGTCACCAGTGCAGTTCTATTTATTGCTATCTACTGACAAAGTGCTTCGCCAGACCACAGGTGTTTTCAGGCCCACACCACTCTGCTGTCTGTGCTATCTATATACAAAAGTGGTACCAATCAGGTGCCCTTACCTTAATTGGTTTTGCACACAGTACAAACCGTGCACTCAGTCCTAATCTGCACACGGCACCTGCTAGAAGGAGGGTCCAGCTGTCATTTAGATTTTGCTCATCTAAACACATGTTCTGACAGTTTTCACCATAGAGATCAATGGACAAATTCCTAGAGCAGCATCGAGGAGATGTTACTTCTGGGTGGAGGATCAATGGAGACTTGTGGCTGTCACTTTAGGAAAATTCTTACAGTGACACCATCAACACCCCCCTTCCCCAATTTTTCTCCTGGGACTGAAGGACAGGGTGGTAAATTGCCTGATCCCATGCTGCAAATGTCAAGTATAGTGCCCACTCCCTCATTTCAGCTGAAGAACCGTCTTCCCCAACTTCTGGTGGGTACTAGAACGATGCCATTGACTAACAGTTAAGACCCTTTGAAGGAAAATAGTCACTTTCATTCATTCGTTCATTCATTCATTCATTTATTCGATTTATACCACGCCCTCCCCCAAAGGGCTCAGGGCGGCTTAACAACAGACAAATCAAACAGCAAACAACATCCGTCATAACATGTCAAAGTAAACAATATGACAAAACATAATAGCAAAATAGCCAAATAGCCAAATAGCAATAGCATCTTAACAACAAGAAGTGGCATTGTAACATCTCAAGCCGGACAATTTGCTAAACCAATAACAGCAGCGCTAAGAACAAATCCACACCTATGCATACTAAATTCATACAATAGCAATAAATCAACAATACATTAACAGAGCACAGACATATCAAAAGGGCAGTATCAAAACATTAACAATAAATCAGTATCAATACATTTACAACCATGTGTCAAGGTAACACTAGATCAATGCACAACATTAAACTAAAACTACTGTAATTATGGCTGCTGCAAGGATAACCTAAAAATATTCCTAATTTCTCTAACAAGGGAACTGGCTACACCTGACCAACCTACCTACTCTAACAGTATACAGAAAAAAACTAATTCCATTTCTTAACAATATGGAAAGAGAAACTAACTAACCGTATACAGAAAACTCCTACTCCTCCCTAGAAGTTGGCAACCAAAGTTCTTAGAAGGTTTGATGGATTGGAAGACCTTGGTGAAGGTTGTTGTAATTGTTTAAGGCGTCGCTCTCAGGCAGGCTAGGGATCTCCGCCACCGACCCACATTCCACCTCCTCCTGGTAGCTGACCTGGGACATTCGGGCGAGCGCCAGGCCTCTGCCACTGGTCTTCACGCTATCACGGCTCCCCAACAGTTCTTCCTCGCATGCTCAGGCAGGTGTTTTGGCTGGCATGGGGCTGCTGTCACCGACCCCCACACCACCTCTTAGGTCCCCGATGATAATAAGCATCTCGCCATTACTGGCAGTAGACGCTTCCTTGGCTCCCTCAGCTCCCTCCAACAATGTTGACCTGCACAAGGTCTTTGCTCCCAACTCTCACCCGGGTTTGCTCGCCTAGACCTGCAGGGACTCCATTCAACTGGGCCCTGTTCAACCAATCCAAGTTTACATCGGTCAGTCTAGAAGCTGAGAGGGGAGGCTGTAATACCAGCTCGGCCAGCTGCTGGGCGCCACAGTTGCTCTTCGCCAAGTTTCGCCAAGGTGCTGTTGTTAAGCAACTAGAAAGCTCAGAAAACGATCGACTGGCGAGGGAAACCACCATTCTGCCACCAAAAGGTAATAGCCAAAGCATGTACTAATTTAGTTGAATTTAGGCAGAAAATCTCCAAAAACCGGAGCATAATCATTGACGATCCGCCTCGGGCGCCATCTTCTGTTGCTCTGTTACCAGTGCACTAAGGTATCAGAGGTTCCTTTTGTTGAGGAACATGACTGTTCTTTGATATGGGCCTTTGATTTTGGCAGGCAAACTGCTTCAGGGCATGCCACTGTTATAATCCCATTTTTAGTAACCACATATGATTCTTGCAGTGATGCTTATAACTGTGCTGCCTTCTCAACTGAGAGAATCTACAGGAGGCGCAATTAATAAAGGCTGGAGGGAAAGCAGATCCCTTCTCTCGTATAGATACTTGGTTTTAAAAGAAGTCAGACTTCTCCAAACTGTTCGGAATCTAGCCTACCCCAGGCATTCTCAATCTGTATAGGCTCAAGATGCATCCTGCAGGAAAGCTGTGGAGTGGATATTTTACGTCCTGATAGCATCTGGCCAGTCTCAGGAGTTGCTTGTACGATCCAATGTGTATATTTTTGTTTGTTTGTTTTGAAGATCACTGGAATTGAATGGACAGCACTGGACGAATCTCTGGAAAGGGAGGTCTTACTTCTCTTGCAGGGGCCAGAGCAAGTAGGGGAGAAGTTTAAGGCCACCATCAGAACACTGGTATGGAAAAGGGTGATATCAGAAGTAGGGATATTGGTGACATCCAACTTTCTTAAGCTTTTTCTAGGTTCAGAGCTTCCATGAAATGTTCTTGTTTGGGCATGTGATTTGTATGAGGATCTAAGATTGACAGCCCAATTTTTTTTGGGGGGGGGGCTGAAGCTACTCCTGGAGGTGGCATGGGGCTGCACCAGTGGATTTGCCCTCCTTGGGGCACTTACCCTGGTGGATGGAGCACATCTCCAAGTCATTCCAGTTCCAGAGGTGTGGTCGAGGGTGGAGCCAACATTAGTAAATTTCCACCCCAGCATTGTCTCCAGCTATACAGTGACCCAGGCCATGGACTTAGCCCACCCCTTTGGGTGGTTTAAGTCCATTAAGCCCTATGGAAGGCTTTCTCTTGGCAGGGTTTTTTTTAGGGGGTTCACCATTTTATACTGGTGCAACATCGCCCCATGGGTCAATAAGGACCCGTCACTTGCACAAGGGACTACCTTTACCTTTCCATGGCTTAAACTATGGATTCAGAACTATTCTGCTCACGGTTTATGAATTATGGAGCTTCTAAGCCCAACAAAGGAGAGGAAGTATAAAAATCTAACAAAATAAATAAGGATGAAAGAGAAAGAAGTGCCATTGGGGTAGTAGATTTTTATACTTTTGTATTCTCAAAAGCCTTGGGAGAAAATGGGTTGAAATTTGGTCTGTACAAAGAATATGGAATGTTACTGGGCATTTCCCCTTCAGATTCACTTGTCTAATTGATCATATGATCTAAGGCAGGGGTCTGCAACCTGCAGCTCTCCAGATGTTCATGGACTACAAGTCCCATCATGCTGGCAGGGGCTGATGGGAATTGTAGTCCATGAACACCTGGAGAGCCGCAGGTTTCAGACCCCCGATCTAAGGTAAGATTGGGGGGGTTTCACTCTGATTTATAACAGCAACTGTAGGAAGTCTGCATATGGATAATTGACATAATTGGGTTAAATTACAGACCTAGTCAGGACAACCGGGGGGGGGGGGGACTAGATTCCATGCGCAATTTGGGGATGTTAGCTCTGTGCATGCGTGATACTCTTTATGTCTGGGTAGTAGGCTTTGTCAATACCCTAGAACTTTGGTAAAATTCGGATTTGGATTTATTCAGGCATAAAATTATCTGTATGCCTGAATAAGAACAAATAACATATTCGGATAAACCCGAATATTCGGGTACACCCGAAAAATTTGGGTCCATCTGATTTTTTGCGTTTCAGCCTGTAGGGGGTGTGTTTTTAAAGCTAACTACACCAAAATTTCAGAGTATCATTTGGAGGCTCTCCTAATGAGACCAACCAAGCTTGGTTAAGTTTGGTTCAGGGGATCCAAAGTTATGGACCCCGAAACTGGGTGTCCCTACACCCCATTGTTTCCAATGGGAGCTAACAAGAGATGTGGCTACCCCTTTGAGGGTCCATAACTTTGGTCCCCCTGAGCCAAACTTCACCAAACTCAGTAAGTATCATCAGAAGAATCTCCAGATGATACCCTGAAGTTTTGATGCCACTAGCTTTAAAAATGAAATGCAAGAACATCAAAAAAATACCTAAAAAGCCCAAATGCCTTGCATTCTGATTCATTCATATTCAGGCAAGACATATTTGACTGATTTTGGCCTGAATATCGCCAAATGTGCCCAGATTCAGGCTGAATCTGGGATTTAGTGCACCCTAATCTCCAGGCCTACTGGGTAGTCTTAAAGTCTGAGTCCTGAGAGAATTGTGTGTGAGCCTCTTCCTTGCAGCGAGAAGAACTGTCTCAGATGGAGGAGCTAGCAGGACTTCATCTGCTTCCGTCAGAAGACTTGGAGACAAATGGGCAAGAAGTCCATGAGAAAAAACCGGAGGTATATATTGAGCTGCTTAGAGGTGGAATAACTGCTGTAATCTGGATGGGAAACAAATACCTGCGAGCAGTATGGGAGTGGGCTGGAGCAGCATCTATATTCACTGTTATTCACTGTGGATGCTACCCTGATGTTCCTTCTTTTTTTCATGTTGTATCTGCATGAAAGCTTATTGGAGAATTTGCTGGGACCCTCACAGCTCGGAAACTCACCTCTTTACCCAGCCTCATTGCCTTACTATAATGCAGCTCAGTAAGAAACTGGGAATCACATCAAAGGGTTAAAAAGAGCAGGGTTGTTACTCAAATTAGTCTGGTCTGTTCTCTTTTAGTTTGGGGAATTAGCAGAGAACAGCCCTTGCAGTATGAGAGGCTGGGTGGGGATTTCACACCAGTGTCTTAAAGTGGTCTTTCACCTTAAATCCACACAAACCACAATTTAAAGAGAATTTTATTGAAGAACCAAAAATAATAAAAATACATACGCAGTTCCACAAAATGCACCCACAGAGTTTTAAGGAACCTGAGAGGTAGAGTGAGGTGAAGGATAGGTGGGAATAGAACAGGGCATTGAAGGAAGGGTGATATTTACCAATCTAGAAGAGGTCAGAAGAAACGAGATCCAGTGCGGCTTGCAGGAAAACAATGCTGGGCATGGTGGAGCAAGGTCCGAGGGTGGAACAAGATCCAAAAGAGAGTTGTCCTTAGTTGGGGGGGGGGTCTAGTTATAAGAAATGATAAATGGAAACACTTCTTCACGCAACGTTTGGAATATGCTGCCACAGGAGGTGGTGATGGCCACTAACCTGGATAGCTTTAAAAAGGGCTTGGACAGATTTATGGAGGAGAAGTCGATGTATGGCTACCAATCTTGATCCTCCTTGATCTCAGATTGCAAATGCCTTAGCAGACCAGGTGCTCAGGAGCAGCAGCAGCAGAAGGCCATTGCTTTCACATCCTGCATGTGAGCTCCCAAAGGCACCTGGTGGGCCACTGCAAGTAGTAGAGTGCTGGACTAGATGGACTCTGGTCTGATCCAGCAGGTTAGTTCTTATGTTCTTATGTTCTTAACCCTCTGGAAGTGATAAGAGGGGCCACTTTCCGTAAACAAAGCAGACTTCTGATCCCTGGCAGGTATGGGTGACAGTTACCAAGGAAAGCCCATAAAATCCCTACCTGTAAAATTGGTATGTCAGGAAGAAAGCTTGGCTGGAATCTTTCCACCTGACTTCTCATGTTCTGCATGGAGAGGTTTTGGATCTTGTAAATATAAATGACTGCAAGCTCCAAAATGTTCACTACACCATCTTCTGTACTGTGAGAATCAGGTCGTAGGCCCCTTCCGCACATGCAAAATAATGTACATTCAATCCACTTTCACAGTTGTTTGAAAGTGGATTTTGCTATTCCGCACAGTAAAATCCAGCTTCAAAGTGCGTTGAAAGTGGATTGAAAGTGCATTATTTTGCATGTGCGGAAGGGGCCCAAGTCTCAGCAAACTTGTTGTGAATTGAGTCTCTAATGGAAATGAGAAGGAGGGCTGAGTTTGAATTCTGGTGTACATTCAGGCTCCCAGGAAAGTCTTGGCAAGTATGAAGACTCTCTGGCTCCAGAAACTCAATCTCTTGGAGGCACAGAAGGAGTCCTTGGACAAGGAGCTGATAAAGTTGGTGGGAAACTTAAAGCGAATGAGAACAGAGCAGCTGCATTTGAAAAAAGAACTATCCTTGAGGTATTTTTACTTTCTTGTCGAGGGGTTTGAGGAAACTGGAAGCCTCAAGGGAACCATAAAAGAGCAGACGATTCAACTGTCTTTTAGCCTTTGGGGTTTTTAGCCCAAAACATTTTCTTTTCTGCCTGGGAGTATATTATTTGCATGCTGTTCCCTAGTGATTCTTTTTTTTTTTGGAAAACTTTTTTAAAACAGCTGAATTATCTGTAATTCAGAAAGTCAGAAGCACAGCACAAAAGCAGGTGGCTATCCTTATAGTAGTTAGTTAGTTAGTTAGTTAGTTAGTTAGTTAGTTAGTTAGTTAGTTAGTTAGTTAGTTTGTTTGTTAGTTTGTTTGTTTGTTTGTTTGTTTGTTTATATGTCGCATTTATAAACCGCCCATCCCCGAAGGGCTCTTAATTTACAAATTTATTCGCAAGTATCATTAATTATATCATGTTTAGGCTCTTCCCAGTTCATACAAAGCATGTACAAGTCCATGTAAAATACAAAGAAAAGTATTTTTAGACATTTGTAACGAAGATAGTATGCTGTATTTGGACCTAAAGCTGTTGGTGCAGAGTGGCTACTCATTGTACCCAACTGCCAGTCCAGCAAGCTTACACGGTGGAGCCCTTAAATGCCGCTTGTGTGTAACCTTTTGCTCTTACGTGACCTCCTTTAGACAGAATGAGCTAGAATCTGCCAAACAGCTCCAGGAAGACACCGTTGAAGAAGGAGAACTCTTGCGATCGACACTCCAAGAGCTGACCAAGCAGCTAGAGGACGCCAATAGGAAGGTACAGAAAGACAGCTGGCTCAAACCAGTGATCCTTCTAGTCCAGCATCCTCTTTGGCGCGGCGGCCAAATCCCATGGCCCAACAGATACCAAATCCCTCCTCTGCCATTGTTTCCAAGGAGCAGTATTTACCAAGTTACTGCCTCTGAATGTGGAGGTTCCATTTAGAAGAGTTTGGATTTATATCCCCCTTTCTCTCCTGCAGGAGACTCAAAGGGGCTGACAATCTCCTTGCCCTTCCCCCTTCACAACAAACACCCTGTGAGGTAGGTGGGGCTGAGAGAGCTCCGAGAAGCTGTGACTAGCCCAAGGTCACCCAGCTGGCGTGTGTGGGAGTGTACAGGCTAATCTGAATTCCCCAGATAAGCCTCCACTGCTCGGGCGGCAGAGCTGGGAATCAAACGCGGTTCCTCCAGATTAGATACACGAGCTCTTAACCTCCTACACCACTGCTGCTCCATTTAGTTGCCTTAGCTATTGATGGCCTGCTCCTATTAGATTTGCTTAGTTGCCTCTTAAAGCCAGAGATGAGTACCAACAAGATTTCCAGCATGGAATCTTTCAATTGGCCGTGCTGGCAGGGGCTGATGGGAATTGTAGTCCATAACATCTGGAGTGCCAAAGGTTCGCCACCACGGGCCTAGGAAACACTGCGAGAGGGGATAACGTGAAATCTATAACCTGTGTGTATGGAGGTAACCCTGGGTGAGAACTCTTGAATGAGCAGGCTGTTGTAAAAATAACAATTGAGTTTTATTAATAAAGTAACAAAAAATAAGGAATATATTTTCAAAAAGGCAGGCAAGAGTAAACTAAGAGGGAAAGGGAGGAAGTTGGATAGGGTTTCAGATATGGGTGATAGTTACCTGTCTAGTAGAAAAGCAACTAAGAACATAAGAACATAAGAACTAGCCTGCTGGATCAGACCAGAGTCCATCTAGTCCAGCACTCTGCTACTCGCAGTGGCCCACCAGGTGCCTTTGGGAGCTCATGTGCAGGAGGTGAAAGCAATGGCCTTCTGCTGCTGCTGCTCCTGAGCACCTGGTCTGCTCAGGCCTTTGCAATCTGAGATCAAGGAGGATCAAGATTGGTAGCCATAGATTGACTTCTCCTCCATAAATCTGTCCAAGCCCTTTTTAAAGCTATCCAGGTTAGTGGCCATCACCACCTCCTGTGGCAGCATATTCCAAACACCAATCCCACGCTGCGTGAAGAAGTGTTTCCTTTTATTAGTCCTAATTCTTCCCCCCAGCATTTTCAATGGATGCCCCCTGGTTCTAGTATTGTGAGAAAGAGAGAAAAATTTCTCTCTGTCCACATTTTCTATCCCTGCTTCTAACAAGCAGAAAAAGAGGCCACATGAATGGGGGGGGGGGGGTGCGCAGATATCCGAGGAACACACACACATACACTATAAAGAGGAAAAGGAGGAGGAGTTTGGATTTATACTCCGCCTTTCTCTCCTGAAAGGAGACTCAAGTCAGCTTACAAACTCCTTTTCCCTTCCTTTCCCTACAACAAACACCTATGAGGTAGGTGGGGCTGAGAGAGTTCAGAGAGAACTGTGACTAGCCCACGGTCACCCAGCAGGAATGTAGGAGTGGGGAAACAAATGTGGTTCACCAGATAAGAGTCTGCCGCTCATCTGGAGGAGGGGAGAATAAAACCCAGTTCTCCAGATCAGAGTCCACCACTCTTAACCACCACACCATTGTGGTTCTGATGGCCACAGGCATAATATTGTCCAAAATGGGTCCTGAGGCCGTATGAGGTTCGCTAGCAGGAAAATCAGAGACAAAGAATTTATTATTCTTTCAGGGTTCCAACAATAAATTAAGAGCAGCTTTGTGAGTTGTCAGGACTCGAGAGAATGCCTTGGCTGTCTCTCCTGATTACTGATTCATGATTGTGATGGGTACAAATGGATGCTGGGACAGTTGTAAGTTTATCATCCAAATGTTGAATAACTGCTGTTATGGGATAAATCATGGGCTCTTTCCCCACTTACCTTAAGCCCCACGCTACTCTCCTCAAGTAGCGTGGGGTCCCCCGGCACTCCCCACTACAGGGGTGGCGACAACGCAGCCACCCAACGCTGCCGCTCTCGCGCCCCCTCAGCGCGCGGCATCCCTGGCGCTCCTCGAAACAGCGCCTTTTGATGACCACGGGGTCGTGGGGACGCCCGGGCGTGCGCCAGAGATGCCGCGCGCTGAGAGTAGCGTGCAGCAAAGGGCAGCAAAGGTAAGTGGGGAAACGCCCATGGTCAGCTCTGAGCACTGATTGAATTAGCTAAGGGTAAGACAATGAGCCTTGGAAAAAATACAGCTTCCAACCTGCCTCCGATCCCCCTGCCCCATCCTTGAGAACCGGCGTAATGTAGTGGTGAAGAGCAGGTGGATTCTAATCAGGAGGGGACCAGGTTTGATTCCCCACTCCTCCACCTGAGTGGGAGAGGCTTATCTGGTGAATCAGGTGTGTTTCTGTGCTCCTACATTCCTGCTGGGTGACCTTGGGCAAGTCACAGTTCTTGGGAAGTCTCTCCGCCCCACCTACCTCACAAGGTGTCTGTTGTGGGGAGAGGAAGGGAAAGGAACTTGTAAGCCACCGTGAGTCTCCTTACAGGAGAGAAAGGTGGAGTATAAATCCAAACTCTTCTCCTCCTCCTCCTCTTATTTTGATGCACAAGATGGAATTCAAAGTCTCTGGGAAAACTCCATTTTTTGTGGAGCAGTGTCTTCCTCTCACATCAGTTCCTGTTCCCTGTTCCACTTCTGGCACCCTGTTGGGTGAGTGGTGGGGTCTGAGAGATTACAAGGGAGAAGAAGAAGAGTAGAAGAGTTTGGATTTATATCCCCCCTTTCTCTCCTGCAGGAGACTCAAAGGGGCTGACAATCTCCTTGCCCTTCCCCCCTCACAACAAACACCCTGTGAGGTGGGTGGGGCTGAGAGAGCTCCGAGAAGCTGTGGCTAGCCCAAGGTCACCCAGCTGGCGTGTGTGGGAGTGCCCAGGCTAATCTGAATTCCCCAGATAAGCCTCCACAGCTCAAGCGGCAGAGCTGGGAATCAAACCCGGTTCCTCCGGAGGATTTACTTCCAACCTAAATTTCCAACCCCATCAGCTTTGGTGGGTGCCCCAAGCTCCAGCATTCTGGGAGGAAATGAAGAAAATCCCCACTTGTACAGTTTGCAATATTCTTCAAAAATTTTCTTTCTCCCCTTTGTCCTCTTTCCTCTAAAACTAAAAAGCCCCCAACTCTGGAGCCTTCCTTGCAGACCAGGCGGCGCTGCATATGGCTTGCCCATTCGCTGCCCTTTCTAGGGCGAAGGGAATGAGCCGCAGCCTTATGACCATTGAGAAGAAAGCTGGGTCCTAGTAAATCCAGTGCTCGGAAGAAGAAAAATGTATGCACGT
Source organism: Sphaerodactylus townsendi (assembly GCF_021028975.2). Classification (NCBI taxonomy): domain Eukaryota; kingdom Metazoa; phylum Chordata; class Lepidosauria; order Squamata; family Sphaerodactylidae; genus Sphaerodactylus; species Sphaerodactylus townsendi. The sequence goes on from NC_059430.1 coordinate 14,233,180, forward strand.
CTGGAGCTTGAGAAACTCTGTCTGCAGAGGAAGTCAGGGGAAGGGGGCGGTTGAAGCTCCCTGCGCAGGAAAGCAACTGCTGGGCACACATCTGGTTTGAGAAACAACCGGTGCCCGCAAGTGTCAAAATGCAGAAGCTCGTCCGGGGTCTGCAGCCTCCGGGCGGAGCGCAGGTGGCTTTGATTCCATGTGCCTGCTGCAGTTTAGCTTAGGTGTGTGTTCGTTCAGGGATATGTTTTTCGATTTCAATTTGTTATAAAGCTAGGCTTTTGTTCCAACGAAGGTGTAATTTATATTGGGGGTTAGTTCTTGGGTCATGGTGGTTTTTTGGTAGTATGTTACTGAAAGAGAAAGTCGCCATCTAGAAGAAGAAGAAGATGAAGAAGAAGAAAAAGAAGAAGAGTTTGGATTTATATCCCCCCTTTCTCTCCTGCAGGAGACTCATAGGAACTGACAATCTCCTTGCCCTTCCCCACTCACAACAAACACCCTGTGAGCAGTGGTGGGATCCAAAAATTTTAGTAACAGGTTCCCATGGTGGTGGGATTCAAACTGTGGCGTAGCGCCAACGGGGATGGGCGGGGCACGATGGGGGCATGGTCAGGCATTCTGGGGGCGGGGTATTCCTGGGCGAGGCTGTATGGTAACCTAATCTCGGGAACCTGTGAGAACCTTCTGGATCCCACCTCTGCTTGTGAGGTAGGTGGGGCTGAGAGAGCTCCAAGAAGCTGTGACTAGCCCAAGGTCACCCAGCTGGCGTGTGTGGGAGTGTACAGGCTAATCTGAATTCCCCAGATAAGCCTCCACAGCTCAGGCGGCAGAGCGGGGAATCAAACCCGGCTCCTCCAGATTAGATACACGAGCTCTTAACCTCCTACGCCACTGCTCTATCTGATTATTGTTTGTTTGTGCTGCTAGTGATGTTTGTTGTTATGAGTATTGTTGCTTTATATCATTTATGATGTTATGTTATGATTACTGATGCCTCATGTTATGATTATGATTACTCATGTTATGTTATGATTACGGATGATTCTGTTATAATGCGATGTTTAAAATGTTATATCCATCGCTGTTTAGAATAATATGTTATGATCAGTGGTGGGATTCAAATAATGTAACACCCAGTTCCGGTGGTGGGATTCAAATAATTTAACAACTGGTTGTTTACAAGCACCATTTTAACAACCGGTTCTGCCGAAGTGGTGCGAACCGGCTGAATCCCACCGCTGGTTAAAATGCTATGTTTATGGATTCTATGTTATTGATGTTAATGTTGTTTATGATTGTTATTCAATGTTATGATTATTGATATTGTCATTTTGCAGCTGTTGTTCACTGCCCTGAGCCCTCCTGGGGAGGGCGGTATATAAATCTAATAAACCAAACCAACCACACATGGGAGAGGCTATCTAAATCTCTCTTTTGCTCCCTGTTCAGATGAAGGACCAGGAAAGAAAACTTTGTGCTGCCTGCGAGCAAGTGCCGACTTTGGAAAAGAAGCTAGAAGGGAGCATCGCTGAGCAAAGAGCCCTCTGGGCTGCCAACATAAGCTTGGCGTGTACTTACCAAGAGCTGGAAGAGAACGCCAAATGTCAGAGTCGTAAGTATGCTGCATTGGCATCCTCTTGAATGCTGGTGGTGGTGTTTCCCAGACATTAGGTTGCTGTGTCCTGTTTGTGGATATCAAGCTGAACGCATGCTTCACTGCCAAGAGAATGCACAGGAGCAGTGGCGTATCTGCCAGAGGGACATGGAGGGTCAATTGACTCAGGGTGTCCCCCATTGGATCACCGGTTGCCACTTGGCCCAGCCCCACCTGGCTGCTCCTTCAGCCTGGGGGGGGGGGCAGAGCAGATGTTGCCCTGGGTGCAGTGGTGGGATCCAAAAATTTTAGTAACAGGTTCCCATAGTGGTGGGATTCAAACTGTGGCGTAGGGCCAATGGGGCTGGGCAGGGCACGACGGGGGCGTGGCCAGGCATTCCAGGGGCGGGGCATTCCTGGGCGGGGCTGTGGCAAGGACGCAGCCGCTGCGCTGGTCCTTGGGCGGGAAACGAATGCACGCAGGCGCAGGCTGCCACGCACACCGGTGCACCCCCTGCTAGACTGCTTCAAGTTCTGCGCGCTACTGCTGAGAGGAGGGGAGTCACTAAGGCAAAAATCACGTGGCAAAATCACTAATTAGTAACCCCCTCTCTGCACACACAAATAATTAGTAACCTACTCTCGGGAACCTGTGAGAACCTGCTGGATCCCACCTCTGCCCAGGTGCCATTTTCCCTGGGTACGCCTCTGCACAGGAACAATGTCCCCCCCCCCCCAAATTTTCTCCAGTGCTGTTCTTAGCAAGCTGGCATCTGCTATATAAGTTGCCAACTCCCAGATGCTGTCTGGACCTCTCCCAAAATTACAACTGATCTCTAGACTATTGAGAGGAGTGGCTCAGTGGTTAAGCATCTGAAAGTCCCAAGTTTTATGTCTGGCACCTCTTGTTCAAACCGGGTTGCCAACTCCAGGTGAGGCCTGGAGATCTCCTGGAATTACCACTGATCTCCAGACCTTGGAGATGAGCTCCTCTGAAGGACCTGGCTACTTTGGAGCTTTGACTCTATGGCGCCTCTAAATCTCTAGGAATGTCCAAACTCAAAATTGGCAAGTCGGGCCTTCCCTTGCATTTGATCCGGAAGTTAAAACTGGTCCAGCATGTGGCGGCGCGGCTGCTCACAGGGGGCGCCTTCCGTGATCACATCCAACCTGTGTTGCGCCGCCTGCATTGGCTCCCAGTCGAGTTCCAAATCATCTTCAAGGTGTTGGTGCTGACCTTTAAGGCCTTACGTGGCCTGGGACCCTCGTACCTTCGGGACCGCATTACCCCATATGTCCCTACCCCATATGTCCCTCTGTGCTCAGCAGAGGCCAATTTACTGGTGGTTCCTGGCCCCTCAATGATGCGACTGGCCTCCACTCGGGCCAGGACCTTCTCAGCCCTGGCCCCTGCCTGGTGGAACACTCTCCCTCCAGCTGTCCGGGCCCTGCGGGACCTTGGTGAATTCCGCAGGGCCTGTAAGACTGAGTTGTTCCGCCGGGCTTTTGGAGTGTCCAGTTGCTGAGAGTGCCCCTTTTTTATTCCTCCGGTTCGGAGTTCCCATGATCATCTATGGGACCCACTCTTTTGTTTTGCTTCCCCCCTCTGGGAGGGTTTTAATTGGGGTATTGCGGGACGTCATCTTGGTTAATTTTATCGCTGAGTTTTAATCTAATTTTAATGGGGTTGTTTATATGGGTTATTGTACACTGTGTAGACGAAATTATGTTGTACACCACTCAGAGCCCTTCGGGGGTAGAGCGATATAAAAACCCCATAAATAAAAATAAAAAAAATAAAAAAAACTGTAATCTGGAAGCATGCATAACCTGGGTAGCAACTACTGATAAGTGTGCTGTTTTCCTTTCCTTTAGTGGATCTCGCTTTCCTCAGAGAGAACCATTTTAAAGGGCTGTCCAGAAGTGTCCTTTGCCAGGTACGTGGTGCCATTTTCTGGCTCATTAAATCTTTGGAGTTCTACTGGTTTTTGGATTGTGTGTTTATTTCCTGTTGGCTGTCTTAAGACACTTCAGTGCTTACTTCCTGTGGGCTGTCTTGACACACAGGAAAGGCAGGGTAGTAGAAATCCATGAAAGGTTGCAGATATTTTCAGTTCCTTTCAAGGTTACGCATATGTTCACCTGTGGCAGCTCGGCGGGTCCCAGAGTGTTTCTTCCTCCTCTGAACTCCTTGGACAAAAGGGGGGACTCTGTAATGTGTTGACTATAATCTTTGTAGGGTTTGTTTTCTGTTTTTTGGTGGCTTCTTGAAGGCCTCTTTGTGGGAAGAGTCTTGTTCTCACCCTGGTTTGTCTGGCCTTCGTTTCAAACTTGCTTTATCTCATTTAAATACAGAGCTGTGTGTCTGCCAGTGAGAATCCTTTGTCCGGCTTTAAATCAAGCGAAGAGGCGAGTACAGAGAAGGTGAGTGCACAACAGGTTTTTTGGGGGGGGGGCAGGAGCATGTATATTTTCTTTTTTTCTTTTTTTTAATTTAATTTTATTATTTCAACCATATAAAACAATATTACACAATATAAAACAAATTTACAATAAAACTTCACATAACACATCCATATAAAACATATATCTTTTCTTCCTAATTCTTTAACTGGGTGAAAAAAAAAATTCCTTTCTCCACAGATTCTTATCTTATCCCCAAAAATAATATACTTCGTATTTACTACTCCCTAGCAACCTTAATTATATGTCTCTAGTTAGAAAAAAAAAATATCCATAATACAAGCAAATGTTTTTGTATATATATTCAAACTCATATCCCTTCATATATACTCAAACGTAAATCTATAATCAAATACAAATATATCTATCTTATACCTTATACACTTGCTTTTTAAAAAAATTACTATTATATGTATCCAACTAATCTGTTTCTACAGTAGATATTTTTATATTATTATTAATTCACAATTCTTATATTCTCATTAACTATCCTTATGACTTATCCTTTTTACATGTTACAGTACTTTACAATGTCTTTACATTCCTTCCTCGTATCCATATATTTTAGCAATGGAGACCAGGTTTCAACAAAGTCTTTGATATGTATATTTTCTAGTGGAAGTGCAACAGGACCAAACAGTTTCCCCTTGATAGACTCTCAGAAAAAGTACCAAGAAGGTAAAGAGTAGGATGTCCCCTGGACGCCTGGGCTTTTCTGACTTAGTTATTCTTCTCTCGAAATGGAAACGGTTCTGTGACAGGCTAACATTTGACGTGTACCTAGCCAAGCCACCTGATCTTGCTCTTTTTAAAGAAAAAGAAGCAGTCTAAACATGGGACATCTTTTACTTCTGCCTTCTAGCTGTGGCCAAATGCTTCTGCCTCATTGTTTTCTCATCCTGCAACATCATACACCAAAACTTAAAATAAACACCAGATTGGGGAAGTGGGCAGAGGGGGGATGGGTTTGCCGGCCAGCCAGGAAACATACCTTTCCTTGCACGCCACAGTTTTTTTTCTATAACCTGTCATGCACATTTTGGAGCATCGTCCCTACAGTTTTTCCTTATAGAACTGGCTGAAATATCCTTTCTCTCTAACCTGGAACGTTAGCAGTACCTTTGAATTCGTGCCAGGTTGTTAAATGCCTGCTGGGAGGGGGAGGATTTCCCTAGCTGCAATTGCCCACCGTTTTTCCCCTCAAATTTGATTTGTTTTCACCCAAATGACAGTGTTGTGACATCATTTCCAGGAAGTAACATCCCACCTCTCTAGGAATTGCTGGAAAGGCCTTGCACGGCCTTGCGCAGCCTGGGACCTCCGTACCTGCGGGACCATCTTACCCCATATGTCCCGAATCGGTCTCTGTGCTCAGCAGAGGCCAATTTACTGGTGATCTCTGGCCCTTCAATGATGCGGCTGGCCTCCACCCGGGCCAGAGCCTTTACAGCTCTGGCCCCGGCCTGGTGGAACACTCTTCCTCCAGCTGTCCGGGCCCTGCGGGATCTTACTGAGTTCCACAGGGCCTGCAAGACTGAGCTGTTCCGCCGGGCTTTCGGGGAGGCTAGCCGCTGAGGGGCCCTCCCTTCTTATAATATCAAATGGATCCTGCCACCCCTTCCCTCTGGTTTTTAAAGGGAATTTGATAGTAGGCGCCATCTTTTATGTGGATTTTAATAATGCTGCATTTTAAGGGGGTGGGTTTATTTTATTAGAGCCTATATTAATTGATACTTAACAGATTTTAAAGTTGACATATGTGCTCTATTCTATTGTTCACTGCCCTGAGCCCTCCGGGGGAGGGCGGTATATAAACCTAACCAATAAATAAATAAAACCGATAAGTTTGGGCAGTTTTAAGAGGGGTGTGATGACATTTCTGGATTTTTCCCCGGACGTGACATCACACTATTGTCAAGGGTTGCCCCTGGTTTCCTATTGGTTGCTGGAACCAATGTCAGCTTTTGCAGTCCTTTGGTCAAGTCTGTGATTGGTCTCTGTTGGCGAAAAGTCTTTATTTCAGTCATAAATTAATCTGCATAAAGAGTTTGGTGGGGGAGAAGGACCAGGGAGTTGCCTGTGCCGTCAAGTTCCTTTTCTCCAATTTAGACCGTCTGCTGCTGTAAAGGGCTTGAACCCCAAGAAACAAGTCCATTCTCTTACTTGTCCCGGTTACCCATCTTAAATGGATTCTTGCCGTTGTCTCCGTTGCTAGGTAAGTCCGTTGCTAGGTAAGAGCTCGTGTATCTAATCTGGAGGAACCGGGTTTGATTCCCCGCTCTGCTGCTTGAGCTGTGGAGGCTTATCTGGGGAATTCAGATTAGCCTGTACACTCCCACACACGCCAGCTGGGTGACCTTGGGCTAGTCACAGCTTCTCGGAGCTCTCTCAGCCCCACCCACCTCACAGGGTATTTGTTGTGAGGGGGGAAGGGCAAGGAGATTTTCAGCCCCTTTGAGTCTCCTGCAGGAGAGAAAGGGGGGATATAAATCCAAACTCCTCCTCCTCCTCTTCTTCTTCTTCTTCTTCTTCTTCTTCTTCTTCTTCTTCTTCTTCTTCTTCTTCTTCTTCTTCTTCTTCTCCTCCTCTTAATGAAATGCTTAAAAATTGCAGTTTGGAAATTAGCTTGTAGGCCTTGTGTGTGGGAGGTGAGGCCTTCTCTTCCCCTTGATAGCTTCCCAGTGACTTCGTACAGAAGACCCTACTCTTAGGTCCTGAAGCTGGCAGTGAATGGCCCATTCCTCGCAACACAAATAAAATGTCTTCATGATGTTAAAAAAAAGAATTTTGGGATGGAATCCTGCAGTTTTTTCCTCCAAAAACTTTTGGAAGACGTTTTATTTTTGCTCAAAACTGACTTTTCCAAAAACGCTCAATTAGCAACCTTATTCTTGAAGGCACTTTGAAAATGTTTCCTGCTTGCTGTACGGAGAGTAGGAAACATTTTATTTTCCCCACCCGACTTCTTACAGCACTCGCTTTCCATTTCCGAGCAGCGCATGCCTGCCATTTTCTGCCACTTCAGGCTTCTCTGTGCCGCCCGCCATTTGCAAAAAAAGACATGCGCATGTGTAACCTCTATCTGTGGGTTCTGTGGGACAGAACTTAGAATGAGTTTGCAACAACAAATTTAAAAAAAAATGGTTTACTTTCTTAACATATAACATCAACATTTAACATCACACTTCAAGGTCCTGTTCAGGTTGTATTTTCAAGTCCTGATATTTACAGTCTACTGATACTGCCAAGTCCAATTCTTCTTTGCAAGTGGGTTGGCTCCTGAAGACTCCAAGGGCTTGATGAACAGGATTCAACATGATGAAGGTTTCCAGGAGAACTCTCACCCATTACAAACATAAAAAACCCTTAACAAGGTCCGAGTCTGGTAGCCTTGTCTCCTCCAAACTACATGAGGTCTGCAGCCTTCTTCTGCTTTGGATCTCCACCCCTTTCTGGGTCAACCCATTCTGAGCATGGGGGTTACACATGGAATCGGCAGTCAAAACTAACTTTATTCATGTACCTGTACAAACAAAAATGGCAGATGTGCTGCATGTGGAGCAAATATCTGTGGGAACCTTCTGCAAATGGTGAGAGGCATGAAGAAGCCTGAAGTGGCAGAAAATGGCGGGCACGAGCCACTCAAAAACTGAAAGTGAGAGCTGGGGGCAGGGGGATGCAGACAAAAGAACAATTGGGGTGCTGTGTGGTTTCCGGGCTGTATGGCCGGCTTCTAGCAGCCATACAGCCCGGAAACCACACAGCACCCCAGTGATTCCAGCCGTGAAAGCCTTCGACAATAAAAAGAACCATTTCTTTTGGTGAATTCCGCTGGGCTTGTAAAACAGTTTTTGTTCCACTGGGCCTTTGGTGAGGCCAGCCACGGATTCCCCCTCTAGGATGCCCTTGTGCTGCATGCCACACCATCATTGGCACGCCAATATACTATCTAATCAGCACTGTCCCCTCCCGGCCTTGGGATCAGGCACCATATAATATTGCTGCTGCTGTGTTTTTATGGTTATAGATTTGTAATTTGTTTTAAATTAACTTAGTTATTATGTGTAAAATGTTGTTTTTAGCCTGCTGTGTTTAATGTTATTATGTATTGTTGTTGCAGGCCTGCTGTACGCCGCCCAGAACCCTTCAGGGATGGGCGGTTTAAAATCTGATAGATAGATAGATAGATAGATAGATAGATAGATAGATAGATAGATAGATAGATAGATAGATAGATAGATAGATAGATAGATAGATAGATAGATAGATAGATAGATAGATAGATAGATAGATAGATAGATAGATAGATAGATAGATAGATAGATAGATAGATAGATAGATAGATAGATAGATAGATAGATAGATAGATAGATAGATAGATAGATAGATGATAGATAGATAGATAGATAGATAGATAGATAGATAGATAGGTAGGTAGGTAGGTAGGTAGGTAGGTAGATAGGTAGATAGGTAGATAGGTAGATAGGTAGATAGGTAGATAGGTAGATAGGTAGATAGGTAGGTAGATAGGTAGATAGGTAGATAGGGAGGGAGAGAGGGAGAGAGGGAGATTGATTTCCACTGAAACGCCTTTTCCCCCACGATATGCAGACAAAAGCCAAAACAGTTCTTTTTAAAAACATCTCCAAGACGTTTTATTTGTGTTGTGCGGAATGGGCCAATGACTCTCTCCCTATTCTAGATATCTGGCTTAATTTTCCACGTTTGAAAATTGCCTGCCTCCACTTATATCCCTGACAGGTAGGATTCTGGGAAAACAGGCCTGCCAATTTCCTCCCCATAATGCATGGATCCTTTCTGGTTTAACAGATGCACTGGCCCTTGACAGTCTCCAGCAGATAAAGAAGTATTCTACATCTAAGACTCCAACAAAGGCTGGAGTCCCGCCCACCTCTAAAGAACAACTGAGGAATGGATCCTTCTCGGATGTGACATTGGAGGGACACAAGTAAGAGTAGCAGCTCAGTTCATAAGCCTCTACCACAGTTATGCTCCTCTCGTATGGATTACTAGGGTTGCCAGTTCTATCTTGGGAAGTTCCTGGAGATTTGGGGTGGGGACTAATGAGAGCAGAGTTTGGGGAAGGACCTTACCAAGGATGTGATGTCCCCCTAGAAATCACATTTTCCTAAGTTCTATGGTATACCATAGAGTCTGCCCTCTGAAGCTTCCATTTCCTCCTGTGGAACAGATCTCTGAAGTCTGGAGACCAGTTGTAATCCCTGCAGAACTCCAAGCCTCACCTTGAGATTTGGTAACCCTACTTTTACAGCTCAGGTTTTCCAGGCTGCTGTATATGATTGGGGGTGGGGGTGGGGATCCCCTGTGTTTCCAAAGGCTCCACAGAATTTCTGCTTTATTTCCCACCCACCTCCCACCCCCAGCATCTAAACTAATTAGAAGTACAATAATAATTTCCAAACAGTAGCTCTGGCCCTTTCCGCACGGGCCATAAACAGCCCCCTGGGGACGGCAAAAACGCCGTCCCCAGGGAGCTGTTCGCACAGGGGGCGCAGCTGCTGCGCCGCCGCGCCGCCCTTGCGCCTCCCTCGCGGTGCGAAGCCACCATTTTCCAACCTTGTTTCCTTTGCGAGGTTTACAGAAAACAGCGGCTTTGAGCCGCTGTCATGCGAACGGCAGCGGATCAAAGGCGCCATCCCTCCCCCCTCTGACCGGTCGACCTACTGTCTCTGTGGCTGTCCGGCGCATCACCGAGGCCTGGGGACACGCCCCCCTGCCCTGCGACGCCAGAGCGGTTGCGCAGGGCAGGGGGCCGTGTCCCCAGGCCTCGGCGACGCGCCAGACAGCCGCAGAGATGGTAGGTCGACCGGGCGACAGCACTCAGCGGCGCCGTCTTCTCGGTGGTTTCTGGGACCGTTCGTGCGAACGGTCCCAGGGGGGTTGGGTTGGCGTCGTGTACGCCGACCCAACCCCCATCGTGGCCATGCGGAAACGGCCTCTGTTAGTCCATAGCAGCAAAAATCCAACAACTGTCCAGTGGCATTTTTAAGACTAACATTTATTCCAGCATAAGTTTTTGGACATTTCATCAGAAGTAGACAGAGCATTGCTTCACGGGATTTACACTCTGCTGCATTTGAAGAAGTGAGCTGTGAATGTGATTCAAGGAAACCTAGCTGGAAATCAACTTTGTTAGTCTTTGAGGTGCCACCAGACTTATTTTAACCCCTTCATAGCTTTCCTTGGTGTTTTGCTGATGCAGGAGAAGCAAATAGAAGTGGGTGGCATTGGTGCCTGGGCATCGGAATCGGATTCCTCCTGTATCCCCGGAACAAAAAGTCCAGTAGCATCTTGAAGATGAACAAGATTTCCAGGGTATAAGTTTTCAGATCAGATGAAAGGGAGCTTTGATTTTCAAAAGCTTACACCCCAGAAATCTTGTTGGTCTTCAAGGTTCCTAACATGCTTGAATAAGCCATTGTCTGAAACAAGGAGAAAATGGCTTCTTGTCGGGACAGAAAATAAACAGAAAGAAATTGATTTTAAACAGACAACACACAGCATACTTGTTTACTCTGACAATGATATAAAAACGTGTCACTTTAGTAACTTTGTTACGGGAACAAACATTACTGTGATGAATAAAAATTGATTGTTGAAATGCATGCCAATTTTTGCACAACCTAATTAGCAGAGCATCTAGCCATTCGTCAAGCATCTTGTATTTACCTCTGCCACCAAAGTCTAGATTTTTGCAGCACAGGTGGCTAGTGCTTTTATTGTATGTGCTGCCAAGTAGCTTTGGATTTCTGGAACGAGTGACTTCCAAAAGGCTGGGGAAGAATGCCATTTCACCTTCCAAACCCCTTCCGCACATGCAGAATAATGTACTTTCAATCCCCTTTCACAACTATTCACAAGTGGATTTGGCTATTCTGCACAGCTGCGTTGGAAGTGGATTGAAAGTGCATTATTCTACATGTACGGAAGGGGCTCTTGTATCAGGCACTGAAATGCTACTGAATTGTGTGTGGATTGTTCGAGGGTTCTTCTCTAATGCTACGAAATGTTAATAGGTTAATAGGTTTCCCCCCTGCTCCCCACAATCCATTGTAACTTTCCAAACGTTGCTTCTGCATCGTGGCCAAGGTATTTTTCACCTATGTAAATGCTGTAGACAAAAATATCTGCAGTGTTGTGGGAATGGTGAAATATAATGCTCTTGTTGCTCTATGCAAATTGCCTTTTTCTGCTGTCAGGGGTGAGAACTGCCCTGTTGGTCTCCAGACTGATGCAGACCTTCGTATTTCTGGCTCAGGGATGGAAGCTAAGAGGGCCCAGGTTAGTTTTTTTCTTTCTTTCTCAGTCTGCTTAACCCATGATGCACCCCTGGGGTGTACTGCCCAGGGGGACGTATGGGGTCAAATGTCTCTGGGCTAGTTCCATTTAGTCACACCCTCCACACCCCTCCTCCTTCCCCCTAGGTCCATACACAGAGGCCCCTTCCGCACACGCAAAATAATGCGTTTTCAAACCACTTTCACAACTGTTTGCAAGTGGATTTTGCCATTCCGCACAGCTTCAAAGAGCCCTGAAAGCAGTTTGAAACTGCATTATTCTGCATGTGCGGAATGAGCCTGACTTTGGGTGGAACTTTGTGACGAGAATGCTTCCAGAGTACTGGGTAAAAAGTATCTTGTATGCTGTGAAAGGATGGTAGCAAAATTGACATAGAGTCATAGGTGTGGTGTAGTGGTTACGAGCAGTGAATTCTAATCTGGGGAACTGGGTTTGATTCCTGGCTCCTTCGTGTGAGTGTTGAATCTTAGTGAGTGTTGAATCTTATTACTCTTTATGAGAGTGTTGAATCTTATTTTTTTTTCTTAGATAAATGCTGGCTAGTTGGAGAATAGGTGGATGTTATTCCAGTCCCAAGACCTCTAATCGTTCACTTTGTCAGGCAGCTTTTGCTCCAGAACTTTAAGCAAATTGCTGGATTTATCGAAGGCCATTAGTCGTGATACCCAAATGGAGCCACATGGGTCAGAAGCAGTAGGCATCTACCCATTGCTACGGGGGCAAGCGGAAGTGGTAGAGGCTGTAGCCATCTTGCTCTGCCTTGGGCAAGGTGACCAGACGTCCCGCTTTTGGTGGGACAGTCCCGCTTTTGAGCAATTTGTCCTGCGTCCCATGGGGTTTTTTAATTCTCCTGATTTTTGGAAGGCTGCCGCACTGCCTTCTGGGGTGCTCCCCTGTTTCCCGCCCTGTGACAGGGCAGGAAACAGGGGAGCGCCCCAGAAGGCAGTGCGGCAGCCTCCCATGCACGTGGAGCGCACTGCCTTTTGGGGGGCTCCCCGGTTTCCCACCCTATCACAGGGCAGGAAACTGGGGAGCGCCCCAAAAGGCAGTGCGCTCCTGCGGCCACGCGCATGCGCGTGCGCCCCGCGTTAAAAAGGTGAAAATCTGGTCACCTTAGCCTTGGGGCTTCCCTACAAGCAAAGGTTTGACTGTTCTGATCTGCCAAGGCTATTCACATGCTCCAGTTGTTACCCAAAAACTTAATGTCTTTCAGTGGCCAGACAGACATATATCACTTTGTGGAATTTTTGACAGGTTAACGATTCTTTGTTCATAAGCACTTGTACTTTTCCACTTCGTTAAAACAACGTTTCATGCTTACCAACCTTTGACATTGTTTCAGGGTTCTGGTCTTTGCAAGCTTGCATATAATGACAGAACAAAGAAGCTAAGAAGAAATATTGATAAGCCTAAAACAAAATGCAACCTTCATCTTCCCCTAAATGCTAATGATACATATGTCAGACTCTCAAATGTGGAAATAACAGAGAGTCCTAAAGCAGTTTATTTCTAACAACGCATAGAGTAGCAATAGAAAGCTGAATCTAAGCTCTCCAGCTTAGATCCAGAGATTGTATCCTTCAAACCCCCCCCCCTTTGTCCCACACCAAATGTGCCTCACAAATTCTACAACATTTGCACTACAGAGCTTCAAAGTACCTGAGAACCGTTCACACCTTCTTGCAGGCGCCAGGGGGTTGCCAGGAAGGGAAGAGGGAAACAGAAAAGCAGTTACAGGAAAACATTTGCAATTCTTACACGGCAAGACATCTGGGCACTGACAGGCTTGGGCCTGACAACATATACCTCTAAAGTATCTTCCTCCTATGCCCCTTAGGGCTTGCCTAATCAACATTAAGCTTAGATATCCATGCTGCTTGACTCCTTATTCAGCTCAAATTGAGAATCAGAAGGGTTTTTTTATTTCTAAAAGTGAGTAGCTACAAGTGACTAATAAAAGTCAGCAATTAATATAAAATGGAAAGATTAGTAAATGCAATTTGACATAAGTAATTAATACATGGAATTAATTCTCAGTGATATCACAGTGAAGGGTGTTGCATTAGAAATACTTCAGAAATGTCTAGCTGCAGACATTAAGCAGGTTACATGAAGAGTTGGGTTGCCCTGCCAGCATTGGGATGTTGAATCTGTGGATGTCTCTAGGTTGTACTCTCCTCTGTCATAGGACACCTCCTTCCTGTTGCGCAGTTGAGTTCAGATATGCCAGAGTCAGGCTAGAACATAGGTGTCAAACTCGTGGCCCTCCAGATGTTATGGATTACATATCCCATCATCCCTTGCCAGAATGATGCTGGCAGGGGATGATGGGAACTGTAGTCCATAACATCTGGAGGGCCGCGAGTTTGACACCTGTGGGCTAGAAGAAAGATCCCGGGATCTGGCTGAAGGAAACCTAAAAAAGGAGATTGCCGGGGCTGGAAGACAAAGTCTTTTTCTCTGTGCTTTAGGAAACAGCTGCTATGCTAAAATGACCCAAACAAGCGAGTGTAACTTCCCTCCAAAGCAAAGGGCATGCAAATAAGGGGAGCATTCTCCCTGGAGATTTACATGCAAGGGCACAGTCCAAGTGAGGTCTGGAACATGAATCTGAAATAAATAAGCAGCCCTGTAGGCTTCTTGCTGGATAATATGCTCTTTGGAGTGGCTCATGATGGACAGGAGGTAATCTAGGGCTCCCCAGAGCGGTCGTGCCTCTTATCCAATTTTAATGTGAAATACCTGCATCCTTGTTTGTTTCTGTGCGTATCAATATTAACTCGTTTTCTCTCTTTGCAAGGAGGGTGATGCTGTGCCTTTGACAGATGTCGTTTCCAGGTAAGAACGGCCGTTTGCATCGTGTTCTCATTTGTTTTGCTGTCCGATCGGGCTCTCCAATGGGGTCTTGTTCTCTTTGCAGGGAGCACATCCCATCCCAGGACATTTCTATCCCTGCATCAGAAAGTGCTGACGACTCACATGGTGAGTGGTGCGTAGCAGAGTGTATAATGAATGACATTACATAAAATTATCAACTGTGTGAAGGTCAACAGGTGTGTTTGTGTGTGTATATATAGAGAGAGCTTGTATGCCACTTTAAATAAGAACAGTTATCTTAGTAAAGACCAGCCTTTTTGCCTCAGAAATCATAAACAAAAGAACTTTACTTCTACGGAGGGAAAAAGTATATCTATAAACATAGTAACACTTATATGTCAATACATTTACAGTTCATCCTTTGGTTACAGTTTGGTTACCAATAACAAGCATAGTTTACAGTATTATACTTTCAGCCAGAGGCTTTTACATAGCTTTTAGTTAACAGACAACTGAACGACATCTTTCCTCAGTCTGTCAGAGAACTGCAGTCTCCAGCTGTCACATTTGGAATGTTCGCTGAGCTCTCCCAGAATTCCATGCCTGCTGCATGCAAGGCTGTCAAATCCAACACTTTGTACATGCAAATGCTATGTGTGGTGGGTGAGCATTCCAAATGTCCCTGCAGGCGCCAAAATTTGGGGACCCCTGGTCTAGTGTTCTAAGGAGTGACTGCGGTCCAATCTAAGAGGCGCCAAATGGCTCACGTTGATCCCGTCTCCCATCTCTCCATTTGTAGTTACTGAAACTACACTACTGCATACCATGAAGGAGAGAATTTGTGAGACTGTTTCAGAAGCCGAGGAGGTCAATGTAGCCGCAGAGCAGGAAACAAAAGAGGATTGTCGAAACAACATGGAGGGCATGACAGGTAAGTCTTGAAGATCAGACCCTGGTGAAATGGTCCTCTGGTGTTTTGTAAGCTGGCTGAGACAGAAAAAGATCATAGACAATCGCTTCTGAAAGGGGTGACATGCTCTCTAACTCTACTCTCTTCTCTCTGCTTCATACTTCTTAACTTATTAGTTTTACACAGGTTACTAAAATATAAAACAACTAGACCACATCTGCCCAACTGTGAAAATCAATCTCACGTGCATAAAATTTTGCAGCTGAATGAGTGATAGGTCTACTACAGTGGCTCTCAACCTGTGGGTCGCGACCCCTTTGAGGGTCGAACAACCATTTTACAGGGGTTGCCTAAGACCATCGGAGCAGCAGTGGCGTAGGAGGTTAAGAGCTCGTGTATCTAATCTGGAGGAACCGGGTTTGATTCCCCGCTCTGCCGCCTGAGCTGTGGAGGCTTATCTGGAGAACTTAGATTAGCCTGTACACTCCCACACACGCCAGCTGGGTGACCTTGGGCTAGTCACAGCTTCTCAGAGCTCTCTCAGCCCCACCTACCTCACAGGGTGTTTGTTGTGAGGGAGGAAGGGCAAGGAGATTGTCAACCCCTTTGAGTCTCCTGCAGGAGAGAAAGGGGGGTTATAAATCCAAACTCTTCTTCTTCTTCTTCTTCTTCTTCTTCTTCTTCTTCTTCTTCTTCTTCTTCTTCTTCTTCTTCTTCTTCTTCTTTTTATGTTTTATATATACCGATTTTATAGTTGGGGGTCACCACAACATGAGGAACTGTATTAAAGGGCTGTGGCATTAGGAAGGTTGAGAACCACTGGTCTACTATTACCTTCTCATAAAAGAAGCAATGTCTCCACTTAATGAGTTTGTTTATGTTCTTTCTTTCTCTTTGCTGAATTCAACAGGGGATTCTTCTTCTGCTGTGGCCGTGCCCTGTATTGCTGCGGAGAGAAGCGGGCAGAAGGGCATGTGAGTGTCGGCTTTCTGTGGGTGTCTGTCGTGGGCGTTTCGTGGTAGCCAAATAAACCTTCTGAAGCCCGAGCCAGGTGGCTTCTGAAGCAGTAGTAGGTTTCTCCGGTTGGTGTGGGAGATCTTTAGCTTTCGGATCCTGTTGTCCCCCACCACTCCAAGCAGGTGGAAGAAAAAGAGCTGGTGACATCATGTTTGCCACTACATCTCTTCCAGTTAACCCTCAGAAATAGTAGTAGTAGAAGAAGAAGAGTTTGGATTTATATCCCCCCTTTCTCTCCTGCAGGAGACTCAAAGGGGCTGACAATCTCCTTGCCCTTCCCCCCTCACAACAAACACCCTGTGAGGTAGGTGGGGCTGAGAGAGCTCCGAGAAGCTGTGACTAGCCCAAGGTCACCCAGCTGGCGTTTGTGGGAGTGTACAGGCTAATCTGAATTCCCCAGATAAGCCTCCACAGCTCAGGCGGCAGAGCTGGGAATCAAACCTGGTTCCTCCAGTTTAGATACACGAGCTCTTAACCTCCTACGCCACTGCTGCTCCCCAGAGTAGTAGAGTAGTGATCCCCAGCAGGGTGCCCATGGGTTCCATGACACCCACAGAAAGTTTTCCTAGTGTCTGTCATGCATTTTTAGAAAGTGGGTGAGACCAGTTGGGGATTTTGCCCAGGAAGGCACCTGATAGACCAGTGGTAGCGAACCAATGGCATGGGTGCCAGAGGTGGCACTCAGAGCCCTCTCTGTGGGCACGTGCACACAGAGTACATCATGTGGGGGTGAAAGCACTGTTAAACCCCACTGATTTTTATGGGAAGAACTAAAGCGCGATCCTTTACCTGAGAGTAAGCTCAGTTGCTGGCGATGGGGCTTGCTTCTGAGTAAACCCTCTTAGGGTCGTGATTCACCTGTTCGAAGAGTTGCACGGTTGCTTCAAAGCAAAGCCACCAACTACCACCAAGCTTACTCCCGAGTAACGCACGCCTCGGAGCCAACCGTTTTTCTAAACTAAAACCTCAGTATTCAGGTTAAATTTGCCGTGTTGGCACTTTGCGATAAATAAGTGGGTTTTGGGTTGCAATTTGGGCACTTGGTCTCAAAAAGGTTCGCCATCACTGTGACAGACCGTTGGAGATTTCATTGGCTGTGAAGATTTTTGAAAACATAGCTGCCACCACAGCTAAGGGGCTTCACTGTGTGACTGAAGGGACGTTGTGGCAGCCATTTTGTGTCTGGCTTCACTGCTTTCAGCGGGCATTTTGCAGCTGCACCCGCCACACGGTGTCTGAATGTCAAAGGTGCACACAGGCTCAAAAAGCTTTGGAATTGCCATGATCAAAATCAGCTCTAGGTACTGCATGAAAATCTGTGTGATTAGCATGGAGTTTCTGGGGATTCCTAGAGTTACCTCCTGCCACTTCCTGGCTTTCACCAAAAGTAATGTAATGGCACGTGCATTGCTCCTGCCTCCTATGTCTGTGCTCCCAAATCTTCTGCCAGTTGCCAAGAACAACCTGTGTATGGTGATGACTACAGTGTATGCAGTGGTGGGATCCAAAATTTTTAGTAACAGGCTCCCTCGCCAGCCCCCCCTCAGCAAAGGGGGCAGAGGCGTACCTAGGCAAATCTGAGCCCTGGGCAAAACCTGAGTTGGATGCCCCCCCCCATGGGCAGCCACCCCACCACGACCCCAAAAATTTTTTTGCACCAGGTCATTTCTAAATCATCATCACATTATAGAAAATGCCCCAACTCACAAATCTGAACACAGCAATGAACACAGGTACGAAAGGTTGAGAATCAATGAATTGCAGTACCTGAAAGGGATTAACCCAGTTCTGGGAGTTACATTATTAGTCGCAATTGCTATATGGAACCTTCACGTTCAAAGGCAGGATGCCTCTCGGGGAGGCGAGGGCGTGGGGATGGAAAAGCGGACCCAGTTAGTAACCCCCTCTCGGCACACACAAATACTTAGTAACCCACTCTCGGGAACTGGTGAGAACCTGCTGGATCCCACCTCTGAGTGTATGGTGATAGCTATTGTCACCTTGCTCTGCTTTATGCTTTGGGGGCACATCCAGTTGGCCATGGTAGAAAATGGGACGCTGAGCTAGATGGACCATTTTGATCTGACTCAACGCAGCAGCCCCAACAATCTCCTAAAGCAAACTGTCTTGTTTTAGTTTCAGCGTTTCCCCCACCGAGAGAGAAGTGGAGGTAAGTCTTGGGTACAACCACTGGACTCTTCTGCTCGCAAGCTAGGCATCAAAAGAACATGAATGGCATGACTTGCCGAGCTTTAGGGGGGGACCCATAATTTTGTCTCCTCCCTCAGTTGTACCCCATTCTTGATTAATGTCACCCACCTTTTTTTTGCTTTCAAGTCACCACTTATGGTGACCCCATAGCAGTGGTGGGACCCAAAATTTTTAGTAACAGGTTCCCATGGTGGTGGGATTCAAACTGTGGCGTAGCGCCAATAAGGCTGGGTGGGGCATTCTGGGGGCATAGCCAGGCATTCCGGGGGCGGGGCATTCCTGGGCAGGGCTGTGGCAAGGATGCAGCCGCTGCACCAATCCTTGGGCGGGAAACGAATGCACGCAGGCGCAGGCTGCCACGCACGCCGGTGCACCTCCTGCTAGACTGCTTCAAGTTCTGCGCGCTACTGCTGAGAGGAGGGGCGTAACTGAGGCAAAAATCACGTGGCAAAATCACCAATTATTAACCCCCTCTCAGCACACACCAATAATTAGTAACCTACTCTCGGGAACCTGTGAGAACCTGCTGGATCCCACCTCTGCCCCATAGCAGTGGTGGGATTCAGCCGGTTCGCACCACTTCGGCAGAACCGGTCGTTAAAATGGTGCTTGTAAACAACCAGTTGTTAAATTATTTGAATCCCACCACTGCCCCATAGGGTTTTCAAGGCAAGAGACATTCAGAGGTGGTTTGCCATTGCTTGCCTTCGCATCATGCCTCTGGTATTCCTTGGAGGCCTCTCATCCAAATACTTGCCAGGGTCAAGACTAAGAGTATGTGACAGGCCCAAGGTCAACCACCCAGTTTCCATGGCCAAGTGGGGATTCGAACCCGTGTTTCCCAGCTCCTTGTCCGACGACTTAACCACTACACTACGCTGGCTCTCTTTTCCCACCTTATCACTGCTTTTTTTGCTTTGCTGATCAATGTTTTCGATGTGAAAATAACTTTACAAGGTCACCATCGTCCTCCTCATGATTCTGGTTTGGAAGGAATCTTACCGCCGGTGGTGGAAGGGGAGGGGAGGCCCGTAACCCATACTGAAACTTTTAAGCAAGTTTATTTATTTTGGGACTTATAGGCCACCAATCTAATTAAGGAAGAAGGGAAGGGGAAGAAGGGACAAAAAAGTATAAGAGTAGGGCATGGGAGGAGGAAGGCCAGCTGGGACAGGAATACTGTTGCTGTCCTCAGTCATAGGCCTGGTGGAATAGCTCGGTCTTATGTCTCTTTCAACAGGCAGAATTTCTTAGGCTTTCTCTGGGATTCAAATGTGACCTCTTCACTCTGGAAAAGAGAGTCAGGCTAGAAGAAAGATCCCGGGATCTGGCTGAAGGAAACCTAAAAAAGGAGATTGCTGGTGCCTTAAAGTTACTTGAGGTAAGAATCATAGAGTTGGAAGAGACCCCAAAGGCCATCAGGTCCAACCCCCAGCAATGCAGGAACACACAATCAGAGCACTCCCGACATATGTTCATCCAGCCTCTGTTAGAAAACCTCCAGAGAAGGAGACTCCGCCACTCTCCGAGGCAGTGAATTCCACTGTCGAACAGCCCTGACCGTCAGGAAGTTCTTCCTAATGTTTAGATAGATTGCTATGATGCTTCAAAGCTTCACGTGATTCACACACGTGATTCTCAATGTGTTTAAGAGGCAGGCAGAGAGGAACGTGAAGTCTTTGGAAGGATGGAAATGAATAATAACTTTTGTCGGCATTCATGGTCTTGGAATTGTTATTGGCACAGGTAGCAATCCAAACAAGCACCTGTAAGGCTTAATGCCACTGTCGTACCAATATCTCTAATATTCAATAAAACAAACAATTAGAAATAATTCTTTATACCTTGTTAAACTTAAGAACATAAACAATTTGTACACAGGCTTATTATTGTGTGATAATTTACTATTGTGTGATAATTTACACAAAGATTTTTAAACCAAATAGTCCCTCTACAAAGGGCTCACAGCTACAAATTAACATAAACAATATGCACCCGGATTGTCATTCCCCAATTGTTGAACGTCAATCCTTCATGGTAGGCCACTAAATGAATAGAATCCCACCACTGATTATGGGAGAAAGGAGGGATGCTCTACGCAACAGCACTTTCTGCACAACACAAATAAAACATCTTCAGGCAGGAAATAACATGTTTCCTTCATAAGCATAAGCATTTATTGTCATTGTGCACGCACAACGAAATTTACAGCAGCATTCCTCGATGCACACCATTTCAGACTCATGCCCCATCCTCACTTTCCCCTTCCTCCACCCATCCCTACACAGCCCCAAACACATCAACATGAAGCCGCGGAGTTCAGCATAGCCACAACTCTAGAGTAGAAGCTGTCTCTAAGCCTCTTTGTCCTAGTTTTGATAGACCTGTATCGTCTGCCGGATGGTAACAGTTCAAAAAGAGAGTGTGCTGGATGAGACGGGTCTCTCAGAATATTTTGGGCTTTCTTTAGGCTTTGGGAATTATAGAGTTCTTCCAAGGAGGGGAGAGGGCAGCCGATAATCCTCTGTGCAGTAGTGATCACCTTTTCATGGAGTTCCACATGGTTTTTAGCCCAAATGTTTTATTTCCTGCCTGAAAATGTTTTCTGTGCGTGTTGTTCCCCAGCAATGCTTTCTTGAAAATGTTTTGAAAACATTTTCACTTGCCGTGTGATCTCTTTAAGACATACCCCACTCCTGTCTGCAGTCCCCAGATTTTCTCATTGGCACTAATTTCTGAGGTCATGCCAGACATCTTGGACTATATTTCCATCAGGTTTTTTAATTTGTTTTTTTATTATTTTGGGGGTAGCCCCGTAGACATGACCCCTAGAGAATCACGTGAAGCTTTGAAGCATCATAGCATCAGATCTAAGAAGATGTTTTTAAAAACCCTAGAACAGCCACAAAATGGCGGCCCGAAAGTGTTTTCTAGGGGGTGAGGTGGACAAACAAGGGGTTTTGAAAACATTTGCAGAAGATCTTCAGGGGCTTGCGTGGAAAGGGCCATAGATTCCATTTTCAGGAGCAGCACTGACCCTCCTTGGAAGAACTCTATAATTCCCGAAGCCTAAAAAAAGCCCAACATATTCTGAGAGACCCATCTCATCCAGCACACTCTCTTTTTGAACTGTTACCATCCAGCAGACGATACAGGTCTATCAAAACTAGGACAAAGAGGCTTAGAGACAGCTTCTACTCTAGAGCTGTGGCGATGCTGAACTCCGCGGCTTCGCGTTGATGTGTTTGGGGCTGTGGAGGGATGGGTGGAGGAAGGGGAAAGTGAGGATGGGGTATGAGTCTGAAATGGTGTGCATCGAGGAATGCTGCTGTAAATTTCGTTGTGCGTGCACAATGACAAGAAAATGCTTATGCTTATGCTTGTGTCTGGTTCCACCGTAGGCATTGTATATTTTGTCTTTTATTTGACTCCAGTTAATTGGTTCTGCTTAAGACAGCTTCCTGCATATGTGCTCTGTTTCTCCTCTGGTTTCGGATGTGTCCTTTCCCCAGTCTCTGGCCTCTCTCAGTGAAGATAACCAAGCACAGGAGATAGTGAAGAAACTTCAGAAGAGCTTGGAGCTGCTCAGTCTTTATGCCAGCCGAGTGGCCAGCAAGGCAGAAATGCTGGGAGCCATCCATCAAGTAAGTGACGCGTCCCAGGAAATTGTAAGGGTCGACTGTTTAATGCACAAGCAAAGAACAACCCATTCCTTGAAGACATTACTTATTATTGCCTGAGCTGCTGTGATGTCACTGTGGCAGTGGCTGAGAAGGAAAGGTCAGTCACAGAATGTTGAAAAACAGCGCACCGTCCTATTGAGAGAGAAGTAAGAGGTCCAGTGGTGGGATCCAAAAATTTTAGTAACAGGTTCCCATGGTGGTGGGATTCAAACTGTGGCGTAGTGCCAATGGGGCTGGGCGGGGCACGATGGGGGCATGGCCGGGTATTCCAGGGGTGGGGCATTCCTGGGCGGGGCTGTGGCAAGAACGCAGCCACTGCGCCGGTCCTTGGGCGGGAAACGAATGCACGCAGGCGCAGGCTGCCACGCACGCCGGTGCACCTCCTGCTAGACTGCTTCAAGTTCTGCGTGCTACTGCTGAGAGGAGGGGCATAACTAAGGCAAAAATCACATGGCAGAATCACCAATTAGTAACCCCCTCTCGGCACACACAAATAATTAGTAACCTACTCTCGGGAACCTGTGAGAACCTGCTGGATCCCACCACTGAAGAGGTCCATTTGGAAGGTGAAAACTCTCTGACCCAGAAAGGCTCTGCAGGGGCTCGGAAGCTAGTGTTACCAAGGCAACAGAGCTTGTGAGCCAAATGGAAGTGGGGGCGGGGGGCGGGGGGCGGGGGGCGGGAGATCCATAAGCAAGAAATTGTGTGAGGAGTCCTGCTCAAACCCTAGTGCCAGAGGGGTTGTTGTTAGGAAAATCTATGTTTGCATTGCTTCAGAACGCTTGTGTATGTTTAACAAGTCAACAAATAGATTTTGTGGTGTTACTTCTGGTGCATGAACCTTGTTGATATTGTTAGTCCCCGGGTATGAGATGCAGAAGGGGAAGGGAGCTGTAGATTCAGGGGAAACCAGACTGGATTGCAAGCCCAAGATATAGGTGACATTCCAGCGGCTGCCTGGCAGGATGCTCTCATTCCGTGACAGCCCCAAAGACCAGAAATGTTATTTGGTATACCGGGGAGGGGGTGAGTGCCTCATGCGGTGGTTTCCTGCACACCTTTAAATGTGGATGGGACTTTTACAGCGGAACCTCGGTTTTCATCGGTCATCTGTCCGAAAAGAAGCGATGAAAACCGAAACCGATTAAAACCGAGGCAAACTTTTCCATAGGAATCAGTGTAAATCCAATTAATCCGTTCTAGGCACTCCAAAAAACATGCCCAAAACACATTTTTGGGTGAATAAACATAGTGTTTAATGCTGAAAACAGTAACAAACAATAACACTGTGACCAGCTTCAGAGCCAGTGGACCAATGTCGCACCAGAAAGCTGTCCAAAGAGGTCTGTTTCTGACGCCTCTTTAAGATTTGTCTGAAATGGGGCAAGACATTGTCATTAAACAAGTTGCAGGCACGGCCTGCAACAGCTTTGTCTGGGTGATTTTTCTCCACAAACCCCTGCACCTGACTGCAAATTGATGAAAACCCAGGCAAATCAATGAAAACCGAGACAAATTTTTCACTGAAAAAAATCAATGAAAACCGAAACCAATGAAAACCGAAGGCAATGAAAACCGAGGTTCCCCTGTACTTTGTATAGCACAACATCCTTGCCATGTTGCTCACTGCACCAGCTCCTTTTCGAAGCTAGAGAAAAGGGGGAGGGGTGTCCTTCTTGGTTTTACTGCGGTTGCTGAGGATCAGTCAATCAGAAGCCTTTGGGAAGGGTAGAGCCAATCAGAATGCAGCACGGGGGCGGGGGGGGGGAAGGTTGTTCATGCTTACCAACCTTTGACATTGTAAGGATTGTAAATTACTGATTGTAACCCAGTATGATTATGCCATGCGGAAACGAACTTAGAGAGGATTTTGACAGGTTTTTTTTCATAATTATTTTATTTTATTCAATTTATAGGCCGCTCTTCTCGCAGGCTCAGGGTGGCTTCCAACAGTAAAAATCCCATGAAATCCATAAACATTCTTTTCAAAACACGGCACTGTTCATTCCAATGGGCTGGTAATGTCTAAGGCCCCTTCTACACGTGCAGAATAATGCACCTTCAATCCACTTTCACAATGGTTTGCAAGTGGACTTTGCTATTCCGCACAGCTGCAAAGTGCACTGAAAATGAATTGTAAGCGTATTATTCTGCATGTGTGGAAGGGGCCTAAGTTGAATTCCATAAACTCATATACTTTCTGCTTCTCTGTATGCATCACCTCATACCTTTTTATGAGTACCTTTTCCCTTTCAACCCCAACTTGGATGAAATGCCATCAGATAAACAAACCTCGTAACTCTTGTAGCAACTGACGGCTAAGAGACATTTATTCTAGCATAAGCTTTTGAGGACTACAGACTGAATCATTAGCTCTACTGTTGGTTGCCGGGTGAACGGATTTCATTTAAACTTAATTCTGGGAAGTTTTTGGCTTTGATTTGTCTCATCTGGGCCTCTTTCCAAAGCCGAGTCATTCGGGATGTCTTCTTGTTCAAGAAGTTCCCTCCTCATTGGAATCTAACTATTGGACTTTCCAGTCCAGTGGACTTCCAGTTCAGCTGCCCAAAGAAGAACATAAGAACATAAGTAAGTAAGAACATGAGTACGAGCCTGCTGGATCAGACCAGAGTCCATCTAGTCCAGCACTCTGCTACTCGCAGTGGCCCAACAGGTGCCTTTGGGAACTCACATGAAAGATGTGAAAGGAACAGCCTTCTGCGGCTGTTGCTCCCGAGCACCTGGTCTGCTAAGGCATTTGCAATCTCAGGTCAAGGAGAATCAAGATTGGTAGCCGTAGATCGACTTCTCCTCCATAAATCTGTCCAAGCCCTTTTTAAAGCTATCCAGGTTAGTGGCCATCACCACTTCCTGTGGCAGCATATTCGAAACACCAATCACACGTTGCGTGAAGAAGTGTTTCCTTTTATTAGTCCTAATTCTTCCCCCCAGCATTTTCAATGAATGCCCCCTCGTTCTAGTATTGTGAGAAAGAGAGAAATTTCTCTCTGTCAACATTTTCTACCCCATGCATAATTTTATAGACTTCAATCATATCCCCCCTCAGCCGTCTCCTCTCCAAGCTAAAGAGTCCCAAACGCTGCAGCCTCTCCTCATAAGGAAGGTGCTCCAGTCCCTCAATCATCCTCGCTTGGCAGGAATGAGTGGCTGCTGGAACTCTACACCCTCACAAGGTTGCGTTCTCTTCAAGGTGGTGCTAGAAGGAGCAGAATTAAAACCCACATTCTGACTTTGCTAGCGCTGTTTTGACATTCTCTGTGTGTGGTCAGGATAAATGGAGCGTGTGAGGGACACAGTCCTGGCGTGTAACTCCTCAGACTTCCGCCTTTGCTCATGTCGAGGTCGGTGCCGAATTCACCAGCGGGACTCTTTCCCCTCCAAAATTTTACTCTTAGGAGACCCGGGTCAGTAAGGCAGTTGAGGTGATGATCCAGCATGTGGAGAACCTGAAGCGTACGTACGCGCGAGAACACGCAGAGCTGGAGGAGCTAAAGGAGGTGCTCTTCCAGAACGAAAAGTCCTTCAGCTCTTCGGGGGACCGAGGTAACGGCTGAGAAGATAGTAGCAAGAGCCCCCATGGCGGCCATTTGCTATCCTGTAGGGTTGGGCATCATTGCCTAGCATCAGACCAACATTGAGTGTGGGGAGTTTTCTTCCCTTCTGTGGCACGTGACACGCATTCCTTCCATTCTAGGGTGTGCCTGACTTTGTGTTCAGTGGCCCTTCCCAAAGGGGGGGGGGAATGATTTGATAAGGAAGAAGAAGAGTTTGGATTTATATCCCCCCTTTCTCTCCTGCAGGAGACTCAAAGGGGCTGACAATCTCCTTGCCCTTCCCCCCTCACAACAAACACCCTGTGAGGTAGGTGGGGCTGAGAGAGCTCTGAGAAGCTGTGACTAGCCCAAGGTCACCCAGCTGGCGTGTGTGGGAGTACACAGGCTAATCTGAATTCTCCAGATAAGCCTCCACAGCTCAGGCGGCAGAGCTGGGGATCAAACCCGGTTCCTCCAGATTAGATACACGAGCTCTTAACCTCCTACGGAGATCCTGTAGGCAGGCAGTGGCAAACCACCTCTGAACATCCCCTGCCTTAAAAATACTACACAGTTGCTATAAGTCAGCTGTGACTTGATAGCAGTTTCCGCCACCACAAAGATATCCGCGTAAGAACGGAAGAGGTGCCCAGCTGGATCAGACAGGTGGTCCATCTGGTCGACCATGCTGTCTCACACAGTAGCCAACGTGGAGGGTCAACAGATAGGCCACAGGGACCAAGACCTTCTTCTAACGTTGCCTCCTAACTCCCAGAGGTTTATGGCTACTGGCACGTGGAGTATTTTGACATTCAAGGCACTTGTCAATTTTGTTAGCGATGCAAGACAGTGCACTTCTGCTATGGGCGACCAATGACATAAATTGGATTATGCCAACAGGCTATTGAGGGTTTTCTGAGCTGTGCAGCCATGGTCTGGTAGTTTTTGCTCCTAATGTTTTGTCTGCATCTGTGGTGCCACCTCTTTCTTTACCAAATATCAAGCCAACAGAAGAGAGTTTTAAGTAGCTTTATTGGCAAAAAAAGGGGAGCCGTCCACCCCATGGACAGAGTCCGCTGAAACAGTATATCCACAGCACGTTTATTCCCTTCTCCCGAATTTGCCACACTCTCTCTGTTGGCAAAGGGTACATAGAGTCACAACTTCCTGGTCCACCTATTTATGGGTTACTTTTAATATGTGGCCCCCTCCCATATTCTTCCTGTATGTTCATTATAATACAGTTTGTCGTCAGAGCAGGAGGAGAAGTTAATATGCATTAGCTTATTAAGCATGCTCAATACGTACAATCCGATACAAGTTTTGCCCTTCAGCCTAGTCATCCAGCGGTCTTATCTTGTCCTGCCACAAGCATCCTCCCTTATGACTCATCTCCTCATTCCTAGTAGAAAACACATTTCTCGTGTATCACACATCTACAGCTGGTACATCACTGTAATGCCTCTGAAGAGGTCGGCCACAGATGCAGGCAGAACGTTAGGAGCAAAAGCTACCAGACCATGGCCGCCCAGCCCAGAAAACCCACAACAGCCTGTTGATTCTGTCCATGAAAGCCTTCAACAATGCCTTGGGTCACTTAGCAGTCTTGAGGCTGAGGAGTAAATTTGCACTGATTTGAAGCTTAGCCCTTGTTATGCTAGACCGAGATTATAGAATCTGATCTCCAGCCATTCAGAAAACAGGTGGGGTGGGTCGTCTTTTTGGGCCTTTCCCCACTTACCTTAAGCCCCACGCTACTCTACTCAAGTAGCGTGGAGTCTGCCAGCACTCCCCATTACAGGGGCGGCGACAGCGCAGCGCCCCCTCAGCGCGCGACATCCCTGGCGCTCTTGTAAACGGCGCCTTTTGATGACGGGGATGCCCAGGTGCGCGGCATAGGGGGGATCATGGTGAGTGGGGAAACGCCCTTTGAATACTTCTCCCCATGCGAAAAGCCTGGTGGAAACTAATTGTTGACGATGCTTAGTGAAAGCATCAAGCGGTTGTTTTTGGCCTGGGAGATGACGGCCACGCTGTATTCATCACATGTTGCTCTCGCTGCTCCTGTTGCAGATGAATTGTCAAGTAAAAAGCTCTCCAACTCTCTAAAGGTAAAGATGCTGTTGCGCTCCATCACTGCTTCCTTTCTGCTTGGCTTGGTGCTCAGTGCGCTCTTTCCCTTGCGGTACCCGACCATCCGCTTGAGAAGAAGAGGTGACTGAATTGCCTCCCTGCTTCCTCCCTCCTTCCCTGTGCCACCCCAAGGCTGCAGAATGTCCGCAATAACCCTCATTAAAACCCTCCCCAAAGGGGGGAGAAGCGGGTCCCATAGGTGGTGAGAGACCCAGAAGGTGAAGAAGAGGAAGAGGAGGTGCCCCTTGCTCCCCTCTGGACATACCCATTGCTTGGGAGCAAATGGCCACCAGTTTGAGCCAGCAGTAACCAGATTCGGATATACCCAGTGGCGTAGCACCAATGGGGCCAGGTGGGGCACGACACCCCGGGCGGAGCAGTGGAGGGGGCGTGGCTGGGCATTCCGAGGGCATTCTGGGGTGGGGGTGAACGGTGCCGCAGCAGGGGCTGCAGAATGGAAACAGTCCAAATAGGGGGGAAAATTACCTCCTAAGCATGATTCTGTTATGGAACTCTTGAACCCTATTTGGGGCAGAAAACCTCAAAGATTAAGGATAAGTTGAAGCGGACAGCCATGCTGTGAAGCCGAGCTCGGGGCCTTCTCTCCCCTCTTCTCTTTGCCACCCAGTTTCTCTTCTCTTCTCTTCTCTTCTCTTCCACCACCCAATTTCTAGCCTTAAAAAACAACCCTTAAGATGAACAATTGCGCAGACTTGCTCAAAGCAGCCAAACTGGAGCTTCGGTTGTGGCTTGCTAGACTGCGGAACAAAGGTGTTTTGTGAAATTCATGCCCGACAAGGGATGTGTTTTTCTTTTGAATTGATGAATCTTTCAAGGACGCTTATATGCAGTGGAGCAAACCGGTAGCCTCCAAGTTGCTTGGCGGGTCACTTAGCAGTCTTGTGGCTGAGGAGTAAATTTGCACTGATTTGAAGCTCAACCCTTGTTATGCTAGACCGAGATTACAGAATCTGATCTCCAGCCATTCAGCAAACAGATGGGGTGGGTTGTCTCTTTGAATACTTCTCCCCATGCAAAAAGCCTGGGGGAAACTAATGGTTGACCATGCTTAGTGAAAGCATCAAACCGGTAGCCGCCAAGTTGCTAAACACCCCTGGAAATTCAACCGCAGTAGTTCCCTCCAGGAAGATGTGGAGGCTTTTGAGAAATTGGGTGGCCCAGATACTTTTGCGCTGGCGAGAACCTGCAAGATGCGCCATCTTGGGACTGCACCCGTCTGCACCGTTATTCCTGGAAATTGAAAACTTGGGTTTTTAATTCTGCTTGTTATTTGCATTGTGCGACCCAAGCTGGTTATGCTGCCGCTGTGCCTTGGCCGCTTTGCATCCATTCCCTTCCCCTCCGCTCATGGCGTCAAGTTGCCTTTCCGCACCCTGTTGCGCATCGGTCGGCTGCCACTTGAGCATGGAGTAGCCAAGCTGTGCAGAGTGCTGTGATGTCACAGCAAAAGGAAATGCCTTGGGTGGGCGACCTCTGGCATGCATCTTCTGAACAGTGGCATGTTTGGCATGCAGAGCCCGGTCTCATCCCAAGGTGAGTCCTTGAGCATTCTGCTCATCCTCATAACGCGCAGGTGTCAAACTTGCAGCCCTCCAGATGTTATGGACTACAGTTCCCATCATTCCCTGCCAGCATCATGCTGGCAGGGGATGATGGGAATTGTAGTCCATACCATCTGGAGGGGCGCAAGTTTGACACCTATGCTATAACGGATGGCCAAGTACATCGATCCCCCTTTCCCATTTTTATTGGCTGGTGGACCAATAGTCACACAAGAAGATGCTGTGGGCAGGGGGTTAGTAAGGCCACTGTTTAAAGCTGGAGTACATACCACCATGCACAAGTTTGAGGTCATGCACTGTAGCATGTATGAAAAAAATGCGATGGATTCTGTGGCTCTTTTCCGCTAATAATGGCACTTTCCTCTTCCTGTGGATCTGACCCATTAGTGGTGGCATTTACCTGTCCCTTGGGCCAGTTGAGTGCCTCTGCTGGTGGAATGGATCCATCCCTGCGTAAAAAAACCTCTGACCAATTGCACGGCCTTTCTGGAATTACGCTTTGCTTCTCTTAAGTGCTGCTCATGCATCGAAGCTGTGCTGCTCCTCAGCTGCCGAACGCGTAACCCGTTGTGCAGTAAACTCTTGTTTCTGTGACAGTCCTCCCTACGCAGAGTTAGCATCGCAGCCTTGCCCAGGAATGTGGGAAATGCTGGCTCCGGCTTGCCCTTGGTATGTAGGCGCGTTCCAAACGTTGATTCTCTTGCTTATCTTAAATGCTTTGGATAATGCAGATTGAGGGCTGTTCTCCCTTTCTCCAAAGGCTCCGTCGAATGAAATGGACAGAAGTGACCAGAATGAGAAACTCAACAGGCGCTCGAGTTGGTAAGACTGTGAGGGGTTTTCTTGGGTTTAAAAAAGGAGAATTGAGAATTAAAATGTTTCCGAGCTTTTAAGCGTTCCTACAACACGTATCTCAACAGTAGGCCAAATCCAGAGTAAATTTTCTGCTGGTGTAAAGGGGCTTCACGGTCTTTCCCTTTCCACATTTCTCCATGAAATGGTTCTCTTAGGGCCGTGGTGGCGAACCTTTGGCACTCCAGATGTTATGGACAACAATTCCCATCAGCCCCTGCCAGCATGGCCAATTGTAGGGGCTGATGGGAATTGTAGTCCATAACATCTGGAGTGCCAAAGGTTCGCCACCACTGTCTTAGGGAGTAGGAGGATGCACAAAACAACACGGTTGGAGCTGCAGTTGAAAGGGGGCATCTTGCAGCTGCAGCGGGGTGGAGTGAAACCCGTGAGGTTCTCACCCCCTCTCCTTATTGGTTATCACTGTTGGTAATCTCTCTGGTTAGAGATACCTCTGCTTTATAAGAAGAGTCAGTGGTGGAATTCAGCCGGTTCGCACCACTTCGGCAGAACCGGTTGTTAAAGTGGTGCTTGTAAACAACCAGTTGTTAAATTATTTGAGCCCCGCCACCGGAACCGGTTGTTAAATAGCACTGACCCTTGTAGCATGTATGTGAAGTTTGGATTTTTTGCCCCTATGTGCATCACTTTGCATTTTGCTACATTGAACTGCATTTGCCATTTCTTAGCCCACTCACCTAATTTATCAAGGTCCGCTTGGAGCTCTTCACAATCCTTTGTGGTTCTCACCACCCTACATGGACAGAGGTATTAGTCCCCTTATTATTTTGGACAGAGGTATTAGTTTGGACAGAGGTATTAGTCCCCTTATTATTTTTGGTGTTCTGAACCCTTGGTAGGTGCCCTGAGTCCTTTTGTTTGGTTTTAAAGAAGTAAATCTCCAAACTTCCTATTCCCTAGCCCTAAGGTTATTGTGTGTCTGTCCACCAGCACTCCAACAGGTAGTGGGATAATTTAAAAAAAAAATGCTGGTAGCATGCATGGTGTCGGTAATTTGCTTTCTTTTCCATTCCAGTTCTTTGACACCAACAAGATTTGATCTCTAATAGAGGGAGATTTGACTTCAAAAGATCATACCCCAAAATGGTTCTTGATTTCTAAGGCAGTGGCATATTTGCCCCTGGGCAAATGTTCCTGGTCACAATTAATTTGGTCACATGCGGGGGCACAAAATCACCTCCCCCCACGTGACCACATGCCTTCTGGCCCAGCAGCCACGGCGCAAGAGAAACTCACGCCCCCGGCTGCTTGGCAGGCAAGAGAGGCTGCCCTCAGCTTCTCTCACACCCCGGTTGCTGGGCCTGAAAGAGAGGCTGGAGCCCAACTCGCGAGTTAGCAGGGCTCCACGTGGGGGGACCCTGAAGGGGTTTTTGCCTCTGGGTGCCATTTGGCTTCCATATGCCTCTGTCTAAGGTGCTACTAGACACCTAGCTCTTCTGTAGGTATTTCTGAATGTATCTAAGTCCACATTTTCTTCCATCACTGCTTTCCTCAAGTCTTTCACTGTCATTCCATGAACCATCTTCTTGCAGATCTGTGTACAGGATCTTGTGTTTGATCTTGTATTTGTGTTGTGAGAGTAATTACTCCAGCTTTTACCTGCTCTCACTGTTAGTTTGGTTTCCTGCTGCTCTGAGAGACTTCTTTGCATGGTTGTTTCTCTGCAGCTTTCTGTTGTCATTTTTACACGTTCTAAAAAAATTACTCCTCCCCTCCGTCTTGCTGTCTGGTGAATAAAATGGTTAATGGTTAATAGACTGGGTTGGCTTCAGTAGTTGTAGTCACCCAGGAACCCCCGAAGAATGCCAGAAGACTACTATGAAACAGTGCAGACTGTTCAAGATCTCCTGGCAGTGTAATTGGGCGATGTGGTTGGGACAACTTTGGCCTTTGGTATCACAGCTTGAAGAATTAGATTCTGCCATCCAAAACTTAGAAAGAAACTAACAACCTGATATATGTGCACATAGGCTATGCGCTGGGGGAAGGTGGGGCAGAAATACCTGTTCCCATGTGAAAACAACTGTAGATTTTATATGAATACCAGCTGGCATTCTTAGGGGTTAGTAGACATTTTGCAGCAAATGAAATTTTAGTTTTGTATCATGTAATTGTCAAAATTCAATTAAATATGGTTTGGCGGGATTAAAGAATTGATTGCTTCAGGCACCAGTGCACTGTTGATTTTGGCATGATTTTAGAATAGCTAGTCAGAATTAGGAGCACACACCATTTTTTTCTGGTATTTTGTAGATTCAGGTTTATTGAACCAGAAAAATGTAAACACTCTTTCTCTTCCATCTTTTCTCAGCAACTCTGTAAGGTAGGTTATGCTGAGAATGTATGAGTGGCCCAAGAACACCAAACTAGCTTCCATGACTCAGGAAGTGCTCAGGAAGTGATGTCACAGGAAGAGGCAGGGTTTGCAGTTGTGTCTTAGAACAGTGGTTCTCAACCTGGGGGTTGGGACCCCTGTGGGTGTCAAATGACCCTTTCACAGGGGTCGCCTAAGACTCTCTGCATCAGTGTTCTCCATCTGTAAAATGGATAAATGTTAGGGTTGGGGGTCACCACAACATGAGGAACTGTATTAAAGGGTCGTGGCATTAGGAAGGTTGAGAACCTCTGTCTTAGAAGAACAGCACAAGAAGGGGTGGGTTTGGAACTGGAACAGACATCATGATGCCCTGCCTCTTGACCATTGGCTGGTAAATGGTATTGAAGGGCATGACATCACAAAGTGACATCTCATCTTTCCGAAACTGTGCCCGTAAATCTCCAGGTATTTCCTGAGTCAGACCTGACAAACAATAATGGGGGCAATTTGTTTCTGATGCCTTTCTCCATCTAGGACTTTCTCAGCATTATAGTTTACTGTGGGGGATTCAACATGGCACCCAGTGACATCTTTCCTATTGCCTACCAAATGTCTTTAGAAAGTGGGCAGGGCCAGGTGAGGCTTTTGCCCAGCAGGGCTTCTGATGGGCCACTGGAGATCTGATTGGTTGTGCAGATTTTTTTTAAAAAATATACTTCAGCAGCAGCTGCCACCACAGCAAAAGGATCTTTTCTACAGCACTGAAGATATAAGCATGAAAATATTTTAAACAGTATGTTCTTTAAAAAAAACATCCTGTTAAAGATAGCTTTTGCCTGAAATGTTGAAGAATTACTATTAGCAGTACACACGATCTCACACCTGATACCTGTGGAAGCCATTTTATAGTTGCACATACCACCTCATGTCAGAATTGCAAAGGTGCCCACAGGCTTAAAAAGTTCAGGGACCTCTGGTTTTGTGAAGCAGGAGATCAGATTGTAAAATTACCAGAATGGTAGTGGCAAATCCAGCCACTCCATTGTAAAGATGTAAAAATACCATCTTCAGAAGAGAGAATGGTGGTTTCTGCTGGTTATCCCCTCCCACTTCAGACTCGCTCTTTGCCCTTGTACTATCTCAGACATTTTCTGACTCTGAGGAATAATATTTGGGGGGAGGATTAGTGAGTTGCAGCAGGAGAGGAAAGTAAACAAGCCCCATTCCACGAGGTCTCCTTTACAAGCTGATACCCAGGAAAACTCTTGTCTCGCCACGAGGCAATTTAGGCCTTTGAAGTTTGGTACACTCGCATAGGCCTTCCTGTTCTCCATCCGAGATGAAAGCTACCTATCATGTTGGCGTGGGTTGGAATTACAGGATGCCCTTTCCTCACGCCCACATTTTCCAGCCAGCCACCAGCTAAGCCAACCACTCCACCACCTGTTTATAGGGCATGAGTGGGGACAGGTAGGGGTTTTGTCCAACATGGCTTCTCGTCGACTATTGGAGATTTGACTGGCTGTCGATTTTTTAAAAAACGTTGATTTGGCAGCAGCTACTACCACAGGACAACAATCTACATTGTGTCACTGAAGCTAAACTGTGGCCATCATTCTGCGGCTGACTCCACCTCCTCTGGCAGCCATTTTGTGACAGCCATTTTGTTGCCACACCCACCGTGTGACAGAATTCCAAATTTGCCTTCAGGCCCAAAAAGGTTGGAGATCCCTGCCATAGACGGTCTCCTGAGCATAGCCAGCGTGGTGTAGTGGTTAAGAGCAGGGGAAAAAATTTGGCTGGGAAAAAAATATTTAAAAGCCGTGAAAAACGAAGGGAAGTAGATTCGTGGGTCGATTCATACAGGGAGACGGCTAGAAACGTCAAACACACACTGCCTTTCCAAACTCTTGGTTGCGCCTAACTTGTAAGTGCAGATGGGTTTCCTGTCTTAAACTGGAAGAAGGGGTGAACTGTATTGTCGAAGGCTTTCACAGCCGGAATCACTGGGGTGCTGTGTGGTTTCCGGGCTGTATGGCCGTGTTCTAGCTGCATTCTCTCCTGACATTTTGCCTGCATCTGTGGCTGGCATCTTCGGAGGATCTGATGGATCCATCAGATCCTCCGAAGATGCCAGCCACAGATGCAGGCGAAACGTCAGGAGAGAATGCTGCTAGAACACGGCCATACAGCCCGGAAACCACACAGCACCCCAAGGGGTGAACTCTTCAAAAAAACAAACAAACAAAACTCTTCAAAAAACAAACCAGCGACTGACTGAATGCAAATCTTCCTTATAGGAACACTCTTACGGAGCCGACGCCTCCTGAGACGAAAGCAAGCAAGGCGCAGAAGCTGAACGAAAAAGAACGTTCTTCATCAGCGCATAATAATTTCGGCAAGTAAGTGGGGACGAGACGCTAGAATCTCGTCCGCTTTGGAACCTAGGGAAGCTGTCGTGATGGGCTTTGCATGACGGTGTTGGTGCCGGGCAAGAAAGGAGAGCAGCCCACCCAGGGGTCAGAGGTGAAGTCCTACTTTTTCTGGCGTAAGTGGCTATCCAGACAGCAGCGGAGTTCTGATGTATAGGATGACTGCAACGCTACCAAGCAGTAAACAGGACCCAGGGTAGAGAGGCAGGCCCCCCCAGGAAAGTGTTAGAAATTGCCTACCCGAGATCTCCTTCCCACCAAACATATTCCAAGCGCAGAAAGGAATCTGCGGAGATGGTCCCAGAGAAGCCAAAGGGGAATGCTGTGGATACAATAACTGGATGTGTACATTTCGGTATTAGTGTGGCAGCTTCAAATTAGGGAATTTTTGCAGATTTGGGGGTGGAGCCTGAAGAGGGCAGGGCATAACAGCATATAGTCCATCGCCAAAGCAACCATTTTCTCCAGGAGAACTGATCTCTGTCGTCTGGAGACCAGTGGTAATTCCAGCAGATCTCCAAGCCCCATTTTGGTTTTGGCACATGCAGATTTCAGAAGGTCGTGATGAAGAGCAATACAGGCGCCTGGGGAATAGCATGCATTTCTTAGGGGGCAAGATACACCTTTCTCCTTTTTAACCTTCACATGAAGCTGTTTGGGGGTTGGGGAAGCGGGCAGAGGGCTGGAACCAGAGGTGGGATCCAGCAGGTTCTCACAGGTTCCCGAGAGTAGGTTACTAATTATTTGTGTGTGCCGAGAGGGGGTTACTAATTGGTGATTTTGCCACGTGATTGTTGCCTTAGTTGCGCCCCTCCTCTCAGCAGTAGCGCGCAGAACTTGAAGCAGTCTAGCAGGAGGTGCACCGGTGTGCGTGGCAGCCTGAGCCTGTGTGCATTCGTTTCCTGCCCAAGGACCGGCGCAGCGGCTGTGTCCTTGCCACAGCCCCGCCCAGGAATGCCTGGCCACACCCCCGGCCAGCCCCATTGGCGCTACGCCACAGTTTGAATCCCACCACCATGGGAACCTGTTACTAAAATTTTTGGATCCCACCACTGGCTGGAACTCACACAGTACCATGCCTTGTGAACCCAAGATAGCTATGAAGTCTGGGTTTTGGGTGGACCCGCTAGGGTAGCACAGGGGCTGTTCCTCTGAGTGAGAACCGGTGGTGTTGGAGGTAATCCCTACGGAATTGTCCTAGCTCTGCAAGGTTAGGACTGATCGGAAGCAGCTTCGGTCGAGAGATTCAGCCTTGGCTGGTGACGTGGTTCATGAAACCGTTCCGCCAGGAAGCGGTGACTGTTGTGTGGCTTAATGGGTCCAGAGCAGCCCTCGGCTCCAGGGGTCCGGGTTCCGTGTCCCTGCTGCAGAGTGTGATCCTGGCCGGTGGCATCCTGTTTGGAATTGCAGGAACCGCCCTCTCTGCTGACGCCTTAAAGCTGAATGCGGAGCGGATGCGCTGCTGGCCAGGGGAAGTGCTTAAGCAACAAAAATGGCGGCCACACTCTTGTGGGCTAGCAGTATCTTCGGGGAGGGGGGAATCTGCTGACTCGAGCAAATGCGCAGACCTAATTTGTCCTCCTCAGAGCCGACTTATGGCAACCCTGCCAGGTTTTCAAGGCACATTTAGAGGTGGTTTGCCGTTGCCTACCTCTGCATCACGCCCAGGTATTCCTTGGAGGTCTCCCGCCCCAATACTAGCAAGGGCCAACCCTACTTAGCTGCTGAGACCTTATGAGGTCAAGCTAGCTTGGGCTGTTCCCGATGTGTCCTTTAGGCTTCCCAAATATTGGGGTTCAAAGGGGGAAAATAAAGCTTTTCTATACATCTGGGCAGCACAGCCAGTTCTGGGTTTTGGGGAGCCCCAAAGGACCCCCTCTCTTTCTCCGACCACCACCAGCTCCCCTGCTCATGCATCCTTCACGTTCATCCACATCCCCACATGCCTGTTTCCTTCCCCTCCCGCTGACCGTTTGACCCCTCTCCAATGCTACTGGGTGGTATGTGCAGTGGGGGGGGGAAACACCACCACTATGCCCGCCAGAAATGTAGCCACTGTATAACACCTGCACATCTTTCCCTGACAACGTGCGGTTGGGGGGTTCTGCAGCAGCGGGCCCTGCCAGAAACCCTCCGCCCCAGCAGCTCCCCTATCCCGGGGTATGCTGCTGCCAGCCCAGTCTGCTTATCCGCGTGGCTTTGCTGCCACAAGAGTTGCAGAAAAGGAGGGTTTCTTTAAGAATTGGGCTACCTGAAAATCTCATAATCATGATGGATTTCAGTGACACAGATCCTACCCCTCAGTAGTTTCTTCTGCTAGCGTGCCCTTCTGTTTGTCTCCACTAAGAATTTGAGTGCCTGGATCGAACAGGCTAGCGTAGACCACAATTTTATAACGAGGAGGAGGAGGAGGAGGAGGAAAAGGAGGAGGAGGAGGAGGAAGAGGAGGAAGAAGAGGAAGAGGAGGAAGAGGAGGAAGAAGACGACGAAGAGGAAGAAGACGACAAAGACTTAATTTAAGACGCACGGCGTCAGAATGCGTGGAGGAGGGTGGAGGAGAAGCTTGGATTTAGAGGACTCCTTTCTCTCCTGCAGGACACTCAAAGGGGCTTACAATCTCCTTGCCCTTCCCCCCCTCACTACATACACCCTGTGAGGTAGGTGGGCTGAGAGAGCTCCGAGAAGCTGTGACTAGCCCAAGGTCACCCAGCTGGCGTGTGTGGGAGTGTACAGGCTAATCTGAATTCCCCAGATAAGCCTCCACAGCTCAAGCGGCAGAGCTGGGAATCAAACCCGGTTCCTCCAGATTAGATACGTGAGCTCTTAACCTCCCATGCCACTGCTGCTCTGCTTGGCAGATGGCTTCCATAATTGCAGTTTTTGGCTTCCTATTTCACGGTATCTCAGCTATATATCATGCCATCTACAAGTTCAGGAAGGTGTGACGACTTCTTTTCTCTGCAGGTGCAGACGGGTTTCTTCTTGGGCTTGCTCTCTCCGGACCGCCTTAACCAGGGCCAACAAGACTCTCTGCGTTTCTCTGGTCGCCATCGTGGTTTTGGCTATCCTTTCCTCGTTAATCGTGGGCCTGTCGTTCCAGAGACCTGCCGAAGCTGCCCTGGTCGGGACAGGGAACGCTTGGACTTCCATCCAGCAGCTGCTGTGGCCATACACCGGGCTCCGGCATGAGGGGCCTCCGCCCGTGTAACATACCACTGTTTGTCAGATGGGTCTCCAAAGGCAGAGCTGGGGACGGCCTGCTGCAGATCCTCAACCTGGGTTTAGTGCAAAGGGGATAGTTGAAGCTGTCTAAGTTATAATGTGATCCACGGTCCTACCTGGAAAATTAAAACTTGGTCGTCGCCCTAAAGGGAGCTGGTTTCGTTCTCCAGAAATGTTAACGTTGGCATGTTCCAAAGTTGCATTTCTTGCTTTCTCGCACTGCAATTTCTGTCTACTGAATGAATGAGTTTTTTGTTTTTTAAAGCGTCTTTTTTCTTTTCATCCCACTTAACCTTCAAGGCTTTGGGAAATTAAAAATGTCTTAATGTATTTGGGAGCAAGCATAGCTTTGGATTAAATTTAGTATTTATTATAAAACACAGAAGTTGTCTGGAGTCTGAAATAGCATCACACGTCACCTTTTGGGGCAGTGTTTTCAAGTCAGCGTTAAGAGTCTCATGAGTACGTCAGTACCCTGGTCGCCAGCAGCAGCTGGTACACCGAGTCAGTGAAAAGATAGTGGGCGCCTTGCACACTCTCCATGGCGGCCTCGCTGGCCGTGTCCTTCAACAGGTGGAAAAGCGTGGAGTGAAATTCTGACCCTTCTGCTATGTTTTTGGAGAATGTCTTGCTGTTCTCGGTTATCTTGAGTTTCTGAGCCCTCTGCCCGTTGAACATATAAAGGGCCCACTTGTCTTGATCAGCAACCTGGTCCAGTTGTTCTTGGGCCTGCAACCCAGTGGGGAGAGTTGAGTTATTGCTTGATTACAGCTAAGTGGAAAAACTGAGGGGAAAAACCCCACACTGTGAACCAAATTTTGAGAAGAACAGAATTTAAAGATGGATGGATGGATGGATGGATGGATGGATGGATGGATGGATGGATGGATGGATGGATGGATGGATGGATGGATGGATGGATGGATGGATGGATGGATGGATGGATGGATGGATGGATGGATGGATGGATGGATGGATAGAAAGAGATAGTGGGATGGATGGATGGATGGATGGATGGATGGATGGATGGATGGATGGATGGATGGATGGATGGATGGATGGATGGATGGATGGATAGAAAGATAGTGGGATGGATGGATGGATGGATGGATGGATGGATGGATGGATGGATGGATGGATGGATGGATGGATGGATGGATGGATGGATGGATGGATGGATGGATGGAAAGAGAGATAGTGGGAGGGAGGGAGGGAGGGAGGGAGGGAGGGAGGGAGGGAGGGAGGGATGGATGGATGGATGGATGGATGGATGGATGGATGGATGGATGGATGGATGGAAAGAGATAGTGAGAGGGATGGATGGATGGATGGATGGATGGATGGATGGATGGATGGATGGATGGATGGATGGATGGATGGATGGATGGATGGATGGATGGATGGATGGATGGATGGATGGATGGATGGATGGATGGAAAGAGAGATAGTGAGATGGATGGATGTTTCACGTTTTATTGCACAATATCACATAACTAAAATCATGAACAGGTCACGTTAAAACCTAAATTAAGTGTATACTCCAATATAAGTGCTTCTAGTCTTAGTCACTTGAACAGTCAGGAATGGTTCCACGTGTCCTGATTGTGTTCCTTAACTGATAAGAACTGGAAGCGCTTATGTAGGAGTATACACCTAATTTGAGTTTTAATATGATGCTGTTACCTGACACAGTGTAATTTTTTTAATTATATATATTTTAAAAAATGCTTACAGCTAAGAACACTCACCTAGGTTTCAGGGCGTGTTGTGGGTTTTAGACGGTCCTGGGCAGAGAGTGGCCAGGGGGTCCCCTCACCTCCACTCACCACCACCAGGTCACCTACTCATCATGCCTACCTTCCAGCCCACCATCTGTATTCCTTCCTTCCCCCATCCATTTGCGAGCCCGTGTGGTGTAATGGTTAAGAATGGTAGACTTTAATCTGGAGGACTGGGTTTGATTGTCCACTAATCTGGGTTTGATTGTCCACTCCTCGACACGAGCAGCAGATCTAATCTGGTGAACCAGGTTTGATTCCCCATTCCTCCAAATGAAGCCAGCTAGGTGACCTTGGACCTATCACAGTTCTCTCCCTACTCTCTCAGCCCCATCTCCTTTGCAATCACATCCCCTTTCTCTCCGCATAATAGTTACCTTGTGAGGTCAGTGGGTTTAGGAGAGTTCTGAGATGACTGTGATTGGCCCAAGGTTGCCCAGCAGCCTTCATGTGAGGAAACAAATCCAATACACCAAATTAGTGTCCGCCGCTCACGTGGAGGAGTGGGGAATCAAACCTGGCTCTCCATTATATTGTGATTTTAAAAAAAAAATGTGGGAACTCCAACAATCTTAATAAGTTTGATTTAGATATTTATCCTGTTTTTCTCCACAACATACCCCCAAGGTAGCTTCCAAAATCGTGCTTTTGTAGCTAAGAGCAGTGGACTCTAATCTGGTTTGAACAAAGGCGGCACGTAAAAATGAATGATAATTCTCTTATTTGT
The DNA here is from genome assembly GCF_021028975.2 of Sphaerodactylus townsendi. Classification (NCBI taxonomy): domain Eukaryota; kingdom Metazoa; phylum Chordata; class Lepidosauria; order Squamata; family Sphaerodactylidae; genus Sphaerodactylus; species Sphaerodactylus townsendi. The sequence continues at coordinate 14,273,826 of NC_059430.1, forward strand.
TTGGGACTATATCCGAATGCGGAAGCATACCATTTTCTCAATTCCTGCACCTCAGCTGACCGAACTATCATCTTTCTGTGGGAAGCGGTATAGTAAGCACAATATGAGAGCTCATAGGCATGCTGCGCTGTGCTTTTTGGGAAGGGAAGGGCAGAAACACAGTAGGCCTAAGCAGCCAGTTTGCAAGTTCCAGATTAAGGTATTGCTAGGTAGGGATAAAGTGGGCTCAGCACAGACGAAAGTGTGTTGGGGAGAGGAAAACAAGCAAAGCCCTACGCTTTCAGACTCCTAAGGGTGAACTGTGGCAGACAATGCTGGGGCACGTGCCTGATCCTCTCACCTTAAAGACAATTTGATCTGCTCACCTTGAAGACAATTTGATCTTCTCCACAATGCCAGTTCCACTTGCTCCAGCCGAAGGCAAAAGCTGAGGCGACAAGCGCCATCTGCTGGTAGCAGATGAGTTCCATATCAAGGGTCTGCAAGCAAGGTAAATCAGCAGGAAACGAGGTTAGTGAGCAGCTCTGCCAAACGGCGGTGTCTTAGTCCTGATTCCAAAGGGCAGGAAGCTCTTGCACGGTTTCACTGGATTGTCTCAGGTCAAGGAAACAACTGCTGGCATACCCCCCCTCAAAAAAAAAACCCCAGTAGACCAGCAGATTGTAATGTCAACATCCAAAGCAGCTCTGACCTGGATGGCCTAGGCCAGGGATCTGCAACCTGCGGCTCTCCAGATGTTCGTGGACTACAAATGCCATCAGCCCCTGCCAGCATGGCCAATTGGGAATTGTAGTCCATGAACATTTGGAGAGCCGCAGGTTGCAGACCCCTGGCCTAGGCCACCTTGATTTCACCAGTTCTCAGAAGCTAAGCAGGGTTAGCCCTGGTTAGTACTTGGATGGGAGACCACCCAGGAAGTGCAGGATCGCTACACAGAAGCAGGCAATGGCAAACCACCTCAAGTATTGAACACTCCGTAGCTCCCTCCCCTTCTACTCTTTCACTTGGAGTTCATACATTTGCTCCTGAGACCGCAAATCAGGAAAGGTGAAAATCACTGCTCTACAGTAACATACGCTGCCTGGGATCCATATAGCCCCAATCGTAATGAAATTTTCGACAATTCGGCAGGATCCATGTAGCCCCAATCATAATGAAATTTTCGACAATTCGGCAGGATCCATGTAGCCCCAATCATAATAAAATTTTCGACAATTCGGCAGGATCCATGTAGCCCCAATCGTAATGAAATTTTCGACAATTCGGCAGGATCCATATAGCCCCAATCGTAATGAAATTTTCGACAATTCGGCAACCCTGTGTTGTTTTTAGCTTTCGAAATCCGGCAATAAGGTATAACGTCCCCTCCCCGTTGGGCAAACCGGGTAAAGTTGTAATTCCTATACCCGTAGCTCCTGGATAGCTGGTTGTCCTCCACCTACACCAAAGGAATTTCACTACGTCAAAACAAATGACCGTAGTTGGCCAGACTTACTTTTCGGTTCAGGCTGACGTATTTCGACGAGTGTTCGGCTGGGAAGATGTTCATTCCGGCCTGCTTCAAAGCAATGGTGAGGGCCAGCGGAGGCATCCATATGCCTCGCAGGTTGCCAAGGAGATCGGCGTCCTCCATTGTGCTGACCGATATTAGCATGCATTGGTTTTTCTGTTCCCAAAAGCAACAGAAGGCCAGCTGAGAAGCTGAGCATCTTTAAACTTTGCTTCTTAAACTGCTAAACTGCATTTTTCCCCAGTCAGAGTTAAAAACTACATGTGCGCTTTGCTGCTGCAGTAAAACTAGAGAAACTGTTGCCTAGTCTCTGAGGCAGCAGAAAACAAGCCTGCTCCCTCTTTGACATGGCATCCCGTCAAATATTTAAACATAGCTATCATGTCCCCCCTTAACCTTTGCTTCTCCAGACTAAACATCCCCAGCTCCCTAAGTCTCTCCCCGTAGGGCGAGGATTCCAGACCTTTTACCATTTTGGTTGCCCTCCTCTGAACCCGTTCCAGCTTGTCAATATCCTTCTTAAATTGCAGTGCCCAGAACTGAACACAGCAATCTAAGTGAGGTCTGACCAATGCAGAGTAGTGTGGTACATCCAAATGATGCATGCACAAAGGCAAAATAAAAAGGGAAGGGCAGGATTTCCCATTCTTTACCACAGTTTCGTAAGCCGTTGCTGGGCCAGCAGAGCCCAAACAGCTGGCATGCTCAGTGCCTTGAGAGGATCGGGCTGCAAAGATCATTTTCATGTGCAACTTCACACAGCAGCACTGACACCCGCTCGTGGTATTTTTCACACTGTGCATCAGTGCCATCCCCGTGACGGGGAGTGAGGAATCCGAACGTACGCCAGAGCTGTGAAAAGCCTCAGTTTTCAATGGCTGCTTTCAGAGGTGTATCGGGGTAAATGGCCCGAGGACAACACCTGCTCCAGGTGCCCGCTCATGCCCCCCCCCACGCTCAGGGTGGGGCTCGGGGCAGAGGCGGCTCGGACGGACACTGCCGTAGACTGGCAGTGCCCCCGAGGGCCTGGGAAGGGAAGGAGGCGGCTTGGACAGGTGCAGCGGCAGCTGGCCGGCTCCTGGCAGCAGGCCGGCTCTGTCTTTAGGTGTCTCCCCCAGGCCAGCCCAGCTCGTGCAGGGGAGTAGGGGGTGGGGTGATTTTGCACTCACCCCCACCATTGTGCCTGGGGTCAATTGACCTCCCCTGTCCCCATGGGCAGTACGCCACTGGCTGTTTTAGAAGCTTGTTCAAATCTTGAAGATGAAAACGGTTTGAGCCTGCAGTCCTTTCTTGGAAGAGGGATGCTCGAGCGAGCGTGCGTGATGCAGAACAGGCGGGCTGTAGGGGTGAGCCCGCGAACCCAGCAGAACCGTAGAAGGAGCGCCAGGCATGCCAGTGCCGGCTACGGCCTTCCAGGCACACACGCTCCCCCAACCCCCGCTCCCCCATGAGTCACGGGTCATGAACTGCCTGACTCGCGGTCACCAGGTGTCCCACACAAAGGGACACAAAGGCTCCTGCCCTCAGGTGAAGATTAGAACCAGACATGGATGCTTCCTCCCGCACGTAGCAGCCCGATGAGATCATGCATCACATGATGATCTCCCGATCTCCCGACCTCCCGTTCTCCCGCCTGCCCGACCCCTTTTACACGCCCCCATTGAAACCCTAATGGGGCAGGTGTGAGGGGCGAAGCGCATCGGCAGAGCTTCGCCAGCCAGGGATCACGGGATCCCCGCGATTTCCTGCTTGCTGGCTCTTCTCCACCAGATGAAATCTCCGCGTCTCGCCTCTTTCATTGGGGACCTCGTGGGTACGCACTCACAAGCTGGTGCCAAAACCCGGGAATCCTCGGGAACCTCCGCCGTGATTCTTACCGTCCGCCTGGGAAAGTGGCTGGTACCAATCGGCCACCGGGCTGGATCGGGCGATCCAGGGATTCGCGTTCTCGGACACTCTCTCGCCTGGATCGTAATCCACCGGTAAGCATGGGCGCTTGTAAAGCTAACGGCTTTTGGACAAGCACGCTAGCGAACTGAAAGCTTAGCTTAAAACGCCGCAGGGTCTCCCAAGAAGAGAGGGAGCTGCGCCGAATTGGTTGAGGGAGATTGATAGGTGGCAATGTCCATGGTACCCAGAAGTGGGGAACATTCAATCTTAAGGGCGGACTGGGAAAACATCGGCTACACTCTTCTGCACAGAGAGCCTCAAGGGTGCGTCGAAGTGTCGCTAAGCTACTGACGGAGACAGTAAGTTAGGTCGCCATCAGCCTTGCAGGTGGCCATGGTGTCTTTGCCATGGATCTCCCTCCTTTGATCTTTCACCTACAATTCTCAAGCCTGGAACTTTCTATCCACCTAAGCAGGACGCCTTCGTCCTTCTCCGCTTCAAACCTCCCTCGCCCGCGGGTGCTCTTAATACGGCCCCGCCAGCTTCTCTCCTCCTTCTGTTCCGCCTTCTGCTCCGCTTCCCCCTCCCATTTCTGGAAGCGCCACCGCGACCTCCGGCCACATGCCACGTAATGGCGCTGAAGTTTCAAAACTCTAGGCAGAGCCGCATTACTCCACGATCTGCAGAGGAAGGAAACCCTGACGGAAAGACCCAATGCCGCACCTCCTCGCCGCCTGCTCCAGCCCACTACACTGACCACACGCGGGAGGACAGCCGCCGGCCCAACGGGTCGCTGAGTATCGCCCCATAGGCTATAACGGCCTTACTGAGCCCTGCAAGGCAATACGGGACCGGGGATCACCAGCCCCTATGCGTGAGAGGCATGTTGGAAGCCGCTCACAGCGGAATCACGTAATGGTTCCGGAGGACTGGAAAACCACTTTTCACATGCTCTTAGAACCCCGGGCGCACTTGTTGTTTGGGAAAGCCGGCCTGCCCGCCAACAACGCATAAGCAGAGGGGCAGCCTCTGGCTGGGCGCTTATACTGCCGCGGCAGCTCTATGGCTGCGGGCGTTTTGCCCTTCCCGGACGCGACACACAGATCGGCTCCTTCTGCCGGAGGCCACCCTTGGGTTGCTCTCTCTGACTGCACCTCCCAAGGCGCTTAGGTGAGTGCCGGCTGCCGGACAGCCAACCCAGAGCTTTTTTTTCCAACTGCTCGCATGAAGCCTCAGGAGCCTTACGCTGAATTCCCTGAACAGGCTCCAGGAGGCCCTGCAGAGACAAGTTGGACAACGACGCAGCCCAACACGAAAGCTCCTCATGCTCAGCCAAAGAGAACACCTCCGCTGAGTGTCAGAGGGCTTATCACGGGCTTAGGGAAGAACCCCGAAGCTGGCCGACATGCTTACAGTGCTTGCCAGGATATCACTGGATCTTCCTCGCCCATCAGGCCAGCCTCCTAGCCGCAGGCACTTCTCCACCACCCGGGGACAGCCCCGGTGACGCAGTGCTTCAACCGCGGCAAGCGGGGACACTTCCGGGAGGGGATTGTAGGTCGCCCGTGGGGGCTTACAACCCCGACGTGGAGGGGGGGTTCTCCCCCGGGAGGCGAAGGCCCCCGGGAAAGCCCAGGACCAAATGCCCCCGATGCCGGGAGGGCTTTCACTGGAGGAACGAGTGCCCATCGGGAAACTCCTACCCGGGCCTCCCCAGCCCAGGGACCACAATGGGAGGAGAGTACTAAAACCAGCCCTGAGAACCAAGGCTCAAACCCAAGCCACCTCCTCCCAGCGTATCTCCCTCTCCTGCACCCAGCCTTCTTTCCCTCAAGTTTCCCAATGAGATCCTCGCTGTTCCCACTCCAGTACAGCTGCATCCCATCCCCCCCAGAGGCCGCCGGGTTAATTTTGCTCCAAAGCCTCCGGGCCGCTGAGCAGTAGGGACTGTTTGTCGCTCCGGGAGTCATTGACTCTTACACACCAAGGAGCTTCGCTCACATTCTCAGGTGTGTGGACAAACATCCCGCAGGGGAAAGTTGCCCAGTGGAAACCAGCTGCGCGACAGCTGATCCTCCTGCTCCCACATGCTGCCTGCCGCCGATTCAATAAAGGCCAATGGAGCCCAGATCGCCATCGGGGCACAAAGCGCTGGCACCACCGGGTGAAGCGGCGGTAGAAACGCCCATCGGCAGCCTCCCCGCCCCATACCTGGAGCTCACTTTTAGAGGGGTGTCCATTCAAGGGACTTGTTAGGGACACCGGGCGCCGACTGTAACCAAGCCTATCAGGAGCAGCCGCAGTGGCCTGATCAGTGTGGCTTCGAATCGGTGACTCTTGCCCGCAAGCGATTTGAGGGTGGGTGGGAAACAGACCACGAGACGGAGCACTCTCGCCTGGCCACACACAGTCCGCAGTCCAGGGCTCGAGCGGCAGCTCTCACAGTCCCGGGCTTCCCATCAAGCTTTGGATATCCATGTTAACTTATGGGGAAGGGATCTCATGAGTCAAGTAAAGACGACTCTAGTCTGGGATGGATAAATCCACTCCCGCCATGGCCGCTACCCAGAAGAAGAACAGATAACAGCTGGCCACGTTGAGATCCCTAACCCCCAGCTCCGACTGTGTTTTCTACCTCCACCCCAGAGCCCTCGCTCTGGAACACCCTCTTTCTCTCTCTCACCTTGTTTTATTTTTTCAACCAGCAAAGGCGGGAGGGCCAATTGGCTGACTGGCCCTCCCTGGATTGAAATCTGGGCCCATCCTGGTACCGCAGCACTACCAGGACAGGCCCCAGGTTAAAAAAGGGGCTGCCGCACCAGTTCACTCACAAGCCTGTTCGGCTTGTGGTTGCCCAGCGCCTGGCAGCTATATCAGTACAATGTTAAAGGCCAGGCGCTTAGCCGAAACCGCCCCTTAAGGAGTGGTTTCGGCGGGCGGCATTTCCCCAAGATACTCAAATTCGATTCCAAATTCTGAACGCCATGCCTGCCTCAACCCCTGCGATCAAGGTAAGTATATCTGCCCCAGGGTGGAACCTCCCCCAGTCCTTTGTCCCAAAGACCTGATTGTCTTGCTCTTCTGACGCATCCCCTTCTCTGAACACACCCCCAAAGTCCTTTTGTCCTACAAATTAGATATGCATACCCACAATCCCCTGATGGTCCACTCGCCCCCGCTCTCTAGGGGCTCGGGCCGTTGCTCCGACGCATCCTGATGATGTCTTTGAAGCCAACTCCACATGGGAGTTGCCTGCCCTTCGTACCCCCTGTCCCATGCCCAAACAAACTAAAGAAAGGGGAGTAGGTGGGGCCTCCATGGCCTGCCCCCCCTGCAGAATTGAAATTGAACAATTTGAACCTGCTCTCAGGCCCACTCCCACCTGAGCCAAGACCAAGCTTGGCGGGTTGACCCCCCCCCTCATAACCTGGGGAAGGGGGTATGCTTCAATCCCTCTTTCCTACAGGTCCCCAGTGGATTCCCAGCTTAGCCATGTCCAACCAACCCATGGAATGGCACCAGAAGGAAACCAACCCGATCCCGGAGATGGAGCGGATCTCCCTGGAAGATCCGGTCCCGCGACCCCGACGGAACCGCCGCCAGCGCCAGAACGGCTTGAGGACCCAGATGACTTGGGGAGACGTCAAGGCAACGACCGGCCGGGCTCGAGAGCTGCTGCAACAGCAAGGCTGCCCCGAGACACCCGAGGGTCTCTGCGCTGCCATCTTTGCGATCATCACTGCAAACTCTGCAGTCACCATCATCTGCCTGCTCTGCTGCCTCTTGCCGGTGACGCTCAATCACCCCCTTTTGGAGATCAACCAAGTCAACATCTGGGAGCGGTTCGCTGCCGCTGCCAACGTCTCATCCTTCTGCCTGGGCCAGTATCTCGGAGTGGGAAGCTTGCTAAGCTCCTGCCTACTCCCTGTCTGCAAGGCCCCTGGAGATTTCCTGGAAGAGTCAGGCCTGAGCCCTTTCATGAACGCCTTGTCCATCCGGTACTCCATGAGCGCCGATTGGGGACCCGTTGTTCAAACCCTCCCCGCTGGCGCGCTCTCTCTCATCACCCAAACCGTCGCCAACCATGAGTCCAACACTTGCGCCCGCATTGCTAATGTGGCGGGACAGGAAACTGGCCAGAGCCCAGTCACCGGCTCGGCCAACTGGAACTGCACGCATGTTGAGGACATTCCCCCCATATATGGGAACATCCTCCTCCCTAAAGGCTGGTTCTGGACTTGCGGGGAGAGAACCTTCAACTACATTCCCGCTCGCCTTTCTGCCGGAACTCTTTGTTGCCTTAGCCGTCTTACCATCGTCCTGCCTCAGGCTCCACCCCGGGAGCCCAAACGCCGTCGCCGCTCCGCTCTTTCCCTCGACCCTTCCTGCCGGAGCGACGCGGTCGCCCTTTCCAAAGCCGAGTATGTTTCCCTCGCGACCTCCCTGGTGGGAGTCCCCGGACTCGCCACCTATAAACACTAAGACTATTGGCCAGCTGGCCTGTGCCCTTGCGAAGTCCATTACTCCCACCTCTACTTCTGGATGCTCTGGCCTCCGAAAGCAACAAGAACTTCGCCAAGCCATCCTAGATAATCGTGTTGCTATTATTGATTATTTGTTATTACTGCATCACCAAGGTTGTGGGAGAATGTAAGATAATAGGTGCTTGCTTTAATCTCTCTGATAATTCCTATTTGATTCATATATGAAAGTTCGTGAGTTTCAAGATGTTGTATCTAATCTGAAATACGCATGTGTTGTTTCACTTTCAGTGGTCAGCCCTTTGGAGCTAATGCCGGGGGGATGGTTAAGTACTATTGTACAATTCTTTTCATTGGTTTGATTGTATGTCTTGTTAAAGGATCTTTGGCCTTGTTCAGTGTGTGAATCTGCCTTTGCTCTTATAACATTTGTAAGAAAGTTCCCTTTGACTTTCCCCTACTTACTAAATCCAGGTCCTCATGCTGCACTAAATAGCTCAGCCAGCTTGAGCAAGTCCCTCGGGAGTAAGCATCCCCCCAAATTCGCTCCCAACTGATTCGGCTTCTTTCCTAAAATATAAGAAACGGGGAGATGTGGTGGGGTGAGCCCAAGCACCTAGTAGAACTGTAGGAAGTGAGCTAGGCATGCCGGTGCCAGCTACGGCCATTCTCCGGCGCACACGCTTCCCCAACCCCCGTGCCTCCCCATGAGTCACGGGTCATGAACTGCTCTGGCTCAAGCGGTCACTGTGGGTGTCCTGGCCACACAAAGGGACACAAAGGCTCCTGCCCTCAGGTGAAGATTAGAACCAGACATGGATGCTTCCTCCCGCACGTAGCAGCCCGATGAGATCATGCATCACATGATGATCTCCCGCTCTCCCGACCTCCCGTTCTCCCGCCTGCCTGACCCCTTTTACACGCCCCCATTGAAACCCTAATAAAAGGTGTGAGGGGCGAGTGCACGGCAGAGTTGCCAGGATCACGGGATCCCGCATTTCCTGCTTGCTGGCTCTCTCCACCAGATGAAATCTCCGCGTCTCGTCTCTTCATTGGGACCTCGTGGGTACGACTACACGGGCGTACCTGGATTTGAATCTGTACTTCGGCAAAGGTGGTGACAACTATGAGGACGGCTTGGTCAGGACCGTGGGGCCGGAGTTCCCACGACTGGTAAGGCATGTTGAGATGCGCCTCTTGCATCAACGCGACGGTGCTGAAGTTGCTCATCTTGAAAGAGACTTCCTTGTCCGTCATGTCGTAGACCACGTCCCCAATCGCATCCGTTCGCCAGAAGTTGCCTGGGCGGTGAGGGACAGAAAGGAAAAGGTTGTCTGTCAGCAGGCGGAGGAAAGCATTACATTCTCACGGATCCAACGGAGACCTTCATTTTCTGTAAGGGCTTTGTGGGAAACCAGACAAACGGCTGGCAAATTTTGAGCTTTTGGCTCTTTTTAAATGCGGGAGGAGGGGGGGTTAGACGCTTGCAGATGCTGACTCTCTGGAAGCCTGCTCGGAGTGATTCACAAAGGAAAAACAATACGATAAACTCATTTTAAAATATGTAATCACGACTAGCAACCCAACAGATGTATCAGCCTCACATCATTTTAATTTTTAAAAGTATGTATGCTAGATGTGGACTATTTTTTTTAAAGGCGTTAAAACAATGGAATACCTAAATTGGAAACTCAGTTTAAAAAAGAAAATAAATGTTTTGGCTTGGTTCTAAAGTAGGTGCCAGGAGAGACTTCGGGGGAGGCAATGGGGGGATCTCAGTGGCTAAGTGCCACCACGCTACCCCAGGATCCAAACTTGCTCGGAAGAAGCCATGACATTATCAGACTTGGTCGGGAGGCGAGCGCGCTTTTAGTAATTTGGAAAGTTTCTTGCTTGACCCTGCAAGTTCGTTGCATTAAGAAGGAACTGCGCTTTACGTTGGCGAAGATGTGTTTCTTAGGCATGTCTGAGGGTTACGCAGGGCAAGGAGAGGCATTTGCAAAGGAGCTGGTGATGCTTAAAACTGCAAGGATTGTCATGCCCTTATATAAAGCCGTGGTGCGACCACACTTGGAGTACTGTGTTCAGTTCTGGTCGCCACATCTCAAAAAGGATATCGAAGAGATAGAAAAAGTGCAGAGAAGGGCAACGAGGATGATTGAGGGACTGGAGCACCTTCCTTATGAGGAGAGGCTGCAGCGTTTGGGACTCTTTAGTTTGGAGAGGAGACGTCTGAGGGGGGATATGATTGAAGTCTATAAAATTATGCATGGGGTAGAAAATGTGGACAGAGAGAAATTTTTTTCTTTTTCTCACAATACTAGAACCAGGGGGCATACATTGAAAATGCTGGGGGGAAGAATTAGGACTAATAAAGGGAAACACTTCTTCACGCAACGTGTGATTGGTGTTTGGAATATGCTGCCACAGGAGGTGGTGATGGCCACTAACCTGGATAGCTTTAAAAGGGGCTTGGACAGATTTATGGAGGAGAAGTCGATCTATGGCTACCAATCTTGATCCTCCTTGATCTGAGATTGCAAATGCCTTAGCAGACCAGGTGTTCGGGAGCAGCAGCAGCAGCAGCAGAAGGCCCTTGCTTTCACATCCTGCACGTGAGCTCCCAAAGACACCTGTTGGGCCACTGCGAGTAGCAGAGTGCTGGACTAGATGGACTCTGGTCTGATCCAGCAGGCTAGTTCTTATGTTCTTATGTTCTTAAGAGATGTTGTGGTATAGTGGTCAGAGCACTGGGTACGTTTTCTTTTGGACAGTCGGTCAGCTGAGTTAATAGAGCAGGTGGCTGAATTTCTAACTAATGTATTAATGAACTAATAGGGTTCAACTGTCTGGGTCTATTACCCAGTGTGTACTACTGATGCCTAATAAGGGTTGGTCTGACTGACTGACTGACTGACTGACTGACTGACTGACTGACTGACTGACTGACTGACTGACTGACTGACTGACTGACTGACTGACTGACTGACTGACTGACTGAGCGAGCGAGCGAGCGAGCATTGGAAAAGGCTCTGGGAGACCCAGGTTAGAGTCTCCACTCGCACTATGAAAGATCGTTGGCTGGCCTTGAGCTAGACACACCCTTTCAGCCTAACCCACCTCACAGGGTTGTTGTGAGGATTAAGGCAGGAAGGAGAAATTATGTAAACTGCTCTGATGCCCTATTGGGAAGAAAAGTGTAATTTAAACAAATTAAATAAACTGCACCATCGAAAGCTTTCACAGCCAGAATCAACTAGCTGCTGTGGGTATTTTGGGCTGTGTGGTAGTTTTCGCTCATAACGTTTTACCCGCATCTCCAGCTGCCATTTTCAGAGGTTTGTCATGGGCCCGTTCTGCACGATTCCGTTGATCACCGATTCTGGCCCGGTAAAACATCGGGGGGGGGGGATTCACACAGGCAGTGCTGCCAAAACGATGCAGCTCAGCTCTTTCCCCCCAAAAACAACGTATTCCAACCTCGCTCGGGGAGCGAGGTTTTTGGAATATGCCGGCTTCCATTCGGTGCTGAACAAATGGCAGCGGGTGGAAGGCGCCAGCCCCAAATGCCTTCTTACCTCCTCCTGGCTTCTGTCGCTGTGTGGAGGCCAGGGGACACGCCTCCTGGCCTCCGTCCCTGCAGTCATCGCTCTGGCCATGGGGGTTCGTCCCCTGGCCTCCACAGAATGATGGAAGCCAGGAGGAGGTAAGGAGGTGTTTGGCGGCCTGCGCGGCCATGCGGAGCCTGCTCCTCCAGCTGCGCAGCCAGCGGGGCCGTTCATGCGAACGGCCCCGGGGCTTGCATCAGCATGAACCATGCCAATGCATCCCCACTGCTCTGGCCGTGCAGAAACAGCCAAAGTAAGAAAAAAAAAACACATCTCAATTTTGGAGACGCCAGCCATAGATTACAGGCAAACGTTACAGGCAAAAACAACCAAACTGTGGTCACACAGCCTAGAAAACCCACAACAGCCCAATTAAATAAACTATTTAAAAATAAAAATAGTAGCCCTTTTCTAGTCTGCAGATTCTTTTCCATTCGTGCCGATTTGGGCTCATTTCCAGTCTCAGGCCCCTTCCACACATGCAGAATAATGCACTTTCAATCCACTTTCACAATTGTCTGCAAGTGGATTTTGCTATTCCGCCCAGCTGCAAAAGTGCATTGAAAGTGCATTATTCTGAATGTGTGGAAGGGGCCTCAGACCTGGCTGAGGGAGGTACCAGGGGAAACGTACTGTGAAGGTTGTGGGGTGCAAATTGAGGGGAAAACACCCCTAAGAGCATAAGAAAGAGCCTGCTGGATCAGACCAGAGTCCATCTAGTCCAGCACTCTGCTACTCGCAGTGGCCCACCAGATACCTTTGGGAGCTCACATGCAGGATGTGAAAGCAATGGCCTTCTGCTGCTACTGCTGCTCCCAAGCACCTGGTCTGCTAAGGCATTTGCAATCTGAGATCAAGGAAGATCAAGATTGGTAGCCATAGATCGACTCCTCCTCCATCAATCTGTCCAAGCCCTTTTTAAAGCTATCCAGGTTAGTGGCCATCACCACCTCCTGTGGCAGCATATTCCAAACACCAATCACACGTTGCGTGAAGAAATGTTTCCTACATTAACACAACTAGGCTCATGACAGAAGAGCAACTTGTTTTCCATGACCTAGTCAGCCATGTCTGACCTTTGGGGTCCCATCTCGCAATCAGAGGCTCTTCAAAGAAAATCACGTCGTCAAGAAGGCGGACAGTGAGTCCTACAAAGTATTGAGAGGCATCCTCAGATTCTTCGCAAAGCGCAGCGTAGGGATAGGTCTCCAAACCGGTATCCAGCACCTTGAGTGAAGAGAAGAAATGCGCAAAATGGATTTTGTTTAAACTGTTTCCTCCCTCTTGTTTTTGATTCTTCGCTTATTCTGTTCAAAAATTCGGCACACCGTCCGAAAAGGTAGACCGAATCAGCCCTGTGCAGAATTTCGGCTGGTTCACATAGGCCCAAATCTCTCAGAAGCTTATCAGCAAAAACAGTGGTCAGCGCCGCCCCCCCCCCATTAAAATTTGTTTCATGTAGCAAAATTTATTGGGAGATCAAAACAGTAAATGGTTAGAGAGTGTGACAAGGGCTAGGATGACTTGGGTTGAAATTAACACTCGGTATAAGCACCCCCTAGATCCGTGGTGGCGAACCTTTGGCACTCCAGATGTTATGGACTGCAATTCCCATCAGCCCCTGCCATGCTGAATTGTAGACCATAACATCTGGAGTGCCAAAGGTTCGCCACCACTGCCCTAGATGATTTATGGATAGTCTATCCTCCATTTTGGAGGAACTTGAATCTAACTGTCCTTCTAGTGAAATCCTACTAGTGGGGGACTTTAACGCAAGGGTCGGTGCTGATTTAGTATCTTTTCTCGAAAACTCAGTCATAGGCCCCTTCCGCACATGCAGAATAATGCACTTTCAATCCACTTTCACAATTGTCTGCAAGTGGATCTTGCTATTCCACACAGTAAAATCCAGCTGCAAAGGGCATTGAAAGTGGATTGGAAGTGCATTATTCTGTGTGTGTGGAAGGAGCTGTTGTTATTCTTCTACCAAAATAGTCTACGTGACCTGGTTGGTGTGAGAACAGTTCAGGTTAAAAGGTGGAAACTGACATCAAGGTTTCGTATCTGGGATAGCCTCACTGGACATTCCGGCCACTGCGCTAAGAGCGTGCCTGTGAGAAATTGCCTTCTGAAACTCAGTGGCTGTCTGACTTCTCCAAGGACGCAGACCTTTCTCTAGTTCACTGCACGAATATAACCCTGGCGAGATTATTACTGATGTTATTATGATTCATTTCTTAAATGAAGAGTACAGCACAGAAAAGTGATGCAAGAGCAGCTGTTTTGCTTCTAAAGCATAGGTGTCAAACTCGCGGCCCTCCAAATGTTATGGACTACAGTTCTCATCATCCCCTGCCAGAATGATGATGACAGGGAATGATGGGAACTGTAGTCCATAACACCTGTGTTCTACAGCATTTGATGGCATAACTACATGGCGGTGGTAATTGACCCCGAGGTCATTTCCTGTTCCCAGAGAATGTTGGGAACTGTAGTTCTATGCATGGAGGACTATCAGTGCCCTCCCCCAAGCTACAATTCTCAGGATTCTTCGCAATCAGTCACATAATTTGTTGTTGTTATCATTAGCTGCCCTGAGCTTGACTTCGTTAAGAAAGGGCGGGAGAGGAATTTATTATTATTATTATTAATATGAAATCACAGCCATCAAATCTTCAGCCAGAGTTGATCATCATATGCGTTTGGTTCTTCCCAAGAACCTAGGACAGTGATGGCGAACCTTTTCGAGACCGAGTGCCCAAATTGCAACCCAAGACCCTCTTATTTATCGCAAAGTGCCAACATGGCAATTTAACCTGAATACTGAGGTTTTAGTTTAGAAAAAACAGTTGGCTCCGAGGCGTGCGTTACTCGGGAGTAAGCTTGGTGGTAGTCGGTGGCTTTGCTTTGAGCAATCGTGCAACTCTTCCAATGGGTGAATCACAACCCTAGGAGGGTTTACTCAGAAGCAAGCCCCATTGCCAGCAACTGAGCTTACTTCCAGGTAAAGGATCGCGCTGTAGTTCTTTGCATGAAAATCAGTGGGGTTTAACAGCGCTTAACAGGGTTACCTACACTGCTTCCCCAAAACTAGGTCTTAGGTTTAATGCTAATAATCGAGCCCAGCGGCCCAGGCCAGCCTAGATGTGGTGGGGGGCACTCTGTAGGGGGCACTCTGCGGGGGGCACTCTGTGCATGGCCACAGAGAGGGAGGGCTCTGAGTGCCACCTCCAGCACCCGTGCCATAGGTTCGCCATCACTGACCTAGGGTGTCATAATATATTAGGAATATAAAATGAGACACTATGCCCATTTTATATTCCTATCATAATATATCACAGTCTCATTATTACTGATCTACGAGCTCTGAAAACTGTAATGTAAATCCCTCAGAGCTTTCCAAGGCCCACTGAACTGAGAATCATGTGAGCTGTTGCCAATGACGGTTCTGCAGACAATGGAGCTATCCATTTGTATAAGGAGCTTGAAAGAAAACTTGGTCATCAATGGTACAGGGTCATTCGCTACTAACCCCAGCGTTTGAGGAAACTATTCTATTTAGCAAACAAAATAAGTATCATAGAATCATAGAGTTGGAAGAGACCCCAGGGCCATCAAGTCCAACCCCCTGCAATGCAGGAACACGCAGTCAAAGCACCCCCCACGTATGTTCATCCAGCCTCTGTTTCAAAACCTCCAGCCCTGACAGTTAGAAAGATCTTCCTAATATTTAGGTAGAATCTCTTTTCCCGCACCTTGAACCCAATACTCCATGTCCTAATCTCTGGAGCAGCCGAAAACAAGCTTGCACTCTCTTCAACATGGCCTCCCTTCAAATATCAAAACATGGCTATCATGTCACCCCCTGACCTTCTCTTCTCCAGACTAAACATCCCCAGCTCCCTAAGTCTCTCCTCGTAGGGCACAGATTCCAGACCTTTTACCATTTTGGTTGCCCTCCTCTGGACCAGTTCCAGCTTGTCAATATCCTTCTTGAATTGCAGTGCCGAGAACTGTATATTTCCAAATGCTCACTCTTTCTCAAAAGAGTTAAATTACCTCCACCATGGTCCACCCTCTGGCGTGTTTGGCTTGGGGAGGAAGCTTCAGGGCATCAAAATGGTAGACGCCTCCCACTGGCAGGAACTGATGCAAATCCACAGCATAGGCTTCCAAGGGTGCCATTTCCGAGATCTCAGGAAAATACAATGCACAGAACTGAGCTAAAGAGTGACACAAAGGGGAAGAGGTCCATTTTTAAAAATCCAAAGGCATTGCCCAGTTCTTACACAGGACGGAGGGCTATTTATTTATTTATTTATCCATCCATCCAACCACCCACCCGCCCGCCCGCCCATTCATTCATTCATTCATTCATTCATTCATTCATTCATTCATTCATTCATTCATTCATTCATTCATTCATTCATTCATTCATTCATTCATTCATTCATTCATTCATTCATTGTCCCTCCAATGTCTGGCTTGGGGTGATGTACAACCAGAACTGCAATATATAAAACTGTTTTAACAACAACAAAAAACTTGTTTAAAAGATGAAACAGTACCCAATACAATACCATAAAATAAACCACATAGTCCATAAAATCAGCAATTAATGAACCAAACTACACTAAAAGCTGTAAAACCAAGAGGGAGAAGTAAAACCCAGCTGTTTTTTTATTTTTTAAAAAAATATATGTGGAAATACAGAAGAAGAGTTTGGATTTATATCCCCCCTTTCTCTTCGGTAAGGAGACTCAAAGGGGTTGACAATCTCCTTTCCCTTCCCCACTCACAACAAACACCCTGTGTGGTGGGTGGGGCTGAGCGAGCTCCGAAGAACTGTGACTAGCCCAGGGTCACCCAGTTGGTGTGTGTTGGAGTGCACTGGCTAATCTGGTTCACCAGATAGGCCTCCACAGCTCAAGTGGCAGAGCAGGGATTCAAACCCGGTTCCCCAGATTTGAGTGCACCTACTCTTAACCACTACGCCATGGTGGCTTATAGGGCTATACCCTATGTTGTCGGTTGGTGACAACATGGTTTCTCTGAATTCAGAAACTGCCTGCCTGTTGAACAAGGATGGGGACCCCTGGGCGGGTGGGGCTTCCAGTACACATGTACGGGGAGCAGCAGTGGCGTAGGAGGTTAAGTGCTCATGTATCTAATCTGGAGGGACCGGGTTTGATTCCCAGCTCTGCCGCCTGAGCTGTGGAGGCTTCTCTGGGGAATTCAGATTAGCCTGTACACTCCCACACACGTCAGCTGGGTGACCTTGGGCTAGTCACAGCTTCTCTGAGTTCTCTCAGCCCCACCTACCTCACAGGGTGTTTGTTGTGAGCGGGGAAGGGCAAGGAGATTGTCAGCCCCTTTGAGTCTCCTGCAGGAGAGAAAGGGGGGGATATAAATCCAAACTCTTCTTCAAACTCTTCTTCTACCTCTGGAAGCAGAGCGGATGATCATGGATTTTTTCTCGTAGACTTCTGGCGGGACTTCGTCCAACATTGGATCTTTCATGTCTTTGGAGGAGATGGGACTCATGGGTGGCTAGGTAGGAAGCACAAGAAAAAACATATTTTTTAAAAGGCATGAAGACTGTAGAAGAGGAAGAAGAAGAAGAGTCTAGATTTATATCCCACCTTTCTCTCCTATAAGGAGACTCGAGGCGGCTCACAAGCTCCTTCTCTTCCCCTCCCAACAACAGACACCTTGTGAGGCAGGTGGGGCTGAGGGAGTTCTGAAAGAACTGTGGCCAACACAAGGTTACCCCATCAGGCTTCATGTGCAGGAGAGTGGAAACAAATCCAGTCCACCAGATAAGAGTCTGCCGCTCATGTGGAGGATTGAGGAATCAACCCGGTTCTCCAGATAAGTCTACCACTCTTAACCACCGCACCACACTGGCTACACCATGCTGACTGTGAGCCAAACAAGACTTCTTAGAGAAGAGTTTGGCCATTTAAAAATAGTCGCCTGATGGTCCCAGATGTGTTTCCACACTCCCACGTTCCTGCTGGGCGACCTTGGGCCAGTCACAGTTCTTCAGAACTCTCTCAGCCCCACCTACCTCACAAGGGGTCTGTTGTGGGGAGAGGAAGGGAAAGGAGTTTGTAAGCCACATTGAATCTCCTTACAGGAGTGAAAGGTGGGGTATAAATCCAAACTCTTCTTCTCCCCCCACCCCCCTATTCTTTTCAAGTAGTGAAACAGCCCTCCTGTGGCATTTATTTATTTATTTATTTATTTATTTATTTATTATTAATTTATTAATTTATTTATTAATTATGAGATTTATAAGCCGCCTCACCCCCGAAGGGCTCGAGGCGGCTCACAGAATGGCTGCACATTAAACAACAATCAGCAAAACATTTCAAATACAAGAATGCAGCTTAATTCATTAAAAACTTAAAACTTTAAAACTTAAATAACAGTTACAGTTACATACCGTTTAAAACAACAAAGCGCCCGATCTAAAGGCCAGCGGAGGGAGGGGATAGGTAGGACCCAAGATGGAAACCAGGGCCCAGCCAGATGGAAAGCGGCAGCTTCAGTGGGGAGTGATAAAACCGCGGCCAGCCCCCCCCAAAGGCCCGGTGGAATAGCTCAGTCTTACAGGCCCTGCGGAACTCACCAAGGTCCCGCAGGGCCCGGACAGCTGGAGGTAGAGCATTCCACCAGGCCTGGGCCAGGGCCGTAAAGGGGTGATGCGGTCCCATAGGTATTAAAATAGCCAAATGAGTATCCAAAATGGCGACAGCAGCTCTAGGTCAGACCCACACACACAACACACAAGCCTTTATTGGCATACAAAACAGGACAATATTTTAAAGCAAAACAAGTTTAAGAAATACAGTTAAAATTACTAATTTCCAGTATAAAATTTGCAACAGTTTCACAAAAGAGCACATCAGAGCTGTTCAGGAGATTGGGTATCTTATAACACTCTTGCCACTGAGAACATTGCAAGAAAATGGAATTCAGGTATTTCATGCGTATCTTATTGTATTTGGGGCATACAAACAGAGAATGGTCAAGTGTTTCAACCGTAATCAGATCACATGAACAAACTCTTTTAGAACGTTCCATATTCTTGAATCTTGTCTCCAGCAGAGCTGATGGCAGCACATTACATCTTGCAGTAGCCAAGGCTCTCCTCTGGGTGGGATTAATCAGCAGACGAAGATATGCTGCCGTAATTCCACGCTCGCATGGGATTAATAATGTAGTCGGAGAACAGGTTGTCTTGGCTGCAAGAGTCAAATTATGAAAATCAAGATCCAAGAGTCTATTCTTAACTAGTCTGAAGGCTTCCACCTTTGTGAGCATAAGAACATAAGAACATAAGAACTAGCTTGCTGGATCAGACCAGAGTCCATCTAGTCCAGCATTCTGCTACTCGCAGTGGCCCACCAGGTGCCTTTGGGAGCTCACATGCAGGAGGTGAAAGCAATGGCCTTCTGCTGCTGCTGCTCCTGAGCACCTGGTCTGCTAAGGCATTTGCACTCTCAGATCAAGGAGGATCAAGATTGGTAGCCATAGATCGACTTCTCCTCCATAAATCTGTCCAAGCCCTTTTTAAAGCTATCCAGGTGAGTGGCCATCCCCACCTCCTGTGGCAGCATATTCCAAACACCAATCACACGTTGCGTGAAGAAGTGTTTCCTTTTATTCGTCCTAATTCTTCCCCCCCAGCATTTTCAATGAATGCCCCCTGGTTCTTAGTGATTCCAAAGGAGTGATTCCAAAGGAGTGATTCCAAAGGGAAACCAATAGCTTCAACCTTTCTAAAGATCAAAGTATACCATTCTGAAATCTAGGTCAGACCCATTGCCACTGTAACATCTGGTTTGGCCCTGTTGTCATAAAACAGACTTTCCCACCTTTCCTGCTGTCACAAAACAGACCTTCACATCACCTACCACTCAGCCCTTTAAGCAGGAGATGCTGGGAACTGAACCTAGGGCAGGGGTCCCCAAACTACAGCCCAGGGGCCAAATGTGGCCCCCTGAAGGCATTTATCTGGCCCGCCAGGCATGGCAGCGATGGCTCCATTCATGTGCAGTGGGGGCTCGAGGGAGAGGAGGAACTGGCCCCAACAGCCGTTGATTGCAGTTACATGATGGCACCCCCAAATCTCCATGCATTTTCTGACCCAGAGTTGGAAACCTTACAAGTGGCAACGCCTGCTCCGCCCTTCCCTCTCAGCTACTCCATGTGTTGCTCTCAGGCTTTCTGTTCCGCCTCACTCCCATTGGCATCAGCCAGGCTGGCGAATCGCTCGCTGGCTGCTAGGGAGGAAAGAACCCAGGGAGATACCTGATCCTGGGTCAGATGGAATGCCTCATTGGGAAAGTTCTGCTTTTTTTTAACAGCGGAAGGTATTCCACAGCCTCCCCAACAATATTTGGGGCCCACCCTGTACTTGACGTACTTTGGTCACTGTTCTAAAAATAGACCATGACAGAAAGGCTGAAAGGTGAAATCAAACATTTTACAATCATTTGTGCATAGGAATTTGTTCATAGTTTTTTTTAGTCCGGCCCTCCAACCGTCTGAGGGACAGTGAACTGGCCCCCTGTTTAAAAAGTTTGGGGACCCCTGACCTAGGGCGTTGTACACGATTCACGGCATACAAAGCAGACGTTCTACCAATGAGCCACGATAAAGACACCAGCATCACGCCGCAGATCCGACCAGGATCAGATGCTCGCTGCATTTTTCAATAACTCCAAAATGGCGGCAGCATCCTCGTGGTCGTCACGCCTAGTTTGACCCGTGCTATATTTAGCCCAAAGGAAGATTTGTGGGGGATATTTCCAGGTGTGCCATCAAGAAAAACATGGGACGGTCTGACAGCCGTATACAAATTACAAGTATGTATAGCAGGGGCGGCCTACCTATGGTGCTCCAGATGTTAATGGACGACAATTCCCATCAAACTGATGGGAATCGTAGTCCATTCACATCTGGAGCACCATAGGTTGGCCGTCCCGATGTATAGTATCAAAAAAAACCCCCTTCTTGCATGTATCTTTTTTTCAGCCATCTTACATTCAGGGTTGACTTCCTTTGGGGTACGTAATGCCAACGAGGCCTCGTCCCCGGATATTTGTCCAGCGGTACCATTTTAACGCTAAGTGTGACGGGTAAATCCGCCTTCCGACCACATCGAGGATACTACCGGATTACCCAGTTACATTTGTATGTTACTAAATCCTCAACTGAGGTTCGCCGTTTGGACACGGACGCAAGACGCAACGCGGTCCTTTCTCTCCACCTCTCTTTACCTTCACTATTAGCATCGACGGATTCTGGAGATCCAGCATGGACTTTGCAGCCACCTTGTCCTCCTCGACTGCTTCCTTCACCTCAGCGGTCACAGTGAGGGGAAGACCGTAGTCTGGCAAGGGCAGCTTCGGGGGCTCCCGTGGAAAAGACTCTAGGGGGGACAAGTGGTCGTAATGCGTGTGCAAGATGCGGACGGCGACGTCGCAGATGGCCAGCGGCTTTGGGAGCTCAAAGCGGTTTATTGGATTCCTCTCTTCGTCGCGGAACGTTTGGTTTCTGAACCTGGTGGGGATGAATTGGAACAAGACGAGAGGAACGTCAGCAGTGGTCCATCTGGTCCAGCTTCCTGTCTCACACAGTGGCCAACCAGAAGAAGAAGAAGAAGAAGAAGAAGAAGAAGAAGAAGAAGAAGAGGAAGAGGAAGAGGAAGAGGAAGAGGAAGAAAAAGAAAAAGAAAAAGAAAAAGAAAAAGAAAAAGAAGGGGAAGGGGAAGGGGAAGGGGAAGGGGAAGAAGAGGAAGAAGAAGAGGAAGAGGAAGAGGAAGAGGAAGAGGAGGAGGAGGAGGAAGAAGAAGAAGAAGAAGAGGAGGAGGAGGAAGAAGAAGAGGAAGAGGAGGAGGAGGAAGAAGAAGAAGAAGAAGAAGAAGAGGAAGAAGAGGAAGAAGAAGAAGAAGAGGCGGAGGAAGAAGAAGAAGAGGAAGAAGAGGAGGAAGAAGAGGAGCTTGGATTTATATCCCCCCTTTCTCTCCTACAGGAGACTCAAAGGGGCTTACAATCTTCTTGCCCTTCTCCCCCTCACAACAAACACCCTGTGAGGTAAGTGGGGCCGAGAGAGCTCCGAGAAGCTGTGATTAGCCCAAGGTCATCCAGCTGGCGTGTGTGGGAGTGCACAGGCTAATCTGAATTCCCCAGATAAGCCTCCACAGCTCAGGCGGCAGAGCGGGGAATCGAACTCGGTTCCTCTAGATTAGATACACGAGCTCTTAACCTCCTACGCCACTGCTGCTCCTCTGAAACCTTCCCCTGATGTTGCTTCCTGGTACTGGAATTCAGAAGTTTATTGCATCTGAGTGTGGAGGTTCTTTTTAGTCCCCGTGACTTTAGGCACCAAAGGAGCCACTGATAGACCTGTCCAGGGGCGGAGCAAGGGGGAGCTGCGATCGGGGCATGCTTGCGTCCTGCGCCCCCAGAACGCCCCCTTGGCGTTATGCTGCTGGACCTGTCCAACGTGAGCCTATCTAACCCCCTTTCCAAGCCAACTGTGACTGCTGCCATCACTACATTCTCCAGCAGCAAATCCCATAATGTAATCACTCGCTGATGAAGAAATACTTCCCTTTGTCTATCCCAGTGGTTCTCAACCTTCCTAATGCCGCGACCCTTTAATACAGTTCCTCATCATGTGGTGACCCGCAACCCTAACATTTATCCAGTTTACAGATGGAGAACACTGATGCAGAGAGTCTTAGGCGACCCCTGTGAAAGGGTCGTTCGACCCCCAAAGGGGTCGCGACCCACAGGTTGAGAACCACTAGTCTATCCTGAATCTGCTGCCAAAGAGCTTCATTGGATGCCCTTGAGTTTTAGTCTTTTGAGAGAGGGAGAAAGAGGTCTCTTTGTCAGCTCTCTCCACCCTGTGCTTAACTTTACAGACCTTTATTATGTCCCCTCTCAGATATCTCTTTGCCAGGAATGGCACCTGGTTGATTGAAGTACATTCCCGACTCCATGTAAGTGCTACATGAAATATGGACGGTGATCGTTTCTGGGCGGTTACAAGATATATGTACTCAGCCTGCTGTATGTTACCACTGCTGTAATGGGACATTCTTTCCTTGATCGTTCTTTGATGGCTTCACACACTTTGTAGATAACTAGGCTTATCCCTGACACCTTCTTCTCCCGTGGGAAACGGGATGTTTCTGTTGCTCGGGGGGGGGCGGGGTGTAGAAGTCCAGATGGCTTTATCTCTAAGTTAAGTTAAAGTTAAAAAGTCAAATTAGGCAGTTATAAAGTTGCAATTAGAGCCGGTGTGGCGAACCAGGTTGGATACCGCACTCCTCCAAATGACGCCTGCTGGGCGACCTTGGCCTAGTCACAGTTCTCTCAGGACTCTCTCAGCCCCACTTGCCTCACCAGGTGTCTGTTGTTGGGAGAGGAAGAGAAAGGAACTTGTAAGCCACTTTGAGTCTCCTTACAGGAGAGAAAAGGTGGGGTATAAATTAGGCTTGAGCACTGATATAAAATATCGGTAAATTTCAGGTTTGGGTATTTTTAACCTGAAAATTTTCGGTCAACCCGAATAAAGCCAACACGAACCAGCTTTAATTGGCTATTACAAAAACTATTTGAGTTGTTAAAAACCCCAAACCTGAAATTTCTCAGTTCTCGCACCCTGTAAAGAGGGGATTGGAATGCTAACGGTTACTATTCACACCTGTTGTTTTGTCTTATCTCTACCTGGCGTGTTTCCCAGACTGGCAGAGGTGGGATCCAGCAGGTTCTCACAGGTTCCCGAGAGTAGGTTACTAATTATTTGTGTGTGCCGAGAGGGGGTTACTAATTGGTGATTTTGCCATGTGATTTTTGTCTTAGTTACACCCCTCCTCCACTCCTCAGCAGTAGCGCGCAGAACTTGAAGCAGTCTAGCAGGAGGTGCGTGGTAGCCTACGCCTGCGTGCATTCGTTTCCTGCCCAAGGACCGGCGCAGTGGCTGCGTCCTTGCCACAACCCCGCCAAGCAATACCCCACCCCCCAGAATGACCGGCCATGCCCCCGTCGTGCCCTGCCCAGCCCCATTGGCGCTACACCATAGTTTGAATCCCACCACCATGGGAACCTGTTACTAAAATTTTTGGATCCCACCACTGCAGACTGGCCTGGTTGGCTGTGTGAACTAGGCTGTGTAGGCTGGGCCAGAGTTCTCTTGATGTCTGTCTGCACTTTTCTAATCAGTTCTCACAAGGACTCTGAATTTATCTTGCCATTTTAATAAATGTATTTCTGTTTTCAAGAAGATTCTTTTGTATGAACTCAGTTCGTTACTCCCTCCCCCCCCCCCCCACACACACACACTGGCTGCCAGGGGGCTTGGTAAAAGACGGGGGGAGACAGCTGCCCCCACCAGTACTTTCCAAGCCTGGAAGGCTTGAAAAACAGGGGTGGGGGAGCGATTCTTACGTGGTATTGAGGGTGCTCAGTCCCACATGTAGGATTGGGCTGTTTTTCCAAGGCCCGCAGGTGACCCCCGCCTTGAATAACGTACTTTGAGTTCTTCTTGAGATTCGCCCAAACGCACAATGTGACATTTTTGTCTTTAATGACCACCTCCATATTTCCACTCTCAGATTCAGCGTAACTGCTGGCTTGCTGCAAAGAGAATCAAAACAAAGAGAACTATTAAACAAAATCAAAGGAAAACACGTTTCATTTGGCTAAAAGTTCTGATGGCTGTCGACGCGGAGCTGCCAGTGAAAATGGCATCCTTGCGTTGAATTCTGCCCTGTCTACCTGTGAGATTCAGGCAAACTGAACGTATCTCATGAGTTGTCGTCACATTCAGTGGTTCCATATACTTTAGCAGGGGCAGCCTGGGGCCCAGTGTGCAAATGGCCCAAGCCAAGAGATTTAGAACGAGGGTGTTTCCACATTCTCGTTTTCCTGTTTCTTTGGGGTGGGCGAGTGGGGGGGGGGAGGTTACATTTATGTATGTGTTTTGCTCCCTCTAGTGGTTGATGCAATATCACACAACATAAGAACATAAGAACAAGCCTGCTGGATCAGACCAGAGTCCATCTAGTCCAACTCTCTGCTACTCGCAGTGGCCCACCAGGTGCCTTTGGGAGCTCACATGCAGGAGGTGAAAGCAATGGCCTTCTGCGGCTGTTGCTCCCGAGCACCTGGACTGTTAAGGCATTTGCAATCTCAGATCAAAGAGGATCAAGATTGGTAGCCATAAATCGACTTCTCCATAAATCTGCCCAAGCCCCTTTTAAAGCTATCCAGGTGAGTGGCCATCCCCACCTCCTGTGGCAGCATATTCCAACACCAATCACATGTTGCGTGAAGAAGTGTTTCCTTTTCTTAGTCCTAATTCTTCCCCCCAGCATTTTCAATGTATGCCCCCTGGTTCTAGTATAAGTCCAGCATAAACTATAAGTCCAGCATAAAAACCTGCCGTTTGAATCAGCAGGCAGGTAGGCTGGTTTTAAAGCTGTGTGATATCGAATCAACCACTAGAGGGGGCAAAATGTGTGCAGAACTGAACATCCCCCCCATGCGTGTTGCTTGCTTCTGTACATGTAAAGTGTGTTTCCTCTTCATTGTACCATCCCCGCAAGTTAAAATCCAGCCTTCCATTACCCTAGTACCGTGGTGGCGAACCTTTGGCACTCCAGATGTCATTGACTACAATTCCCATCAGCCCCTGCCAGCATGGCTAATTGGCCTTGCTGGCAGGGGCTGATGGGAATTGTAGTCCATAACATCTGGAATGCCAAAGGTTCGCCACCACTGCCCTAGTACCACGGGAATCCCTTGTAAATCCTGCCTGTGAACAAGTATAAAGAGCAGAGCTTTCCATTTGCTTCAGAGTGCAAACATATGAGTGCGCCTAAGCACGACCAAGTGATCTAAAGCGGCTTGTGGAGGAGTCTGAAGCGCAGTCTACTTGCTTAAACAGGAACATTGTTTATTGTTGCAGATCAAACTAAAACGCAGGCAGAGAAAGTAGCCACCAAGCCTAGCGGTGACAGATCTGATGAAAAGAGCATAAAACAGGAACCTAAGCTAACTTAACAATGCAGCGCTGTTCCCAACAACGACCCTGCCATGTTGTCAGTGAGATAAACGCGCCGCCAGATTTTAGGATTTTGCAAGAGCCAACCCGCTCAGTCACACAAGAGTTAGCTTGCCGTTTGTTTGCATGTCACCAGGTCAGTTAAATTCCTTTGTAACAAATGGGGTGTCGCGTTTAAGGTCCTTTCTAGAAGGTAGGTGTCATTTGTATAATTAGCAAAATACTTGGCCCCTTCCACACATGCATAATAATGCACTTTCAATCCACTTTCGTAATTGTTTGCAAGTGCTATTGCTATTCCGCACAGTCAAATCCAGCTGCAAAGTGCATTGAAAGAGGATTGAAAGTACATTATTCAGCATGTACAGAAGGGGCCCTTGTTTGCAGTGGCGTAGCGCCCATGGGACCGGGGGCATGATGCCCCAGGCAGAGCAGCGGCGGAGGCGTAGCCAGGCTGTGGAGGGGGTGTGGTGGGGCTGTTCCGGGGCAGGGCAGGCGGCACTGTGGCAGGGGCGCATGGCGTGCTCGCACCCTGGGCGCAGTTTCCCCTCGTTCCACCTCTGCTTGTCTGACCATTGAGTATCTGTGCCTTGTGCCACAAACACAGCTTTATGTAAAAGTTATGGCTCTTTATTTCCCCGCTCTCTTTCACTTCTGATCGCTCTTCTACTAGTCATGAGGTAGCTAAAATGCAGGTTAGTTACAGAAGTTGTTTGTTATTCTGCTACTCATGTATTCCCTTCCTCTTTAGTATCATTTAAATAAAGAATCTTTTATAACATCTCACTCACAGCATGCTGGTTTGGTTTGCTTTTGCATCACTCTGCCACATATGAATTATAATTATGAATATTAATATTAATATCTACGCCAATACAGACTCCCACCTGCTCCCGGCAGAGAAATCTGGCTCCTAGCATTTGGACAAAGAATGTGAACAAAGAGCTAAAGGGATGATTCAGCCATTTAATCCTTCCTGCCCTGTGTGGGAGGATGCTTCTCTTAACCCAGGTGTAGGGAACTTGACCCAAGTAGGACGGTGCACCCTGATCTCCCTCTAATCATTCTGAATTGCCCGTCTCACACATTCCCACAACCAGATCACATTTTACAACAGCTATCTGTCCCGTCACCCTGGAGGGCAAGCAAATTATTATCTCTGTGTGAGAATGTCTCTCTTGCTCTCTCTGACCTCTCTCTGCATTTTATGGCTCTCTTCCCTGAGAAAACGTGTTCCCTGTTGCACTTCAAATCATCTCATAGGGCAGGTGTGTCGAACTCATTTGTTATGAGGGTCAGATATGACATAAATGTGACTTGGTTGGGGCGGGGGGAGGGCCTGCCTCGGCTGGTCCCCAAAAGGCACTAGGGAGGAGGGGATGCTTGGACTGGTAAGCCTGCAATGGGGTTGGGTGGCTGCCTTGAGAGGGCTTATCATGCCCCCTCTAGGGGCTAGATCTGACCCCCAGGCTGCACGTTTGACACCCCATTCATAGGATGTACCTTGTTTGGGACCACAAAGGTCCTTGAGTCAAACCTGCACGTCTCCCCCCCCCCCCCCCCCCCGTTTCATGAATTAACGAGCCCTAAATGTGAACTGCACACTAAGGCTGTGAAATAAAACCAAGCATCCGTGTACCTTCAGCATTTGTTCCGTTGCGTCATTATATTTCTGGTGAAGGAGAGCCTGCAGTTTTTGAATGGTGTCTTGGTATCGCGCCACGTCCTCTGAAGTCAGCTCTTCGTAAGGAGCATCCAGTATGGCGAACTGCAACTTCCGGATTAACTGAAAGATAGCACAACTTCTAGGTGATCTGAAAGCCAAACTAGAGTTGTTTTAAACAACAACTGAATGGAAAACTCCTGGTGTCCTTTTACCGCTGTGCTATAGAGAGTGTCTTAACCTACTGCATCTGTGTATGGTTCTCCAGTTGCACAGTGGCGGATAGGAAGGCACTCCAAAGGGTGATCACTACTGCACAGAGGATTATCGGCTGCCCTCTCCCCTCCTTGGAAGAACTCTATAATTCCCGAAGCCTAAAAAAAAGCCCAAAATATTCTGAGAGACCCGTCTCATCCAGCACGCTCTCTTTTTGAACTGTTACCATCCGGCAGACGATACAGGTCTATCAAAACTAGGACAAAGAGGCTTAGAGACAGCTTCTACTCTAGAGCTGTGGCTATGCTGAACTCCGCAGCTTCGTGTTGATGTGTTTGGGGCTGTGTAAGGATGGGTGGAGGAAGGGGAAAGTGAGGATGGGGTATGAGTCTGAAATTGTGCGCATCGAGGAATGCTGCTATAAATTTCGTCGTGTGTGCACAATGACAATAAATGCTTATGCTTATGCTAGAGATTAATTTTATTTATTTATTTACGATTTGATTTCTAGGCTGCCCTTCCTCTTAACAAGATCAGGGTGTCTTACGATAGTAAAGGCACTGTGGCAATGAACAGTATGACAACGAAACCAGAATTTTTTTTTGCAGCAGCAGCAGCTTAGTGAAGAGACAGCAGACTGCAGTCCGGGGTGACTATACGTAGTTATGACCCTCTCCAGTGCTTGGAGTATTCCACAACAGTGTTTCTCTTACTGGAAGAGCTGAGAATTCTCCACGGGCCTTCGAAGCATTGATGAGGTCAGGCATTTATCTGGATGCTGACTAGCTCCATGGTTTATTATTGACCTATATATGTGCTATGGTCGAGACCAGGGGTCTGCAAACTATGGCTCTCCAGATGGGTTAGTGTAACCCCCATGCTCAGAATGGGTTGACCCAGAAAGGGGTGGAGACTCAAAGCAGCAGAAGGCTGCAGAGCTCATGTAGTTTGGAGGAGACAAGGCGACCAGACTCGGACCTTGATTGGTATAAGCCCTTAACACCTTGTTAAGGGTTTTTTGTGTTTGTAATGGGTGAGAGTTCTCCTGGAAACCTTCATCATGTTGAATCCTGTTCATCAAGCCCTTGGAGTCTTCAGGAGCCAACCCACTTGCAAAGAAGAATTGGACCTGGCAGTATCAGTAGACTGTCAATATAAGGACTTGAAAATGCAACCTGAACAGGACCTTGAAGTGTGATGTTAAATGTTGATGTTTGATGTTATATGTTAAGAAAGTAAACCAGTTTTGTTTTAAAAATTTGTTGTTGCAAACTCATTCCAAGTTCTGCCCCACAGAACCCACAGGTAGAGGTTACATTAGCGCAGCAAAATAAACGCACTGGAAGCTGCCCGCCAGCTTGCCCAGGAGAGAGAAACAAACAGCACAAGTCTCTTTCGCAAAGAAAGGCTTTATCTTTTGGTGCAGAAAAACAATATTTACAGTGCTGTACAGTTTCACTTGGCTCTCCCCTCTCTCTGCTCTCCAGTTTTCAGCCATCAACACTCCCACTACTGTTCACCACACCACACACACACGGTGTTGTTCAACGGTTATATACTAGCCACCGACCAATCAGCTTGAGGGTAAAACTGCTGACTAGCACATGTTGCCTTTGACCGCTGCTGACCTAGATCTGAATATGTCAGTTCCTGTTATAGCTCAACGAGATGTTCGTGGACCACAATTCCAATCAGCCCTACCACTTGGCCATGCTGGCAGGGGCTGATGGGAATTGTAGTCCATGAACATCTGGAGAGCCATAATTGGCAGACCCCTGGTCTAGAGCATTGGAAAATTCACTGTTATGTTGGATTGTACAATAATAGAACAAAGAAAGAGAAAGCTCTTCAAACTCATGATCAGAGCGGCCCATGCGGTATTGCATTGGGGTGGAAGGACAAAAAAAATCTGGACCATGCAGAAATGGTTGGAATATATATGGGAGCAAATACAATTAGAAATTTTTGACATAATGTCCAGAAACCAAATATGGCAAGAAAAACAAAAAGACATGAAGTGGATCTGGACGGAATTCAAAGACTGGTTAAACGAAATTGGAATTACAGAAGAAAACTAGATAAGAAGATTAAAAAGAATGGACCTGCTGCTGCACATCTAAAGAAGAAAAGAAGAGGGGGGAGGGGGGAAAGGGGTAAAAGGATATGGAGGATGAAACATAAGATGTACAATATAAATCTGTAACAATCCAAAATATCAATAAAAATTATTTTAAAAAAGGAAAATTCACTGTTGTACTTAAGGGCCCATTATTTGTCCTGGGTGAGTCCCATCAGCCCAAGTGGACCCTCAATGAGCTACCCCACAGCGCTACCCCACAGCCACTTCATTTCACATCCTCTTAGGGGCTTTCCGCACGGACAGAGTTGTACTGGTTTCTATCTAGGTTCACCTCAGTGTATCCGCACTGCAACTGAGCTCAACGTTGTTTTGTCTCAGTTTCCCCCCCTCAGAACTGCGACATCCCTGTCGCAGTTATGAACTGCACCTTTCTGCTGGAACACCAAGGTGGAATGCAGCGAGAAGCCCGAAGTCACGGGGCCAGCCCTCGAAACGACACCTCATCCGTTCAACCAATCAGGATGCGCAGAACGGGAGAGTCGTGGCGGGCATGTAACTGTAAACTGTGAAAACTGTAAAAAAAAAAAAGAACACTCCCGTTTCCCGTGGTAACACAAGCTCCAATCACGATTAAGGAGCAAAACAGGCACCAAGATGATCCCGCCCACTTAGCTCGGTTCCAGGGGGCCAAGTAAGTTGCTGTGCGGACAGCCTGGAATCACCCCCCACTGAAGGGAACCGAGTCGACCTCAGCTCCCTTCTGTAGTGCGGAAAGCCCCTTAGACAGACTCTTCCTCTCCAAGCAGCTGTGTAGCTGATGAGCACTACGAAACAAACGCTGAAGGAGATCACTGCAAAGGCTTACCTCCAGCACTCGGCTTCCCTTCTCCATCACATGCTGGATACTGTTCTTCTTGTCTTCTTGCCACAAGCTCATGAATGTGTTAATTTCTTGGGGGACAGTTGGGTCTGGACTCCCATCGCAGGCCATGTAATGGCTCCACTAGCAAGAAAGAAGGTACAAAATGCTCGCTGCTGAACAGAAGGAGCAGAGACACAGCTGAACGTGGTTTGCAGTCTTCTGCACGAAACACTGGCCCCGGCTAGCCCGATCTCGTCAGACCTCAGAAGCTAAGAAGATGGCCACAAGATACCTGCGACATAAGTGTTTGAGAGTCAAAACTCTCAGCATCTGACGAAGGGATATCACCAGTGGTGGGAGTCAGCCGGTTCGCACCACTTCGGCAGAACCGGTTGTTAAAATGGTGCTTGTAAACAAACAGTTGTTAAACTGTATTGTCGAAGGCTTTCACGGCCGGAATCACTGGGGTGCTGTGTGGTTTCCGGGCTGTATGGCCGTGTTCTAGCAACATTCTCTCCTGACATTTCGCCTGCATCTGTGGCTGGCATCTTCAGAGGATCTGATGGTAGGAATGGAAAGCAAGTGGAGTATATATACTGTGAGGTCAAAAGGTGAGGCCCTCTGAATAGAGTAGCCTGGCATGTGAGTCACAAAGAAGTCTGTAGCATGTAAATAACAATTGACCTTGCTATCTTCATTGTTACTCCCAAGCTACAGACTTCTTTGTGACTCACATGCCAGGCTACTCTATTCAGAGGGCCTCACCTTTTGACCTCACAGTATATATACTCCACTTGCTTTCCATTCCTACCATCAGATCTTCTGAAGATGCCAGCCACAGATGCAGGCGAAAGGTCAGGAGAGAATGCTGCTAGAACACGGCCATACAGCCCGGAAACCACACAGCACCCCAGTTGTTAAACTATTTAAATCCCACCTCTGGATATCACGTGTCTTATGAAGGCAACTTTGACTCTCAAAAGCTTATCGTCTAGTAATCTCATTGATCGTTAAGGAGCTGCGAGACTTGGATGATAACAACTGCTCTTCGCATAGGGCGATTTGGAAACCAAGCGTACCTTAGCAGAGGCTCGTAAATCCGCTTTCCATTGCAGTGCCGTCAAAAACTTTTCTTCCAACGCACTGAGTTCGGTCACTTCGATCCCCCGACGCTCTTGTTCCTTTGAAGGGCACAATCAAGGAAGGAGGATGTTATTTGACTTTGTTCTGAACGTTCAAAGGCAAATTTTGAAAGATGAAAATGCTGCTTGCGCTGCGGTCCGATGCCTGCTTGGTTTCACCGTGGAAATCTAGTTCATGCCAGGAATAAGGATTGCAGCAATTGGCTGTGTTCACACACTCAAATGTATTCAGAAGAAGAGACATTTGGATTTATACCTCGCGTTTCTCTCCTGTAAGAAGACTCGAGGTGGCTCACAAACTCCTTTCCCTTCCTCTCTGCACTATAGACATCTGGTGAGGCAGGTGGGGCTGAAACAGTGGTGGGATCCCAAAATTTTAGTAACAGGTTCCCATGGTGGTGGGATTCAAACTGTGACATAGTGCCAATGGGACTGGGCAGGGCACGACGGAGGCATGGCCGGGCATTCCTGGGGGAGGCGGGGAGTGCGTTCACCAGGCGGGGGGCTGGCAAGGACTCAGCAGCTGCATGGCCAGTGCAGGCGGGAAGCAGGTGCCTTGCGCCAGGCGCCAGGCACTTGCCTCGCACGCCAGTGCCCCTCCTGCTAGACTGCTTCAAGTTCTGCGCGCTACTGCTGAGAGGAGGGGCGTAACTAAGGCAAAAATCACGTGGCAAAATCACCAATTAGTAACCCCCTCTCGGCACACACAAATAATTAGTGACCTACTCTCGGGAACCTGTGAGAACCTGCTGGATCCCACCTCTGGGCTGAAAGAGTTTGGAAAGAACTGTGACTAGACCAAGGTTACCTAGCAGGAATGTAGGGGTCAGGAAACAAATCTGGTTCAACAGACGAGAGTCCACCGCTCACGTGGAGGAGCGGGGGAAAAGATCCCAGTTCTCCAGATTAAAGTCCATTTGCTGTTAACCACTACACCACACTCCCTCTTGTTTCAGCATTGCTGCAGAAGCGGAAGAAATGTAACCTCTTCCAAGTCAGCTTGTAATCTATGCACTAGGGTACAGGTGTCAAACTCACGGCCCTCCAGGTGTTATGGACTACAGTTCCCATCACCCCCTGCCAGCATGATGGACTACAGTTCCCATTACCCCCTGACTTTAGTTCTGACACCAGCTTTTCCTAAGCTTGCCATCAATAAATAAGAATTCTGTTTTTGAAGTATTGATTTCTTCATTGATCAGTGGTCTACAATCCATCCGTCCAATTATATGTAAGTTAACAACTGAGCAAAGAAAGCCACATAGCAGAGTCCCAACCACAGTGGGACTTTCTAGGATCCAAGGCACCCAAGGCAGAAATAAACCAAGGGGTTTGTTTATACCTATTCTACAGTCTTTCATTGGTTGCCTATTGGGGCCTGAGATCAAGAGAAGGTGCTGATGCTTCTGTTTGAAATCCTGGGGCCCACATACTGAAAGGACCACCTCTCCCAGCATAAGATCATAGAGTAGCTTTACTCAATGCGGTGATGCCTCTGGTCATCCTGACCTCCGCAATCTCCACGGCCACTCCCATGTAGTAGAATAATTTTTCCCAGAGAAAATCAGAGGGTCCACATTTCTTGTGCTGCTCTGATGGTCTTGTAAAATAGTCTGATGGTCTTGTAAAATAGAACCTTGTCCCGAGGGCCACGAGTTTGACACCTATGCTAGGGCCAGGCAGCTGTAGGAGTCAGAGCCAGCTACAAAATATCAGGGAGGGAGGTCGTGTATTAATCTCATAGTAACTCTTCAACACTTCAGTAAGAAGTTCTGCTTAACAGGATATTTTAAGAGAACATATTGTTTGAAAATATTTTGTTCTGCTGACACAAAACAAGAATGCATATTGAGTTAGCGAAATGGCCTAATCCTTATACATACCCTGTTTCCCCGAATATAAGACATACCCTGAAAATAAGACGTAGTAGAGGTTTTGCTGAAGTGCGAAATATAAGGCATCCCCCGAAAGTAAGACGTAGCAAAGTTTTTGTTTGGAAGCATGCCCGACAAACAGAACACAGAAAAATAAGACATTCCCTGAAAATA
Organism: Sphaerodactylus townsendi; assembly: GCF_021028975.2. Taxonomy (NCBI): domain Eukaryota; kingdom Metazoa; phylum Chordata; class Lepidosauria; order Squamata; family Sphaerodactylidae; genus Sphaerodactylus; species Sphaerodactylus townsendi. Next base: position 14,307,414 of record NC_059430.1, read on the forward strand.
AGACATAGCGCATCTTTGGGAGCAAAAATTAATATAAGACACTGTCTTATTTCGGGGAAACATGGTAATTTGCTAAGGGTTTGGAATATCTGACAACAAAACTCCCAGCCAATGGGGGCGCAGGACTCTCATCGGTTGGAAGTGTGCCCCACACATTCCAACCGCCCTCCACCTCCCTTCCCAAACCCTGCAGGTGAGGTGGGGGGAGAAGCACAAAGGATTGCCCCCCCACACACACACACAACTTCCTTCCCTGTTTCCCAAACTATGCAGGGCTTGGGAAACAAGGGGTGGGGAGGAAAGCCCCAGAGATCTCTGGAGAATTCAAAATTAGCTTGAATGTGACCATTTTGCAAAAAATAGGGGGGGGGGGGATCCCAATCTGTTGGAGGCAAGAAAATAGATAAAATGTCAGTCGATGGTTGCCAACTCTAAGGTTGGGGGAATTCCTTGTGATTTGGGGGTGCACCCAGGGGAAGGCAGAGTTTGGGGGAGAGAGAGAGTTTAGCTGGCATGCAGCGTGCTACGCTGTCTCAGAAAAAGATGTTAGTACGGTCAAGAAAATTGTATTCGTCGGCATTAGAATACCGTCCCGAACGAATATGAGAGTTATCATCCATTTTTCTCGCCGCCTTTGTCAAAACCATTATTTTGTGCATTATTGAACACGGTACTTTGATACGAGAGCATTGCAGTTCGTTGAATGGCCGTCACCAATATCTGCCTTTTGCAAACTGCATCATACTTTTTGCCTGGCAAGATGGCTGACAGAGTGGGAGCCAGGCTGGCTGAAGGCAGGCAGGTGGGCACCATCGGCGTGGCGCACAGGAAAGGCCAGGGGTCTGCCGCCCAAGGGTCAAATGTCCCCGTGGTCAAATGGGGTCAAATGCCCCCGGGCTCTATGGCAGATATCAACAAATTGATAAACAGAGGAGGCTATGTCCATGCAATATGGGTCAGGTGGAGACACTCGATCATACCCTCTTTCATTGTGTAAGGTTTGCAAAAATCAGAATGTCACAATCTGCACTTATCCCATTTCTGTATAACAATCTAACTGATGCTCTTAAGATACCTATGCTTTTGAACAACATGGATCCCACAGTGTGTGAGAATGTAGCAAAATTTCTGCTAACAATAAGAGACGTAGGTCTAGACAAATACCAGCCAATGTCTATGTATTATGACCACATATAGCCAGCAGTAATTTTTCTAGCTTCTGTCAGTATCCGATGACGTTTAAGTGAGTTAACTTAGCTGAAGGAATGTCCTATAGTTACAGAAGGACCATGTATATATTTTAGTATTTAGTATTTTAGTACCAGTGTCTATAATTGTGAGCAATAATGGGCAAATTTTGTATGCTGATTTTGTATGTTTATTTTATGCCAATAAAGGCTTGTGAATTCATACTTTTTGCCTGGCAAGATGGCTGACAGAGTGGGAGCCAGGCTGGCTGAAGGCAGGCAGGTGGGCACCATCGGCGTGGCGCACAGGAAAGGCCAGGGGTGTGCCGCCCAAGGGTCAAATGTCCCCGTGGTCAAATGGGGTCAAATGCCCCCGGGCTGCGGCCATTTAGTTACGTGGGGGGTGGAAAATCGCTCCCCCACCCCACCCCTCCTCCTTTGAGATGACCTGGTGCAAAAAGAAGTTGTTTGGTCATGGTGGGGGAAGGTGGCCACCCATACAGGGTCTCTCTGTGTGTGTGTGTGTGTGTGTGTGTGTGTGTGTGTGTGTGTGTGTGTGTGTGTGTGTGTGTGTGTAAAACTCAAAACCGGGCTACCTTTTCCCTAGATACGCCACTGAGGAAGGCCAGTCGGGAATAAAGATGTGTGATGGAATTGGGGGCCTATGTTGTATAATGGTTAGGCTGACCAGACGTCCCGCTTTTGGCGGGACAGTCCCACCTTAAAACAATTTGTCCCGCGTCCCGCGGGTTATTTCAATTGTCCCGATTTTTGGAAGGCTGCCGCACTGCCTTCTGGGGCGCAAGGCAGTGTACTCCTGCCACCCGCCCGCCCGCCTACCCGCCTGTCCCGGTTCACCAAGGTGACCATCTGGTCACCTTAATAATGGTGTATAATTAAACTGAATGCCAATATGTCTTTTTAACTTTCAAATGGATGCGGGAGGGAGCAGGGCTAGGTAAGCACTAGAACCCAGGCGGAGCATCCTACAACAAAAGAAGATCTGGCATGTAGAGTTCTGTGGTGGAGGAATATACAGTCCTACTAACATCTTTTTCTGCAACAGACTATAATGTCCGGCGTTTGCCCACCGAAACTGCCATTTCTAGTCTCGAGATCTCTTATAATTCCAGGAGAGCTGGTGGTCTCCGCTGTAGATCGGTAACCCTAGATGCCGTTCTCGCAATCAGTGGGAGTCCATGTTAGAGAAATTCAGAAACCAGGATAACAACGTTTTCACATCAGGTGTTCGGCAAGGAGTGTGCTAACTCACCTTGGCCTCCAGCTGTTCTGTTTTCTCTTTTTCGATCCTGTCCAATTCGAGCCTTGCAGCTTCTTCCATCTCAGCCCGCAGGCGGGCCGCGCCTGAAAAAATAAAAGGGGGTGAAATGAAGAAGTGGACCAATGTGGGCAACTGGAGGCCACCATTCACATCCTCCCTGCATAACCACCTGAAACAACAGCGACAAGCCAAAAACAAAAAACCTCAACCCGCCCAATGCTGGCGTTTATATAGGTCCCACCATCAGCTGTTGCAGCAAAATACATGCCCCGCCCACCCTAGCAGAGGGAGAGGGAGGGGAGGCATGCAAGGGGAGGGGAGCAAGGGGTGGCACGCAAGGGAGAGAGGGGGACCCGGCATCTGGACATGGCCCACCCACCCTAGCAGAGGGAGAGGGAGGGGAGGCATGCAAGGGAAATGAAGGGAGGGGAGCAAGGGGTGGCACGCAAGGGAGGGAGGGGGACCCGGCATCTGGACATGGCCCACCCTAGCAGAGGGAGAGGGAGGGGAGGCATGCAAGGGGAGGGGAGCAAGGGGTGGCACGCAAGGGAGGGAGGGGGACCCAGCATCTGGACATGGCCCACCCACCCTAGCAGAGGGAGAGGGAGGGGAGCAAGGGAAGGGGAGGGGAGCAAGGGGTGGCACGCAAGGGAGGGAGGAGAAGGGGACCCAGCATCTGGACATGGCCCATCCACCCTCGCAGAGGGAGGGGAGGGGGAGGGGTGGCATGCAAGGGAAGGGAGTGAGGGAGGGAAGGGAGTGAGAGGTGGCATGCAAGGGAGGGAGGGGAAGGGATACTGTCAGAAAAAAAGCCCTCAAAGTCACTTCTGACTAATTATATGGCTTTTCTATTTTCTTTTTCCTACCTACATTGACTAAATGGGTAGTTTTATGCTCTAACTTATTTACATGCCAATAAAAGGTGTTGATGCTGATGTTGTCGTTGACAGGGATGGGCTTAAAATGAAGAGGCCATGTCCCCATTTTCTTTATCACTGGTGTTTCGGGTTGCCAACCTCCAGGTCAAGCATGGCAATTACAACTGATCTCCCGGCAAGAGATATCAGTTCTGCTGGAGAATATGGCTGCTTTGGAAGGTAGACACTATGGTGTCATTCCCCGCTCAGGGCCCTCCCCTCCACAAATCCCGCCTTTCCCAGGCCCCGCCTCCCAAGATCTGACCATTGGTCTGGTCAAGGTCAGCACTGGCTACTCAGACTGGCATCGGTTCTCCAGGGTCCCAAGGCTGAGAAGCAATCATGAATCTCCCAGCATCCTTTTCATCTTTAATAAAACACACACAGTTTTTTCAGGTGTGAGTTGCCCCATGAAGTGGCCAGACTTTTGGTCTATTATGGTCAGTCCAGAGGTGGGATCCAGCAGGTTCTCACGGGTTCCCGAGAGTAGGTGACTCATTATTTGTGTGTGCCGAGAGGGGGTTACTAATGGGTGATTTTGCCACGTGATTTTTGCCTTAGTTACGCCCCTCCTCTAAGCAGTAGTGCACAAAACTTGAAGCAGCCCTGTAAGCCCTCGCGTGCATAGACTCGTTTCCATGTGGGACCAGCGCAGCTTGGCCTTTCACGTCCGTACCCACAGCCCCACCCAGGAATGCCCCGCCCACAGAATGCCCGGCCACGCCCCCATCGTGCCCCACCCAGCCCCATTGGCGCTACACCACAGTTTGAATCCCACCACCATGGGAACCTGTTACTAAAATTTTTGGATCCCACCACTGGGTCAGTCCCTACAGGATTTCAGGTGAAGGTCCTTCTCATCACCCACTGCCTGATCCTTTTAACTGGAGATGCCCAGGATTGAACCTGGGAAGTTGTGTCGAGAACTGATTAATGTCCCGGAGAGCTCTGATGTCTGCCAGTAGGGCATTCCACCATAAGATATTTTGCTTACTCCCGCGTCAGGAGTGTTTTGTCTTCGTTATTTGTTGCGCTCTCATTTCAGCTTCATTTTTAGCTTCTCTAGGGCCCCTTCCACACATGCAGAATAATGCACTTCCAATCCACTTTCAATACACTTGAAGCTGGTTTTTACTGCATGGAATAGCAAAATCCACTTTCAAACAATTATGAAAGTGGACTGAATGTGCATTATTCTGCATGTGCGGAAGGGGGCTAGCTTAAGTACAGTTCTGTTGTGGGTTTATGCATTAGCATTACGACAACTGCTATAATTATTCTGGCGCAGTATGAAGTGTGTGTGTTTGCCAAAGGAAAAGAACAAGCTTAGCTGAGCAAAGTGGTAAGACATGCCTAAGACAATCACATTCCAAGGGACAGAATTCGTTCTGCCAACAAATAGAATTTAAAAAGCCGTACGTTCTTCAAACAGCCTTCTCTCCTCCTCTTCTCTCTGCATCTTCAGCCGTTCAGCTTTGCTGGGTTTCTTTTTGCGGCCGCTGCCAGCGGACTGAACAAAAGTTATAAATTAAAAATGAAAATAAATTTAGACAGACAGACAGACAGACAGACAGACAGACAGACAGACAGACAGAGGATGGATGGATGGATGGATGGATGGATGGATGGATGGATGGATGGATGGATGGATGGATGGATGGATGGATGGATGGATGGATGGATGGATGGATGGATGGGTGGAGGGGTGGAGGGGTGGGTGGATGGAGGGGTGGATGGATGGATGGATGGATGGATGGATGGATGGATGGATGGATGGATGGATGGATGGATGGATGGATGGATGGATGGATGGATGGATGGATGGATGGATGGATGGATGGATGGATGGATGGATGGATGGATGGATGGATGGATGGATGGATGGATGGATGGGTGGGTGGGTGGGTGGGTGGGTGGGTGGATTGGATGATGGATGGATGGATGGATGGATGGATGGATGGATGGATGGATGGATGGATGGATGGATGGATGGATGGATGGATGATGGATGGATGGATGGATGGATGGATGGATGGATGGATGGATGGATGGATGGATGGATGGATGGATGGGTGGGTGGGTGGATGGATGGAAGGTAGGTGGGTGGGTGGGTGGATGGATGGATGGATGGATGGATGGATGGATGGATGATAGATGGATAGACAGACAGACAGATGTACATAAAGTAACTAGAGCTTAATGTACTTTATCTCCCTGCAAGTCAATGACCCCTTCTGCACATGCAGAATAATGCCCTTTCAATCCACTTTCAATCCACTTTGCAGCTGGATTTTACAGCGCGAAATAGCAAAATACACTTGCAAACAATTGTGAAAGTGGATTGAAAGTGCATTATTGCGCATGTGCGGAAGGGGCCAATATTTGGAGAGTAATATTATCCAATACAAAAATTGAAGAATGTCAGAAAACAACCAGGATAGGACAATGATGCAAATTCGATTTCTCAATTATTTAAAACATCAAAGTAAGGTAAAGTGAGTCATCAAATCACAACTGGTTGCTTTTCTGAGACCCCTGGTGATAATCCTTAAGGTGAATCATGACAGAGGTTCATAAAATGAGGTATGGGGTGGACAAGGGGGATAGGAAAAATATTTTCCTCCCTCTCCTATAGAGAACTCAGGTGGGGGGGGGAGTGCAATTGAAGGGTTGTAGATTCAGAACAAACACAAGGAGGGAAAATCACTACTCATCAAGTGATGAAATCATAGAATTCACTGTCAGTGGATGCAGTGCTAGTCATAGGATCATAGAATCATAGAGTTGGAAGAGACCCCAAGGGCCATCAAGTCCAACCCCCTGCAATGCAGGAACACACAATCAAAGCACTCCTGACAGAGAGGTCATCCAGCCTCTCTTTAAAAACCTCCAAAGAAGGAGACTCCACCACACTCTGAGGAAGTAGTACATCCCACTGTCATCGGAATAGATGGCTTTACAAGGGGGTTAAACAGATCAATGGAGGATGGTTTCATTGTATTGTCAAAGGCTTCATGGCCAGAATCTACTGACGGTTGTGGGTTTTCCAGGCTGCGTAGCCATGGTCTGGTCGTTTTTGCCCCTGATGTTTCGCCTGCATCTATGGCTGGCATCTTCAGAGGCATGTCACACTGAGATGTGTTTCTACCTTGGCCTGCCTCTGAAGATGCCAGCCATAGACGCTGGTGAAACATTAGGAGCAAAAGCTGCCAGACCAGGGCCATACAACCCAGAAAACCTTCAACAGCCAGATGGTTTCATTCATAGCTACTAGCCAGGGTGACTGACAGTGCCATCTGGAGCAGAGTCAGTCACTCAGAATCCAACTTCAGTCTAATCAAAGGGGCTTACTCTCAGGAAAGTGTTCTTAGGGCTGCATTGGAAAACCAGGGGTTTTTCCATTACTAGAACCAGGGGGCATCCATTGAAACTGCTGGCGGGAAGAATGAGGACTAATCAAAGGAAACACTTCTTCACGCAACCTGTGATTGGTGTTTGGAATATGCTGCCACAGGAGGTGGTGATGGCCACTCACCTGCATAGCTTTAAAAGGGGCTTGGACAGATTTATGGAGGAGAAGTCGATCTATGGCTACCAATCTTGATCCTCTTTGATCTGAGATTGCTAATGCCTTAGCAGACCAGGTGATCGGGAGCAGCAGCCGCAGAAGGCCATTGCTTTCACATCCGGCATGTGAGCTCCCAAAGGCACCTGGTGGGCCACTGCGAGTAGCAGAGAGCTGGACTAGATGGACTCTGGTCTGATCCAGCTGGCTTGTTCTTATGTTCTTATGGAAAGGGACCTTCCTCATCAAGAGAAAACAGACCTCTGAGCGCAAATGCTAGGAAGCAATATTATTGCGGAGGCATAGCCTTTATACCCCATTTGTTGACCCTCCAGAGCAAACGGTCGGCCACAACACAGGACTAGATGAACCAGAGGTCTGACTCAGCAGAGCAAGTCTTGTGTTCCCTTGGGGAAAAAACACTTATTCATGGTGCCCTTTGGAAAAAAACGCCACTAAATTAAAACTATTGATTATTCTTGAAGTTAGATCCACCTTTGACTATCAATAATACTATTTGCGGGTTGTGAAGTTGCAACTGACTCATGAAGACACTAGAATTACAAGGCTGTCAAGGCAAGAGAGGAGCAGAGGTGGCTTGCCATTGCCTTCCTCGGAGGAGGAGGAGGAGGAGGAGGAGAGTAGTTTGGATTTATACCCCACTTTTATCTCCTGTAAGGAGACTCAAGGTGGCTTACAAGTTCCTTTCCCTTCCTCTCCCCACGACACCTTATGAGGCAGGTGGGGCTGAGAATGTTCCAAAAAACTGTGACTGGCCCAAGGTCACCCAGCAGCAACGCAGGAGTGCGGAAACACATCTAATTCACCAGATAAGCCTCTGCCACTCAGGTGGAGGAGTGGGGAATCAAACCCGGTTCTCCAGATTAGAATCCACCTGCTCTTAACCACTACACCACACTGGCCCTCAGCAACTCCAGATTTCCTTGGTGGCCTCCTATCCACATATCCACTGGCCCACCCTTTTCAGCTTCTAAACTCTGATGAGATCAGGCTAGGCTGGTCCACTGGGATGCTAAATTTTACTCAGTGATTCCTACAAGACTGCTGGTAAGTCGGGGAGGACACAGTTCTGGGGTTCCATAAAGTAAAAAAAAAATCACGTGACTTGTTTTCAAATAATACGTATGTAGGGGAGCCAGCAGGGTGGAGTGGTCTGATGACCAGGAATGGGGAAGCCAGGGTTCAAATGTCCACTCTACCATAGAAACTTGCTGGGTGACCTTGGGCCAGTTCCACCCTTTCAGCCTTAACCCTGGCAAGTATTTGAATGGGAGTCCTCCAAAGAATACCAGGTCATGATGTGGAGCTTGGGTGTCAAACACGCAGCCCTCCAGATGTTATGGACTACAGTTCCCATCATCCCCTGCCAGTATGATGCTGGCAGGGGATGATGGGAACTGTAGTCCATAACATCTGGAGGGCTGCAAGTTTGACCTGTGATGTGAACGCAGGCAAAATCATCTCTGAACATCTCTTGCTTTGAAAACCCAAATTGGGTTGCCATAAGTCAGCTGTGACTTGATGGGGGGGGGGGAAGTATGTGTGTAGAATCAGGATGGTGTGAAGAGGCCCTTGTCTGAGGCCTTATGATGCCTCTCAGCAGACTTGGATTCCTGAACTGAAGGATTTGTCCATTCACATTAAGATGACATCAGAAACTTTAAGACTACAGTACAATATTCGCGGTTAATCTACAGCTAATGGTATCCACAAGTCTAGCGATCTACCTACATACCTTTTTCTTTGGACCCTAAACGTTGGAAGGAAAAAGAACAGCAAAGGTCAGGGAAATGCATTAGTCAGAGCAAAATTCAGTCGAGGCGGGAAGAAAATATTTCAGACGCCACCACCAAGATCGGAGACACCAAAGTCATAAGCCAAAGAAGCTCACGAGAAGGAGCCATGATTGCAGATAAGGTTCTGCTGTCTTTCCCGGGACATCATTGGAAAATTATTCTACATAGGATGTGGACGAGGGGAAAGCTCTGAACTGTGAAGTATTGTAGAGCGGCCAATTCTGGGTTGATCGTCAGCTAAATTTCTGTCTGTTCTGCAGATGCCAAAGGTAAAGGTACCACTTTTGAGCTTTGCGCAGCTCCAGGTAGATGTAGCCTGTTGGTCTGCAGTAGAAGAAGAAGATTCAAATCCCATAGGCACTTAAATGACCAACAAGATTTCAAGAGTGTAAGCACTGGAGAGTCAAACCTCCCTCTTGAAAGCTGAAACTTTGGAAATCTTGTTGTCTTTAAGGTGCTACTGGACTTGAATTTTGCTTCAATCCTGAAAAGAATTCTTCCTATTGACATTTGGCTTCAATAAAAAGAATATCACACCATATAACATATATATACACCAAAAATACTAGATCTGAGATGAAGGTTTAGCATTTTACCCTTTTTCCAGGCATTCAAATTTCATAACAGGAACCTAAACTTAAAAGAGGCACTCTACTATGTTATTGGCGTGAGAGCTTCTGCACTCAGGTACGCCTTCATGTTAAATAGGGGTGTCCAATTCTGGCCCTCCAGATGTTCATGGACCACGATTCCCATCAGCCCCAATTGGCCATACTGTCAGGTGCTGATGGGGATCATAGTTCATGAACATCTGGAGGGCCACAGGTTGGAGACCCCTGTATTAAAGTCATGCAAACTTCCAATTATTGAACTACAACCCTGTCGGCAGGGGCTAATGGGTTGGTAGTACATGCACATCTAGAGGGTCACAGGTTGGCGACACCTGCTTTAATATACATTTGCATGGGGAGATTTAGCCACTCACAGGTTTCCAATTTCCTCTCCCCCCCGCCCCCACTAAAAATGCTTTGCCAAAACAATGCAATTCTCTCCCTCCAAACTTCTCACCATTCCTCCGCCTCCTCCCAGTAATGAAAGTTGTTTACATTCCCCGCTCCCTGTTTCCCGGGCAACCGCCCCCCCCTCCGCGAGCAGGCGCAGTATAACGCAGAGGTCTCCTTTCCACTCTCCGTCACATAAACCTTGGCTGTAACGGAAGGTTGAGGGGCGTGATTGCACTGCAGACGCAAGTCCGGTTTCGAATTGAAGGGTGACCAGTCAACCGAGGCAAATAACACAACTTAGCACCGTGGCGATTTGATATTTAACCCAGCCCCTCTTTTTTATTGTTTTATGATAGCGAAAAGGAAGGTATTCTCCGACTTTTTTTATTTTTGTCCCGCATATGGTGGCCGTCGAATGGATTCCGGAAGTGTCTCTATAATGTCACCCCCGCCACCTTTGCCTTTACGCATGCGCAGTAGTATCTCCCATAGTCGCCTCCCAGGTGACTGAGCTAGGGAATCTTGCGCAGCCGCACTAAGGCTGAGAAACGGCCGCCTCCCTTTTCCTCACCGTGCGCAGGCGCACTAGTCACGTGCTCGCCCTGCCTGTCCCAAACACCTGGCGTTGCAGGTAAGTTTGGGTCTGAAATGGGGCCAGGTTGGCTGGCTAAAAGTGGTGGGGTTTGAGAATGCATATTGGGTTTTGGGGAAGATTTGGAACAAGGTTGCCCAATTGGGTAGTCCAGGCTTGTTTTGCGCTGTAGCCAAAATAGGCAGGTGGCTAAAGGTGCAACCCAAGTTCAGAGGTGATGTGGGGAAGCACCTGCCACTCATTCTTGCATCATTGGTTTCATCATTTGGGAACTACCCATTTTCATGAGAGAACATGGTTCCTCCAAGCTGGGGGACCAGGTTTGATTTCCCTAATCTTCCGCATAAGCTGCAGAGTTTTATCTAGTGAACTCGATGTTTCCCCGCGCCTGCACGTGAAGCCTGCTGGGCGACCTTGATCTAGTCACAGTTCTTGCAGAACTCTCTCAGCCCCACCTACATCACAAGGTGTCTGTTGTGGGGAGAGGAAGGGAAGGCGTTTATAAGTCTCTTTGAGACTCCTTATAGTTGAGAAAAGCAGGGGATAAATCCAAACTCTTCTTTTTCTAGGCCATTCCAATCGGTACGTAAGGAGTACAATCTCCTTGGCAGGCTAGATGGCCTAAGGGAGTATAAGTGAGGGACTGAATAAATATTAGTTCTAAATAAATCCCAAAAGAGATTGTCTTTCTAGTTGGCTAATCAGCAAACTAATCAGGGAAAGGAAAATTCCACAAACCTCTATCCTTTAGAATATAGGTTATATTTCTCACTAAAACTTTATGTAAGGATAACGATAAAATATTTCCGTATCCTACCATGTTTCCCCGAAAATAAGACAGTGTCATATATTAATTTTTGCTCCCAAAGATGTGGTATGTCTTATTTTCAGGGGATGTCTTATTTTTCTGTGTTCTGTTCGTCGGGCATGCTTCCAAACAAAAACTTTGCTACATCTTACTTTCGGAGGATGCCTTATATTTCACACTTCAGCAAAACCTCTGCTACGTCTTATTTTCTGGGGATGTCTTATATTCAGGGAAACAGGGTAGCTGCTGCTTCAATTAGAAGCTTTTAGAATCAAGCCCAGTAACACCAACAAGAGTTTTAGGCTTGCCAACTTCCAGGTGGTAGCTGGAGATCTGGGATCATAGCCAGCTTGCTGTTTCCTCAAGACTCCCCCTATATATGAGGAAGTAGAGAGCTGGCGAAACGGAATTGCAGCGCTTTCATTTGGCTTCTCCTCAACACTGGCAGAACTTCAGCTCTTTTGTAACTTTGCTCTTTGCTGACTCATTGTGTACAATGTTTGCATTGCTGGTATTTTGAACTTGCAATTTGCATAGAAATCGAGACACTTGCTCTCATTGTAGCTGCACTGTGTTTATTGGTTTTTCTGTGCCTGCTTACACAGTAATCGCTACTCTTGTTTTTTTGCTCTTTCTAAACTGTGTACCGTTGTTGCTTTGTGTCATCTTCCGCTGTTAACAACAACAAAAAAAAAACTAGTCAAGGAAGATACCATCTGAAACACAAGGAGCAGATCCAGCTACACTTGAAAATCGTGGCTTGCACTTTAGAACTGTGGCTCAATGCAGGTTACTCAGAGTAAATTAGGATTCCCTATCATAGCACCGTAGCACACACCAACACCTTTCCAGGAGGCCACCCGGTGATTTTTTAGAAGCGGGTGGGGCTTTTGCCTAGCAGGGCATGTGATCAACCATTGCAGAGCTGATTGGCTGTTTTGATTAACAAAAACACGTTTCAGTGGGAGCTGCTATCACAGTGCTTATTTTAATCTCACTCCTCTCTCCTAGTATGTTTCCTGTTACATTACCCCTCTTCGCCCACCTTCTTGGACTCTCACTGTGACTGTGTGTGGTTCCGCCTCCTGTTGACCGCCATATTGTGGTTGCATCCATCACCCTGTGTCAAAATTCCAGATGCACCACAGGGACTCAGAAAGTGTGGGGACACCTGGGGCAAGCCAACAGGGGCACAGGGAGAGAAAGTGGTGCCCGGGGCTAAATGACGCCTGGGCGCCGCCCCCCCCCCCCCCCCAGCCCTGTCCCCTCATGGCCCCTCCACGCCCCCCACTTACCTTTTTCTTTCTGCTGAAAACGGGCCAGGCTGGTGAGACGGGGCCAGGCCTGGCGAGGTGGGGAGAAGGGGACAGGGACAAGTTTCCACCGCCACTGGCGCATGCCTGGTGCACTGCGCAACCCCCCACCCCCTTATAGCTCCGCCACTGCAAGCCAATGCAGTCAACAGGATGGGGCACCCCCTAAGCAGTTGTAATAGGACCAGGATTGTCACACTGAAAACCCAGTAAAAATCTGAAACCCAGTTTAAATATTAGCATGTTGAAAGAAGGATGACCAAACTGAAAGAAACGAATTGAATCCGAACCAGGAGGCTGTAGACAATAATGATCAAAAAAATTGCTTAGTTAGAAGCTGATGCCGTACAGCTAATGTTAAATGATTGTTCTTCAGGTAAAAGCCAGTGCAGAGGATATGCTCGTGGATTATGGCCAGTCCTCTAAGATATGAAGTATTGAACCTTTACAAAAATGTAAGTTCTAAGCAATAAGCAATCGAATGCAAACAGACACCTGACACCTGTAACGTTCCCAACACTTTGCGTGCCTTTCCCAGCTGCTGTATCTCGGGAGGGAATATCCCAAAGGAGCAGACTACTTCCGAACCCGGCTGAAGGCGGCTTTCGTGAAAAACAAGGATGTGAAGGACCCAGAACAAATTAAACAGCTCATCGCTCGAGGGGAGTTTGTCATCAAAGAGCTGGAAGCGTTATACTTTCTACGGAAGTATCGAGCTCTGAAACAGCGTTACTACGAGGACGATAACAAGTGATCGGCGCTGTTCTTTTGGGAGTTTGGAAGGGTGCGGGTAAACTGCAAGGGATGGATCTGCAATTAAACAAATAGCGTAGCGGAAGACAATCTGATGTTCATCTCATTGCACGTCTCCACAAAGGTCACACATCACTTTTAATTGACACTATGACAGCATGTTCATGATCCTAGCTCATTGTGAGGTTGGCACATGCTGTTTCCTCCCGGAGAATCACAGTTAGAAGAAGAGGAGGAGTTTGGATTTATAGCCCACCTTCCTCTCTTACAAGGAGTTTCAAAGCGGCTTACAAACTCCTTCCCTTCTTCTCCCTACAACGGATACCTTGCGAGGTGTTTTTTCCTTATATAAAGCCGTGGTGCGACCGCACTTGGAGTACTGTGTTCAGTTCTGGTTGCCACATCTCAAAAAGGAGATTGAAGAGATAGAAAAAGGGCAGATAAGGGCAACGAGGATGATTGAGGGACTGGAGCACTTTCCTTATGAGGAGAGGCTGCAGCGTTTGGGAATCTTTAGTTTGGCAAGGAAACGTCTGAGGGGGGATATGATTGAAGTCTATAAAATTATGCATGGGGTAGAAAATGTTGACAGAGAGAAATTTTCCTCTCTTTCTCACAATACTAGAACCAGGGGGCATTCATTGAAAATGCTGGGGGGAAGAATTAGGACTAATAAAAGGAAACACTTCTTCACGCAACGTGTGATTGGTGTTTGGAATATGCTGCCACAGGAGATGGTGATGGCCACTAACCTGGATAGCTTTCAAAGGGGCTTGGACAGATTTATGGAGGAGAAGTTGATTTATGGCTACCAATCTTGATCCTCCTTGATCTCAGATTGCAAATGCCTTAACAGTCCAGGTGCTCAGGAGCAGCAGCAGCAGAAGGCCATTGCTTTCACCTCCTGCACGTGAGCTCCCAAAGGCACCTTGGTGGGCCCTCACTGCGTAGGCAAGCAGAGTGCTACGGACTAGATGGGACTCTTGGTCTGATCCAGGGCTGCAGCTTTGTTCTGTAAAATGTTCTTATGAGGTAGGTGAGGCTGAAAGTGCTCTGGGTGAACTGTGACTAGCTCAAAGTCACCCAGCAGGCTTCATGTGTAGGAGCAGAGAAACAAATCCTGTTCACCAGGTAAAGAGTCCACTGCCCATGCAGAGGAGTGGGGAATCAAACCTGTTTCTCCAGATTAGAGTCTGCCACTTTTAACTATTACACTATGCTGGCTGTTGGAGTAACCACTATTGCCTGTGATGTACAGACATAAGTTAATTGTAGTTAATTCAGGTTAACTGTGGTTAATTCAGGCTTGAAATCCTGGGGGACTTTTAAGTTTTGGTTTAGTGTTCCAGTTAAAACACCTGTTAAAGCACACGTGTACATTAGCACTGTAGTTAGATTCTCTGGGATTGTCTGTTCATCCCTGTTCAGAGGCGTGCCGGGGGGAAATGGCGCCCCCCCCCCCAAGCTTTTAAAAGCAAAGGCCCCAGCATGGAGCCTCCCAGTTGCTTCTGTCCTCCCCAGAGGGGAGGGCAGAAGGGACTGCCAGCTCGAAGCAGGCAGCCAGGAGGAGGGCGGGGCTTGGTGGGAGCCGGGAGGGGGGCTGGGGTGTCCTCTGGCTTCCTTGGCCCCGCCCATGTCAATGATGACCTGGGCAGGGCTGAGGGCGCCAGAAGACGACAAGGCAGCAGGACTTCCTGTTTCCTTGCGGTCTTCCTGGTCACATGGGGGGCCAATTTTGCACCCCCACGTGACCAGATCAGTGGTGCCCAGGGACAGGGGGTATCCCCTGTCCCTAGGCAAATACGCCACTGTCTCTGTTTAATGGAAATTTAAAGCAAAGCCTAATACGGTCAGGATGCCATAATTTCTTAGGATCCTCTCTATTCCCATGGAACCGTGGATTCTCGTCTTTTTTCACTCTTGTACCCCTCGGCAACTGATTTCCCTAAAATTGGGTTCCTGTATTAGTAAACCCATTAGGTGCTTTTTTTGTGTGTACCCCCAAAACAGTTGGGTGTTTCCCTGGGAGTTCGCGTACCCCAGCTTGGGACCCACAGCTATGGAATAAACATACGTGCTAGATACGCACAACAAAAACAAACACCCCTTTGAAAAGGGAACGTGAAGCGGATTTTTGATCTTGGACGATCAGTGCGGGAAAGTGACCGTTTGGCTGGGTTTAGACTGCTTTATCTTCAAGAGTGGGTGGGTGGGTGCTGACCTTTAAGGCCTTACGCGGCCTGGGACCCTCGTACCTTTGGGACCGCATTACCCCATATGTCCCGAATCCCATCCCTCATGCAAGTGCTCAGCAGAGGCCACTTACTGGAGATCCCCTGGCTCCTCCTCAAACTGATGCAGCTGGCCTCCATCTCAGGCCAGGGCTGGCCTTCACTAAGCTCCTGGCCCCTGCCTGGTGGGAATGGACCTCTACTCACCAGCTGTCAACCAGGCCCTGCTGGCGACCTTGGAGAGTTCGCCAAGAGGGGGCCTAAAAGACTGAATTGTTCCACCGGGCTCCTTTGGAGAGACTTCACCACACTAAGAAGGTGCTCCTGTTTCTTATCCTCCCCTTCCTGTATATAGGGTCCCTAACATCGGGACCCATTATTCTCTTCTGGGAGGGTTGCATATGGGTTCGTGGGATACTGTTTTAGAATGTAAATTTTAAACTTTTTATATGTTTTATACATGGTATTATATTGTTCACCACCCTGAGCCCTTCGGGGATAGGGCGGTATATCAAATCAATCAATCAATCAATCAATCAAGAGACAAGGGGAAGGGCTGAATTACAAGCAAGGTATGGGTGGGATCGAGGCAAACAAATTCTGTGCCAGGCAAACTTGAATGTCCTGACTGACATATGCCTGTTGCTGTTTTCTGTCTTCGTTTTGTAGAAATGTGATAATTGTTTTTTAAAAAAATAAAAGATTTGAGCACGGCCATCTTAATTATGAACCTTTGCTGCATACAAGGGCATTTTAGTTGTTTTAAAAATAACTTAACAGGACCACTTTCGTGAGCAGGGAGGAGACGACGCTGCACACCTGAACTACTGCTGTCTCGCTCCAGTTTTGCGCTTAGCTCCAGAACAATGGAGGGCCAAGGCATCCGCGTACATTTGTGTAAACAAATAAAAAGTGCCCATGCTGCCCTATAGAACAGGCTGCCTGCTGTATTTCTGCATAGCAACTGTAGCTTTCCCCTGCCTTTTAATCAGCCCCCTTTAAAGGCTGTGTTTAGCCACACTTGGGAATGGCCGACAAGGAAGAACTGGGACAGCTTTTAACACTGAGATGAATGTAATTGTGCTATTAGG
Source organism: Sphaerodactylus townsendi (assembly GCF_021028975.2). Taxonomy (NCBI): domain Eukaryota; kingdom Metazoa; phylum Chordata; class Lepidosauria; order Squamata; family Sphaerodactylidae; genus Sphaerodactylus; species Sphaerodactylus townsendi. Next base: position 14,323,974 of record NC_059430.1, read on the forward strand.
CCCCCAGCCAGCCAGGCGGCCTCCGTGCAAGAGAGGAGCCCCAGCTAGCAGCTTCCTTACGAGGGCTGCAGGATGGGGCACCCCTCGTTTCCACGGAGGCTGCCTGGCTGGATGGGGAAGAGGGGAGATCTCCCCTCTTCCCCAGCCAGCCAGGCGGCCTCCGTGCAAGAGAGGAGCCCCAGCCAGCAGCCCCCATAGGAGGGCTGCAGGCTGGGGCACCCTTCTTCATTTTAAATGTCAAAAAGTATTTGCGACTCCATGTGTTTTCTTTTCTGTGGAAAATGGGTCCAAATGGCTCTTTGGGTTTTAAAGGTTCCCTACCCCTGGTCTAGAGCAAGGGAGGTAGTTGTACCTCTCTATTCTTCATTGGCTAGACCTCACCTGGAATATTGTGTACAGTTCTGGGCACCACAATTCAAGAAGGATATTGACAAGCTGGAACGGGTCCAGAGGAGGGCAACCAAAATGGTCAAAGGTCTGGAATCCATGCCCTACAAGGAGAGACTTAGGGAGCTAGCTATGTTCATTTTGGCCAAGAGGTGACATGATAGCTATGTTTACATATTTGAAGGAATGTCACGTTGAAGATGGAGCAAGCTTGTTTTCTGCGGCTCCAGAGACTAGGACCAGGAGTAGTGAGTTCAAGGTGAAGGAAAAGAGATTCCACCAAAACATCAGGGAAAACTTCCTGACAGTCAGAGCTGTTCGACAGTAGAAGGCACGGAGTGTGGTGGAGTCTCCTTCTTTGGAGGTTTTTAAAGAGAGGCTGGATGGCCAACTGACTGGAGTGCTTTGATTGTGTTTTCCTGCATTGCATGGGGTTCGGCTTGATGACCTTTGGGGTCTCTTCCAACTCTATTTCTATAGGATGACCTCCTCTAAGATCTGTCCTCCCATTCTGTGGCTGACCAAACACCTGCCCGCCCCGTTAGACACACCGCTCTAAACATTTTTAGCTGCAAGAGCAAAGCGTGCCTCCAATTTTAATTCAGGCAAAAAAATACCCAGAATGAATTACAGAATAATTCTGTCATGCCCCCACAGAGGCTTCTGTTATTTCCCCATTAAGCTTTAATTGCCCCATAGTTAGCATGGTTTTAGATCAGGGGTAGGGAACCTGTGGCTCTCCAGATGTTCTGGAACTACAATTCCCATCAGCCCCTACCAGCATGGCCAATTGGCCATGCTGACAGAGGCTGATGGGAATTGTAGTTCCTGAACATCTGGAGAGCCGCAGGTTCCCTACCCCTGTTTTAGATCATTGTTCTAAGGGAGGGTATTTTAGTTAGCCCCTGTCCCTTTAAGACATTTCCCAATAGGCAGTTTCTTTTCTTTACCCAACAATCCCCTATTTTAGTTCTAGCCAGTCAGAGTGAGGTGCTAAGAGTAGTTGGAGACTGGAATATTCGTGACGTACTTATTAGTATATGGTGGTCCATAGAGCACAAGTTTAACAGCAATTAAAACTAGACAAAGACTGAAAGAACTGAAAGGAAGCAAGACATGGTGGACTTTCTTGAAAGCAGCCAAGAGAAGACACAGTCTACAGCTTCAAACCTGCTCAAGCAAGTACTCTGATTTAGATAGACCCAAGGGAGGAGTTAAAGTCTTGATTCTCTCCAGTAATAAACCTATTGTTGAACTGTTGAACCTGGTTCATGTCTCCGTCACTCTGTCCTAGCCAAATTCAGGGCACCAAAAATAGATTCACTTGGGGGGGCAGAACAAATTCCAAAAGAATACTCTTACAGACATTTCCATAAGATGCTCAGGCCCACATGCTCAAGAGGGGGTGTCTCGAACAGTCCATAGAGCAGGGCGGGACGCAGAAATCTCAACATCGTAGCCGAACAACAGAAACACTTTTATTAACCACAACAGAAGCAGGATTGTTTGTGACAAATCGACAAGGTTTTCAATTCACAGCGTGGGCTGCTCAAACAAGAACATTCGGAAAGCGAACAGTGGTCATTCTTTAATGTCCGAGACCAACATTCTGCGGTCACGTAACTAAAACGAGGGAGAGGGGGGGGGAGAAGAATCACCCAAATTACATTGCATATATTCAGCTTCCTCTCCCCCCACCCCCCGGTCCTGGGGTGGGGGGTGGGGGGAAAACACACAGAAGAGAACACAATGTACAAAACATGTTATGTTTAGTTTATACTATACAAAAATAGTTAAAATACATTCTAGGTAAACACGTTGCATTTTAAGAAACAGTTCTAGTTAAGAGATTTGGCACGTGAGGAGGAGGAGGAGACTTTTTCCGACAGGAAAACAGAACAAAACGGTAGACTCTTTTAGCCGTTTGGGGAAAGGTACGGTGTAAGGACACCGATCCGCCGTAACGCTGCAACTGTGTAACTGCCATTCATTTCAATATCACCTTTTCCTTAGAGCAAAAGCAAATACAGGGGAGCTATCTTGCCTCAGTGCTTGAATTTCTCCCAGTGTGTGTTTTATGGACTTTCTTATTCCTTAAACCTTCCTGTTCAATCATCATTTGTATTTTGAAAAGGCAGTGGCTGCCACTATACCTGCAACGAATCTGAACAAGGTAGGGCAGACTTTTCACCTGCTAAATATTTCTTCTGAAGGCCACAACAAATGCAGCGAGACTGGAGCCTTCTGCCAAAGGGACCGTCTTCTCTCATGTGGCCCGCCCTATTTCATTAGGGGAGAAATCCTTAAAGGGCACAAACCGTTTTCAAAAGAGTGTGCACACGGGCCCCTTCCGCACATGTAGAATGATGCACTTTCAATCCATTTTCAGGCAAAGTTGTGGTCGGTTGGTCGTAAGAGCGTTGCTTCTCCTGATGCTGCCAGATTGTGGCTGGCATCTTCAGAGTTTCGCCTGAAGATGCCAGCCACAGATGCAGGCGAACGCCAGGAGAGAACGCTGCTAGAACACGGCCATGCAGCCCGGAAACCACACAGCACCCCAGTGATTCCGGCCGTGAAAGCCTTCGACAATACACTTTCAGTGCACTTTGCAGATGTGCGGAATAGCAAAATCCACTTGCAAACAATTGTGAAAGTGGATTGAAAGTGCGTTATTCTGCATGTGTGGAAGGGGCCAAGGGGGAGACTCTTGTTCACATGTAACATGTGTCTGTGGCACAAGACAGAAAAGGGCCCTCAGATAAATGTGAAAATATGAAATGGCGCTCCTCGTAATGGACAGCGAAGTGAATCAAGAGAAAGAAATTGGGTTAAACAGGAGATTCTAATCTCAGGATAAAACCTCCACCCCGTGAATGAGTGAATCTTCGTCAGCTACGAGGCTGCCTGGCATTAGGGGTTAATGAAAGGCATGAATGTCTCCCACGCACATCCCATTGAAATGAATGGATCTGCACTGGGGCTTTCTTCCAGCACAGCTTCCAATCCTGAAGTTTGGTGGAGCCGGTCTGGTGGATCGCGCTTCAAAGTTGGTATCTTTTCAGAGGTATCGCAGAGGGAAGTCTGTTACACACTGTTACACACACAGACTTCCCTCTGTGATACACCTCTGAAGATGCCAGCCACAGATGCAGGCGAAACATTAGGCACAAGATCCACCAGACCACGGCCACACAGCCCGGAAAACCCACCAGAACCAGTTGAACGGCCATGAAAGCCTTCGACAATACATTGATCCAGTTACATCTGCGCAGCGCACTCTCTAGGCCCGACAGCTTCTCTTGCAAACACAGACGTATCGGGGTTACAAAATTCATCGCAACGAACCAACCAAATGAGAAAATATGCTTTTTTACTGACCTCCCCCTACCTGTTTTTGCGGCATTTTTAATTTTTAATAGAAAAAAATAGCAATTGTACCCTTGACTGACTACAGTGGGCCGGGGGTGGGGGGCGAGGGGCGTTTGTTACGAAAACTCTCTTGTTTTTCTTTACATTTCGTTCAACGTGACTGGAAGTGCTACAAGAAAAGGCGCCTTGGAACAAAAAACGGTAGGAAGGCTTTTAAAAGGCTTCTGGTAAATCAGTATTGCCGCCAGCAGAACCAAACTGTCATCCTTAAAAGAAAAGGGAAAAAAGGAATGTACGGGGGAAACCCCAGGGCTCTTCCCACCTCAGCTACGGTGGAGCTTGAGAAGTCACGCTAAGCCTCTCGTCTGACGAACCAAGTTCATTTCCACGCTCCCTCACATCTGCTGGGTGACCTTGGCCTAGTCACAGTTCTCTCCGAACTCTCTCAGCCCCACCTACCTCACAGGGTGTCTGTCATGGGGAGGGGACAGGGAGCAGAGTTTTTAAGCCCCTTTGAGTCTCCACGAGGATAAGCAGGGCCTAGCAAGCCAGCTCTCCTTCTACTCTTTCCCCAAGCTCAAAGGCCCCCTTCCCACAACCATTATATCTCCGGCCACTGTGGCTTTGGATCCTTGGTCCTCCTCAAATGTGGCTCTAACAAGCTCTTTGCCTGCACTTCTCGCTCACACCAGAGGTTGGCATCTTTTTCCTTGTCTGGCCTGCTGCAGATCTCTCGCTCAGGTTGCCAGGTCCAGGTTGGCAAACACCTGGAGATTTGGGGGGTGGGCGAGGCCTCAACGGGACGCGATGCCATCCAGTCCGTTCTCTTGCTCATCTGGAAATCCACTGCCGTAGCGGAAGATCTCCAGGCGCCACCTGGTGGTTGGTCACCCTATCTCTCGCGGTCCCCAAAAGCCGGCCTGCTCGTTCTCAAGAGGTCCCATGCTTGACCGCTCACTGGGCCTCATCGGGGTGTCTTATAACTGAAGTACACCAAAAGATCACAAGACAACACCGGCTGATTTGCTCGGTGAGTGTGCAAAATCCTCCCTGCGGTGTCTGCTGAACCAGACCCCACCCCTCTGCCCAGCAACGGGATGTGCCATTCTTCTGCAATCCCTCCTCTTCTTTGACGCTACTGGCACTCCTCCCAACTTGAGGGGAAGGGAAAGGTGTTCTATTCTGACGGTCCGTTGCTTCCTGCTCCTTGAGGAATGTGTGCACCTGGGCCTGAGGAGATCCCCACGTGCTATTGCAACTGATGTGCCCCCACCAACACTCCCGGCCAAGAAATGCCCAGGCATGCAGGCAGTCTTGCCTAGTGGCTAAGCCCAGCCCCTATGAAGGACAGAAACAGTGACAAACTTCCGAGGAAGAAGAGAAGACGTTCGCAAGTTTCGCATGCGCCAAAGCACCCTGGATTTTTTTTTTGTTAAAAAAAAAAGAGTTTCCGGGCGCTGTTTTTCACAGGCGTTGCTAGGGTCCGAGAACCCACACTGAAAAGGAAGATTACTGGCACTTAAGAGGATTGGTTTCTGCCAACGCTGAAAAGCAAGCATCCGGATCGAAAGGCTGTGACGGGTTCGGAAAGCAGGAAGTTTTTAAGTAACGCTAAAAAAAAAAAGTGTGTGCTGATAATTTAGTGTTAACGGTACAAAAAAAATATGAATCACGCTAACTGACGTACACCTTAAGGAGAAAGAGCGAGTGGCAATTTACATAATTGTACACCTTGTCTTTGACTTCTTTTTCTTCTTTTTTCCCGTCTTTGCTCATCTTTTCTTTGTGCTTTCGGATTTCCCGGACTAACGTGTAGAAAGCATCGTCGACGCCCTGCAAAGGAAAGGCAGCATCTTTAACACCAAGTTACGCGTTTGGACTCGTTACTCGAATGCTGTTATAGCTCACGGAGAACAGTCCTGGCTCGTGACTGGCCATTTGTGGTGGCGCGGTTCACGCTGGCTATCTGTGGAGTTTGAGCAGGTAAGATTCTTTGCGATCATCGCTGCGTCGGTTCTCAAAGGGGAAAGGGATCCGTTCCATTTTACAGACACGGTCATCGACCGAGACCCACCTTCTGGAAAATTACCGTATATACCGCAGTATGTTTCCACCCATGCACAAGCCGAGGCACCTAATTTTACTGGCCAAACCTGGGAAAACTTATTGACTCGGGTATAAGCCGAGGGTGGGAAGCCGGGAGGCAGAGGGAGCTCCTTATTTGGGCAGTGACATCAGGGGGAGTCACTGCCCACATAAGGAGCTCCCTCTGCCTGCCAGCTAGCTGGGCTTTGGCAAACCCAGCCGGCAGACATGGGGAGCTCCTTATTTGGGCAGTGACTCCCCCTGATGTCACTGCCCAAATAAGGAGCTCCCTCTGCCTCCCAGGATTTGAGGAAGCCCAGCCAGGCTCCCAGCCAGGGTGCCTCGGGGTTCCCCATTCACCCTTGGAGGAGGGCAGCAACAAGCGGCCTCCCGGAGGCCGGGAGGCTGTTCCGGCCCCGCCCCCAGCCTCCTTATGATTGATAGAAAATGGTGGCTCGCGTATAAGCCTAGGGGGCTTTTCTCAGCCTTTAAACAGGCTAAAAACTTGGCTTATACGCAAGTATATACGGTACTTTCTCTCTGCGGAGCTTAGGTAGGTAGAGCCTGCTGGCTTTGGATTTACTAATTTCCCAGCAGCGTAGTGTTTCCTGCAGTTTCGTTTTGGCCAGGATACATTTCAAAAGGTACACATCCCAAAACCATTTTAGCATCCTGCCAGTTGAAGAATCTTGAGGCTGTTTCGTCCACAGCGAATGCCCATTTGAAAGTCAAAAAAGTTTCCAACCGATGTGGAAGGTAGCCATGATATAGTAAAATAGTTACTGAGCACACTCGCCTCTCCCTCTATCTCACACACTCGTACACGGCACTTAAAAAAATCTCATCCAGATTTATCTTACAACTATAACTGTGCTAAATTCGGATGTTTGGCTCTTCCGTTGCATGTTACACTCTGCCCTGTTATACTTCGGCCTTTTCCGCACCAGATACTTGCAACATTTTCAGGAGGGTACCAAATTTTTTTCTCTAAGGAGTTCTACACAAGTTTCCCCTGTTTGGTTCCAAAAACCATTCCAAGCGGCATTTTCTCCATGGTTTCTGAAAACACTTTTACGGTGATGTATTCAGATTAAATGTTTCCAAGATGGCTTCCCTCACAGCACGGTCATATTTTAAAAGGTTTTATCTTTCCCGCTGTTTTCCACGCCTCTGTGCTGTCACCCAACTTTCCCTTTGGAGCCAATTTTTTGCGTCTCCGTATCTCGCCATTTCCCCACACCTCTTTATTTTTGTCCTATGGGGGGGGGGTGTTGTTTGATTGGATCAATGAAGCATTGATTAAATAAAACAATGAATCAACCAAGCATCATTTCAACTAACAAGCAAAAGAAATATTTTTTTAACCCCTCATGGCAGCTGTTAAACATTTGGAACTAGTGCGAACAAATGTAGTAAAGGGAGAGCAGATCAGAAACCTTCTGGAGATGTTCTAGATTACTGTAGGCGCAGAAGGCATAAGGAGAATATAATCTGTGAAAAAGCAAAGGTTTTCTTCTTGCCCCCCATTACTTTCTTTCTGTAAAGGGGAGTTGGCAACCATAATGTAGCTGACTAAAGTAAAGATGCAGGCTTGAGAATCTATTCTTTTCCTGTTACTAGGCAAGCTTGATAGCCCAGCAGAATGCCCCTTGTTCAGAGTTATACAGAATGTGCAAACTCAACGGTTTTAAGGTCTCACTGTTCTCGACTAGATACCTTGAATTTGTCCTTCTTCTAGGAGACAGAAGAAAGAAACATGAAAATGTTTAGGCTCTTTGACTAGGAAGAAGGGCAACAAAAGGCAATAGAGATAAAAAGAAACGGCTCTAGTTCATCTTGCGTCAGAGAATCAGGTGCCAACACCTTCCAATAAGGGTCTTAGACATCCCCAAATGTTTTGGGAAAAGGGAAAATCTCCACCTTTCTGTATGACTGATTGATGATGTGGGCATTTTGGGGTGTATTCTTTTCTGCCATTTTGAATGTAACCTGCTATAATGCTATAAAAGTTAGAGCACACCGCCATTTTGACTAGGCTGATACTATTTTTGCCCCAGTTGGCTGAATAGAATTCAAACTGATTTTATTCTGAATTGGCTTGAGCTTTCTTGAGCTTCTCTTACTTTATTAGTTAACCCGTGTTAACATTACTTGTTCGGAAAAGGCCTTCCCTCACAGTCTTATTTGAAACTCTGTAGTAATCACTATGTTTTGCTGAAGTAAAATATTAGCTATTGCATATATTGCCATAAATGCTAGTACTGTTGAATCCAGAAAGGGTGCCACCACTTTGGATAGGATGGTCCGCGAGTCACTGCTCAGCAACGACGAGGAACGCCTCGTTGTTTGCTGGCCCTTCAAGGAGGCAGGTTGGCCGCCTCATGATACGGAATGCTGGACTAGAGAGACTATTGGTCTGACCCAGAAGGTCCTCGCTTGCGTCCACAAAGGCAAGAGAATGCTCGTCCCATGAATGTTGTCAGTGCCAACACTGGGACGTACGGACACATCTCGCAAACAAGATGGCCATGTCCCCAGTGCTGAAAGGAACTGTCAAATAGGTCAACATCACTGGCAAACTACGTTTAATGGTTTCCCACTGCCTCTAGGCCAGAGGTGTTCAACTCAGGTGCTTCAGATGTCCATAGACTACAATTCCCATCAGTCCCAGATGTCCATAGACTACAATTCCCATCAATTCCCAGATGTCCATAGACTACAATTCCCATCATGGCCATGCCAGCAGGGACTGATGGGAATTGTAGTCCATGAACATCTGAAGCACCTGAGTTGGACACCCCTGCTCTAGGCAATGTTATATTTTAGCAGTACATGTGAAATAACGGATCGAATAGGCCTGCCGATTCGTTAAGCGTTCTACACTAAGCTAGTGTTTGAAGGAGGGTTGGATCCAGCCGGATTCTTCACTCAGTTTTGCCCAATTATCCTTTTCTCTAAGCCTTCCTCTCGTGTGGCTTTTGTATACGCAGGTCCCACAATACCCAGAACAGCCGCGGTGTGGAGGCAGAAGGGTCCTCTCCTTTCATTGTCACCAGCAGAAACCCTGGTATAGTCCAACCCCAAGTTGGACTGGAACTGTAGTCCTATGCAGAGTGATAGCTGATTAAAGTCTACTGTAACCAATAGGCATGGGCTGCCGTGATTCCGCGTGCAATTGGGTTGCACGGGTCGAATTTGCAAGGCTGAATTTGATCCTGGAGAATTTTACCCCTTAGCATCGAAGTGGTTTCTGTTCCCTAAACTCGTTCGCATTACATCCCAGGGTCAAAGGAAAGAACAAACAGCTCTGAGCAAGCATATTGCAAGCTGCATATTATTCAACGGGCCTTATTCCCGTGTTCGTGTTTCTTGCGATTGTATTCTAAATCTCCAAGACAAAGCACCAATTCAGCTGAGGACCAAAGCTAGTGAACACCACAAGAGCAACATCCCACTTCTCTCCGTTTTTATTTGCATTCATTTATTTTAAAATGTTTACCAGCCGCCTCTCTACCTTCCAGGACTTAAGGTGGCTTACAATATGAACTTTTATCACGCAGGCCCACGTGGTCTTCTAAGACAGCAAATCAAAATATTCAAGCAGGGCCTTGGTATTAAGCATAAAGAATTATAGTTTGCTGGCAGTTCTCAAAGCCGACTGTCAGATTCTACCATCTGTGATTACGAAGAAAACCTAAAGAAAACCTTCTACATAGTCCCACAAACCTGCACCCAGACAACCGAACTAAAACTTGTCACCTGATATTCCTCCTTCTGTATCCCACTCTACATACTGAGAGAGGTTTATTCGGAAAAATCTTAATGCTGGCTCATGAGGAATGTACAATATAAAAATTTAGAAAAAATCAGCCCTTTTGTTGCTATTAGCCAACGAAAATCTTTTGGTGATCCTCGGCCCAGGGGAAATCTAGCTGGCCTTAGTCAGCGGCAGGGCCTTTTCAGCTCTGGCCCCTGCCTGGTGGAACGCTCTGTTTGGGGAGACCAGAGTCCTGTGGGGTTTAACACAGTTCTGCAGAGCTGTTCCACCAGGCATATGTTTGAGGCAATGATGGTGAGACATCAAAATAGCCGCCCCCCCTCTGTTTACCCCGTCCTCTGGCGTCCTGTTTATATCAAATTGAATAATGGGATAGTAATAGCAGATGGGGGCTGTGTATTAAATCAGAATAAGAATCTATGAGACTTCTTGCTGATTTTTTTTCCTTATACATAGTTTTAAAGTATTTATTGTTGTTATGTGTTGTTGTATTGGCTTCTGTAATCCACCCTAGGCCTTCCGAGGAAGGGTGGTAGAAAGAAAGAAAGAAAGAAAGAAAGAAAGAAAGAAAGAAAGAAAGAAAGAAAGAAAGAAAGAAAGAAAGAAAGAAAGAAAGAAAGAAAGAAAGAAAGAAAGAAAGAAAGAAAGAAAGAAAGAAAGAAAGAAAGAAAGAAAGAAAGAAAGAAAGAAAGAAAGAAAGAAAGAAAGAAAGAAAGAAAGAAAGAAAGAGCAAGTCTGGGTGAAGAACTTTTCGGTCTGGCATGTGAAAGAAAGCAATACAGGTACCGGAGAAGCTTCAAGGGGAAGGGCTTTTCACAAACAAGGTGCCACCACTAAGAAAGCCCTGTGAGTAAACCCTGAGTAATATGGTAATGTTTGCATCAGTGCATTCTTGAATTCATTCTTGGTTTTGTTATTCCACACCATGAGTTGGATCTGGCCTACGTTTTCCGTGAACAGGGCGCTTCCGTCAACTGAACAGAACTTCCCTGCCTTCCACTACAGCTCGCCGTTTCCCCCAAAATGCTACTTCACAGTGGCAGGAGACCATGAAGAAACTGGGAGTCTGGGACAGGAAGTGAAAACTGGCAGAAATTATACCTTCCTTTCCGCTAGTGGTGGACTTAAGTCTGGATCCAGCCTGACAGCTCCAATTTACCTGTGCCCTCCTGACAGCCTTGGGCCGGGCAGGGACGATGCTGCTGGAGCTGTGCCCTGCCTCCAGAGGGATTTTCAGCAGTGCAGGGAGACAAAATAAGAACATAAGAACTAGCCTGCTGGATCAGACCAGAGTCCATCTAGTCCAGCTCTCTGCTACTCGCAGTGGCCCACCAGGTGCCTTTGGGAGCTCACGTGCAGGATGTGAAAGCAAGGGCCTTCTGCGGCTGTTGCTCCCGAGCACCTGGACTGTTAAAATAATTAGTAAAAAAACTTCCCCACCAGTCCTGGTGAACGGTTAACTGTCGCTAGTACTAGGGATGCTAGACTCCCAAGAGTGACCTGGGGATCCCCTTGAATTACAACAGAGATCAGTTCCACTCCAGAGTACAGAAATCAGTTCCTCGGAGAAAGTGGGGACTCTGAAGGGCGGGTTTTGTGGCATTGTACCCCACTTGAATTCCTATCCTTCCCGGGCTTCATCCCCACATTTCTGGGAAGATTCCCAAACTGGATCCGGAAAATCTACCTCCCCCCACTCCCATCTCCCACTGATGGTGAGAGGGACCTGACAACACTACATAATACACAGGTTTAATTTAATGTAAGACAGAAATAGGGGGAATCCAAATCCACTATATTTTACAGAGGGCCATATTTTCATGATCAAGAAACAAAGAAGAAGAAGAAGAGGAAGAGGAAGAGGAAGAAGAAGAAGAAGAAGGAGGAGGAGGAGGAGGAGGAGGAGGAGGAGGAGGAGGAGTTTGGATTTATATCCCCCCTTTCTCTCCTGTAGGAGACTCAAAGGGGCTGACAATCTCCTTGCCCTTCCCCACTCACAACAAACACCCTGTGAGGTGGGTGGGGCTGAGAGAGCTCCGAGAAGCTGTGACTAGCCCAAGGTCACCCAGCTGGCGTGTGTGGGAGTGCTCAGGCTAATTCCCCAGATAAGCCTCCACAGCTCAGGTGGCAGAGCGGAGAATCAAACCCGGTTCCTCCAGATTAGATACACGAGCTCTTAACCTCCTACGCCACTGCTGCTCTCTAGATCATGGGTCTGCAACCTGGGGCTCTCCCCATGCTGGCAGGGGCTGCTGGGAATTGTAGTCCATGAACATCTGGAGAGCCCCAGATTACAGACCCCTGCTCTAGACAATTCACCACCGCCATAACCAGATGTCACAACTTACAGATCTTCATGACATTCACTGCTTGTCCACTACAAGGCAATGCGTGCGTCTGCGTAAGGCATGCGTAAGCGTCGCGTATAAGGCAAGGCATGGCGGCAAGGCGTGGCAAGGGATGGGGGGCACGCTCAGTAAATTGCACAGCTTTTCTTACCATTAAGAGCAGATTCAGAGTTTTATGTTCTTAAAGGAGGATGCCGGTAATGAAAAAGATTTGCCGGAACTTAACAATCATTTTTTGAAATTATCAAAATCATCGTAGAAAAGTTTTCAAGATCGATTCGATTCGTATTGGTGATCAGATTTTTCTCCCCGCTAAGCGCTATTTCGTTCTTAAACGTAAACAAACTTACCCTGTCACATTAAAAGGCATTTTTTAATTGTCACGCACCCGGGAGTCTTTTCTTCTTTGCTGAGTTTTCTCAGTCTGTACTGACGGATTTCTCGCACGAGTGTATAAAAAGCATCCTCCACTCTCTGCATTGTAAAACACAACTCCTTTGAAGCTGGATTTTGTTAATCAGGAGGGTGGACAGAGGTCTTGCTGGGCAGAAGGAAGCTGCAGCTGGGAACTAGACTTTCGGGAAAGTGGCTGAAGGGATAGTTGGCGCTGCAGTTCGGGAACTAGACTTTCAGAGAAGTGGCTGAAGGAGAAGTTGGCTTCGCAGTGGTCTGTGGCAAAACCTGCTAACTTTTTAACGATCTGGGCTCTAACTTTGATCTTCACATCTATTTAGAAGTTATACACTTGTTCACACACTTCAATGATCAAGGGTATGCGGGAACAAAACTTCCGTTCTGAGAGCCAGCGTGCTCTAGTGGTTAGGAGCAGGTAGACTCTAATCTGGAGAACCAAGTTTGATTCCCTACCCCTTCACACGGGAAAGCTTTTTGGCCCAGACTTCCATCAGGGCCAGCAAGACAGAGATGTTCCACTGAGTCTTTGCTTGAGGCCATCCACTAGTCCTCATGGTTCATCTTGCTGACCTCCCAAATTCACCCTAATTTCCATCCTGCACATTTGTGCATTCCTAGTTTATGGAATCATAGTAGACCCAGACAGGGGTTGAAATAATTTATTAGGCTCGGGGTTTTGCATTACTAATAGATTGCCATCTCAGGTATTTTAGATTTAGATTTTGGGGGGCATAATTTATATTTTACTGAATTTAATGTTTTAATTCTTATTTACAGCCCCCCCTTCCCCCCAAGATCCTGGCTTTGGTCGGGAAGGACAGAATATAAATGTAATAAAATGAAAAGATACACATAAACAAGATCAACAGTGTCAATCTACTAACATTCACAGAAGGCCCCATTAAATTAAGCTCCTCCCCCACACCGCACATCACCTGTACAGTGAATCTGTGGGAAACTCTGCCACCAATAATAAACGTTGAACTCCTCCTTTCTATACCGGACATGTCCCCTCCCAGCCTTCACCCCGGTTATGCAGTATATCAGCAACAAATCCTGATCATTTTTCGCCATGAGCAACACTGGCACCAACTTAATGCTTAATTGTAATTCACGTTTGGGGGGGGGGGGGGCATTCCAAAAAGGGATAAGAGAGGTAAGATCCCACTCACACCCAAGGCCCAAGAAGAGATATTCCGACAGGCACAGAATACAAAAGTTAAACTCTGTAGGGATTCCGGCATGTTTTCCCCGATGCCCTGTGCATTTGGCATAAGAACATACAGAACCCTGCTCTCCCAAGGTAATGCACAAGGTGGGTATGACGCCTACACATGTATAAAGTATACGTGCATGGGGTCTGTCACTGTGAGCAAGACTGCTCTATGGTAGGTTTTATTTGCGCATGCGCTCTGGCTCATGCTGTAGCAAACCTATGTCTGAAAAGAAGAAGAGAAGAAGAGTTTGGATTTATATCCCCCCTTTCTCTCCTGCAGGAGACTCAAAGGGGCTGACAATCTCCTTGCCCTTCCTCCCACACAACAAACACCCTGTGAGGTAGGTGGGGCTGAGAGAGCTCCGAGAAGCTGTGACTAGCCCAAGGTCACCCAGCTGGCGTGTGTGGGAGTGCACAGGCTAATCTGAATTCCCCAGATAAGCCTCCACAGCTCAGGTGGCAGAGCTGGGAATCAAACCCGGATCCTCCAGAATAGATACATGAGCTCTTAACCTCCTACGCCACTGCTGTTCCAAAAGGCCAGGTTCAGCCTTCCCAACCCCACTTCTCCTGCCTGAGACGATGTGATGCACGCTAGAATGCTGCTTCAGGGCCGATCCTATCATATAAAAGGCTGGCTGTGGTGGCTACAACTCGCTTCCAGCCAATCGCAACGCATGACTCACTTTCCAGCCAATCGCCATGCATTGCATGGCTAGGGGGCAGGGCTTATACAGAATGGGTAAAAAACACATACAAAACAGTGGAAAGTGCCAGTTTACTGCTAGTATTTCAGAATTCTTCTCCAGAAACAAATGGACAATGCCACTCTGTACTATAGCAGGGCGCTATACAAATACAGGTGGTAGTACTAACTCCTTTAGCTGTAAGAAGAGGAGGGATCCAGCAGGTTCTCACAGGTTCCCGAGAGTAGGTTACTAATTATTGGTGTGTGCCGAGAGGGGGTTACTAATTGGTGATTTTGCCACGTGATTTCTGCATTAGTTACAGCCCTCCTCTCGGCAGTAGCGCACAGAACTTGAAGCAGTCTAGCAGGAGGTGAACCGGCGTGCGTGGCAGCCTGCGCCTGCGTGCATTCGTTTCCCGCCCAAGGACCAGTGCAGCGGCTGCGTCCTTGCCACAGCCCCGCCCAGGAATGCCCCGCCCCAGGAATGCCTGGCCACACCCCGTCGTGCCCCGCCCAGCCCCATTGGCACTACGCCACAGTTTAAATCCCACCACCATGGGAACCGTTACTAAAATTTTTGGATCCCACCACTGGCTGTAAGCCAAAGAGGAAATCTAATATATTTCCAATGAAGAAGGCCTTCTTTGTCCAATGAAGAAGACCTTTTTTTGTCGAAACATGCTGGAATATATATTTTGCTCAATTAAAAGAATTAAACCATGCACCTGATGAAATACCTCTTTCCTATGCTAGTAATGAATGTTAAGAAACCCTCCTTTTGCAACCATGCTGGTTTGGTGTAGCTCTTTAAAAAGCCTTTTAAACTGCAACATGTTTGCCAAAGGCGGGGGGAGACACACAAAATCAAACATTTACTGATAAGCAAAGCAAAAATGATTCTATTGCCCAGAAAAATCAAGTGATTCCTTTTTTCCAACCAAGCAGTACTCTGAGTCGTATATTACCCTAATAGCAAGAAAACACAGAAGCTAGGTCCCAAACTTACACGAAATATATTCAAGGCTTAATGCTCTTTGCACTGCGGCCATACTGAATTTCTAAACTGGGCATAAAATTAAGGTAAAGCAAGGAAGTCTTGTCCAATGAACGGTCTCAAATGGGCTAGGTAGGCACTGGGACCCAGGCGGAGCATTCTACAACACAGAAGGTCCAACATGTTAAGTTCTGTGGCGGAGGAATATACAACCCTACTAACATCTTTTTCTGAGACAGACTACACACACTTAAATTTCCAAGTTCTGTATTAGACACCAAATCATCCAACTCGCACAGTGCATAAGTTTAGCCTTGGACATATTCCTAATACACAGCAGTTGATTTTTTAAAAAATAATTTCGTTTCAGTAAAAAAAAAAAAAAAAAAGGACGACAGGAAGAGACACACAAGATTTCCAAATCAAAGTAAGGTCATCACGAAATCTAGGAAGCAAAAAAAAACACAAAACCAACATCTACAAAGCAGCGTTGGTGCTCGCAAACCAGTTCTATTTGCACCTTCACGTTATCCAGTTTATTCGTAGATTTTTAGGCTGCTAATCCCTGTTGAAACAGGCCCAGAGCGGTTTACAACATTCACACTTCCACTAAAATCAGCGTAACAGTAAGCCATAAAGCTATGGTGCCCTGGGAAACCCAGCAAAGGGTGGAACGTTCTAGATTCGAAAATCATGCTAACCTTATTAGTAAGGAAACCAAACGAACAAAAGAGAGAAAAGGGAAGGAAAGGGGGAAGATGAAGAAGGGCGGACAGCTGAGATGGGTACAGCCTTTACGGCCCTGGCCCCTGCCTGGTGGAATGCTCTCCCTCCAGCTGTCCGAGCCCTGCGGGACCTTAATGAATTCTGCAGGGCCTGTAAGACTGAGCTTTTCCGCCGGGCTTTTGGAGAGACCAGCCACTGATTGGTGCCCCCTCCTCCTCCCCCCCTTTTTAATTTAACAATCTGGGGCTTTGTTGTTCCCTTTTAGAGGGAGTTTTTGATTATTGGATGCCATCTATTTTTCTGAGCTGCTGCTGTTGTTCATTTTTATGATTACATATTGTATTTTAAAGTGTATTATCATCTTTTATGTTGTAAACCGCCCTGAGCCCTTAGGGGGAGGGCGGTGTATAAATTTAATAATAAATAAATAAATAAAATAAAGACTGCCGCTGCCATTTACAGACCCTGCAGAATTGGGATAGATCCTGCAGGCAAATGCTAAGACAGCCCACGTCGTGAGCAACCCCCAGCGCTATTCAGCAAGTAACTGAGGTTTGTTCGGGGTCACCACAATCCTAAAAGCCAGTTTCCCCCTTCGTTCTGCGATCCGCACAGCTGGAAAGACGCTTCTGGATCAAGCTTGCTGTTACGGAAATCCCTAAAAATAACTCAGACAGAGCTGCAGCTGCGACATGCTGCCGCTGAGCACATACCAGATGTTCATGCAAATTCACGCCAGACGAGTATTGGCAGTGAAATGTGAGAGGACCTTTAACTCCGGGAGCTAACGGAGCAGTCAAATACAACAGAAGCGGTTTCTACCCCTCTGCTAGCTTAAGACAGAGGAGAGACTGGGAAAAGGGCCATAGATTTGTGCCCTAACACTTTCCGTTGGAAAAACTCTCCGCTAAATCCCAGAGAGGCGCTGCCAGTCACCATAGACAATTTTGGGCTAGGCAGGCCAGTGATTTGAGTCGATATAAGGCAGCTCCGTATTTTCAGTGGGTTTGCTAGGAATCTGCTGTTGCTGGTGCCGCAGTCTTCCCAAAGGTGATTGTTCCAGCAGAGAGTTTTTAGGACCAGTTGGCACACACTCCCACCCACCCCACACACACTTTACCTGTCTCGTTTTTGCCGACGTTTCGATGAAAGGGATCCCGTAACTTCTCGCTAAATCCTGAGCTTGTTTTGTGTCTACGGTTCTGGAAGGCAAGTCGCATTTGTTTCCTACTAGCACCATGGGGACGTCTTCGGAATCTTTCACTCTTTTTATTTGTTCCCTAGGAGGGGGAAAAAAGGAAGGAGAAACCCCTTTAGCGCAATGGGAGGTTTTTATTTGAGCAAGACACACGTGACTTCAAGGCAGTGTAGAATCTATGATGCGGCTGGCCTCCGCTAGGGCCAGGGCCTTTACGGGCCTGGCCCCTGCCTGGTGGAACAGCCTCCCTCCATCTGTCCGGGCCCTGCGGGACCTTGGTGAGGTCCGCAGGGCCTGTAAGACTGAGCTGTTCCGCCGGGCTTTTGGGGGAGGTCGGCTGCTGAGGGTGCCCCCGGTCTCCTCCCCTTGTTCTCTGTTTGTTTTAATTATGTGGCCCGTTTTAGTGGGGACCTTTTCGGTTTCCCCGGGGGGTGGTGGTGTCGGTTTTAGTTCTCGGATGCTGGCTGTATTGCTGTTACTGGTTTTAATAAGGAGACAGGGCTTGTATTATATTTGTACTGGTTTTAACCTTCCCCTGTCTGTATATGTTTATTTGTACACCGCCCTGAGCTGTCTGGGGGAGGGTGGTATAAAAATCTAATAAACAAACAAACAAATAAATAATAAATCCATGTGTTCACGGAGCAGTACGATTAAACTTGAAGGGGGACAGGGCATGGCTAAGGAGCAGGAGGAGTGGCGGTTCTCATTAGTTCCACCAGGGAGCTCCAAAGCAATCAGTATTCTGCTGCTCTCAACCACAACATCACAGTGGCTCTCTGGAGATCAGCTGTAATCCTGGGAAATCCCCAGACCCACCTGAAGGTGGGCGACCCTAAAATCAGCCTCTAGCCAGGAGCACTGTAGGGGCAAGAGAGCAAGTAACTCAAAGCCATTTTCCGCTGTCGCAGAAAGCAGCTCTCAGTGTGAACCCAAGCGAAGGTTACCTATAATGGTGAATATCTTCGAAAGATTTTGTGTTATTGATAGCGAATACACATAGAAAGCCCTCTCCCGTCCTCATGTACTGATCCCGCATGGCGCTGTACTCCTCTTGACCGGCAGTATCCAGAATATCCAAGAGACAGGTTTCTCCATCGATGACGACTTGTTTCCTGTATGAGTCCTGAAACAGACAGAAACAACATTTTAAGCGGCCGAGTACGCACTGAAGTTAAGAAACCTGGGGCCGATGCTAGAAAACCCCAAAGGGGCCCTTCGTGTCCCAGGTGTCGGGAGAGGTGGACTAGAGGCGAAAGGAAAGGCAAGCGGGTACGCCAGCCAGGAACCAAGCAGGAAACCGGTTTATAAGCTGCGGAACTGGCACCTGAGTTGGTCAGACTGTTGAGCCAGGCTAGGATCAGCAGTTTCTACACCACGCTTCTTGCTCTAATAATCTAAGGCAGTGATGGCGAACCTTTTCAAGATCGAGTGCCCAAATTGCAACCCAAAACCCACTTCTTTATCGCAAAGTGCCACACGGCAATTTGACCTGAATGCTGAGGTTTTAGTTTAGAAAAAACGGTTGGCTCCGAGGCACACGTTACTCGGGAGTAAGCTTGGTGAAGCAATTGTGCAACGCTTCGAATGCGTGAATCATGGCCCTAGGAGGGTTTACTCAGAAGCAAGCCCCATTGCCAGCAACTGAGCTTACTCCCAGGTAAAGGATTGTGCCCAGGCCAGCCTAGATGTGTGTGGGGTGTGTGTGATTTTCCGCCCCCCCCCCATGACGAACTCTGTGCACATGTGCCCACAGAAAGGGCTCTGAGTGCCACCTCTGCCACCCGTGCCATAGGTTCGTCACCGCTGCTCTAAGGAGTCTCAAAGCAACTTACAGTCACCTCCCTTTCCCCTCTCCACAACAGGCACCTTGTGAGGCAAGCCGGGTTGAACAAATGGCACATTCATAACTACTTACCCTGTTTCCCCGAATATAAGACATCCCCTAAAAATAAGACATAGTAGAGGTTTTGCTGAAGTGCAAAATATAAGGCATCCCCCGAAAGTAAGACATAGCCAAGTTTTTGTTTGGAAGCATGCCCGACGAACAGAACACAGAAAAATAAGACATCCCCTGAAAATAAGACATAGCGCATCTTTGGGAGCAAAAATTAATATACGACACTGTCTTATATTCGGGGAAACACGGTAGAAACTTAGAGCCGGGAGGGACTACCGAGGTCATCTAGTCCAGCTCCCAGCACGATGCAGGAAATTCTCAACTGCCTTCCCCCACACTTCCCCAGTGACCCTACATGGCAAAGCCCCCTCCAAGATCCCTGGCCATGGGGGGATTCCTTCCTAACCCCAATGGGCTATGAGCATTACTCTGAGCATGTAAAAAAGGCCCAAGAGAGCCAATCACTGACTCTTCCCTTCCTGCACCCCCTCAAGATTTGCCTGAGTTTACCGGCATGGATTCTCACAAGTTTGCAGCAGTGGCGTAGGAGGTTAAGAGCTCATGTATCTAATCTGGAGGAACCAGGTTTGATTCCCAGCTCTGCCGCCTGAGCTGTGGAGGCTTATCTGGGGGATTCAGATTAGCCGGTGCACTCCCACACACGCCAGCTGGGTGACCTTGGGCTAGTCACAGCTTCTCGGAGCTCTCTCAGCCCCACCTACCTCACAGGGTGTTTGTTGTGAGGGGGGAAGGGCAAGGAGATTGTAAGCCCCCTTGAGTCTCCTGCAGGAGAGAAAGGGGGGATATAAATCCAAACTCTTCTCTTCTTCTTCTTCTTCTTCTTCTTCTTCTTCTTCTTCTTCTTCTTCTTCTTCTGCACTGCTGGGCACAGGCGATCCCGCCACACATAAGGCATAATGGCGCCTATCAATTGCAAGGACTGGATCTGCGTTTGAAGGACCTCACTTTAGCAGGGCTCTGGTTTGCTTCATTTGGATGATACGTTCTGCAGATATCAGGATGACACATTCTGTTGGATGATGCGTTCCATAGATGCCTCTCGCCTCCCGCCTTTCTGTTGCTCTATTTCCAACCATGCTTTCTTAGCACCAAAAGCATCTTGCTTACATAACTGGAACAGAGGAGCGATTATATAAAACAGGGACCTCAAAAGGACTGGAACAGCAGCGCCGGGATTTCTGAATCTTTTTCACCCGGGACACACCTACAGGAATTCTTCACGCATTTCACGGGCCTGACGTCATCTGTCTGAACCACAGCGCAATGCCTCAAAGCTGTGTTTCTAATGCTGCAGGCTCGTGCGCATCTGCAAAGCTAGAGGAGGGACGTGAGCTAAGAGAGCTGCGCAGGGAAAGCGTTTTGCACACGATGTCTTGGGTCTAGAATTGGGGCGGGGGGGGGGGGAGAAGAACCCGAGTCTTCATGCTGAGCGGAGGAGCGTGAAAACCGAAGAGGAGCTTGGCTGGTTCCGCCCAACATTTCATCAGTAGCGGGATCACTTCTCCTACAATATTCAGGCAAATGCCTTCAGAAAACTTACGCCGTAAACCTTAGCAGCAGTCTTTCCCCTGTCATGCCATTCAGAGGTCTACTTCCTTTGAACATGGAGGATCCGCTTAGCCGTCACGGCTAATAGCCACGGACAGACTCATTTTGAAGCCGATCTAAGCTGGCAGCCATTACCGCGATTTGTGTCATCGAAGGCCCCACTATTTCCACGTTACATTGACCAAGCATTTCCTTTTTGTCTGTCTCAAATCCAGCGACTGGTTGATTTATTTAGACGTCAGAGAGTTCCAGAATTATGAGAAGAGGAAAGGAGGAAATTCTCTCCACCGACGCCCTCCTACATTTTTCATTATCTTTTGTCTTGTATACTTCTGATGCATTTTAGCCCTGGGGCAACAACCCATTCACTTTCTTCTACGAATATGCCTAGGCCCGTGGTGGCGAACCTTTGGCACTCCAGATGTTATGGACTACAATTCCCATCAGCCCCTTCCAGCATGGCCAATTGCACAACATTTCTGCAACTGTGCGGTAGTTTATTTCTTTATTTTATTTATTATTTAGATTTTTATACCGCCCCATCCCCGAGGGGCTCCGGGCGGTGTACAGCATAAAATCTCAATACAGTTATAGATATAATTTCTAAAACCTTTAAAAGCAGCAGTAAGAATAATAAGAAGCGTCCAACAAAACCCCATTTTTAAATCCTCCCCAAGAGGGAGGGACGGCGAGTTCCATTAGATGAAAAAGGGCCCAGATGTAAAGAGCCTCCTCTCAGCAGTAGCGCGCAGAACTTGAAGCAGTCTAGCAGGAGGTGCACCAGCGTGCGTGGCAGCCTGCGCCTGCGTGCATTCGTTTCCCACCCAAGGACCGGCGCAGCGGCTGCGTCCTTGCCACAGCCCTGCCCCCGTCATGCCCCGCCCAGCCCCATTGGCACTACGCCACAGTTTGAATCCCATCACCATGGGAACCTGTTACTAAAATTTTTGGATCCCACCACTCCTTGTATTAATTTCTTCATAAATATTTTCTATATATTTTTTAAAAAGACCCAGCAACCTCTGTAAGGGAGGGAATGAGAGATGTTGTTATAACCAGGGCTGCATGCCAAACACTGAGTGAACTCTTTCACGTCTTCATCATTAATTTCTAGGAAATGTATGCAAGAGAAATTCCTGATATGCCGTGCCTATGTTTTTCAAAAAGAAATTTAAAAGGAGTGGCCGAACTAACAAATGTTGCAAACAGACGATCAAAACAAGAGTCTGATGAGAAATGAGAACTGTATTTTTTAACTGAGGCCGAATTGATTATGTAAGATCAATAATAATAGTAAGATGGTTAATTTGTGAACGATTTTAAGATACAAGTCATTGATTATTAGATGCTTGTTGCTGTTTTGGAATTGCAAGTTAGACGGTAACAAAAATTTAAAATTACGTTCTCTCTAAATGATATTAGTGTTATAATTTTAAGATCCATTGTATTGGATATAACTTATGGGTAGCTGGATTTTTTCCCCTTGTTTTATATTTCCTCTTCGTGTCTGTAAATTTGAGAAAATAAATAAAAATATTATATAAGAAAAGAAATTTAAGAGGAGGAACCTTCTGGATTCCAACCCCCCCCCCCCCCTCAAAAAAAACCCAAAACCCTGGTTGATCTCATTGAACAGCGAGGAATCTTCAAGTCCTAGATTCACAGCAGTTTCCAGATTTAGCTAGAGAATAAACTGACCAGCAGAGGACACCCTTGTAATTTCTGCTACACACTACAGCAGTGGTGGCGAACCTATGGCACAGGTGCCAGAGATGGCACTCAGAGCCCTATTTTTGGGCACGCGCAAACAGAGTCCCCCCCCCCACACACACACACACATCTAGGCTGGCCTGGGCTGCTGGACTCGATTATTAGCATTAAACCTAAGACCCAGTTTTGGGGAAGCAGTGTAGGTAACCCTGTTAAGCACTGTTAACACTGATTTTCATGCGAAGAACTAAAGCACGATCCTTTACCTGGGAGTAAGCTCCGTTGCTGGCAATGGGACTTGCTTCTGAGTAAACACTCCTAGGGTCGTGATTCACCCGTTGGAAGAGTTGCTTCAAAGCCAAGCCACCGACTACCACCAAGCTTACTCCTGAGTAAGGCATGCCTTGGAGCCAACCGTTTTTTCTAAACTAAAACCTCAGTATTCAGGTTAAATTGCCATGTTGGCACTTTGCAATAAATAAGCGGGTTTGGGGTTGCAATTTGGGCACTCGGTCTCAAAAAGGTTCGCCATCATTGCACTACAGCTCCCATCTGAATTACAAAACTGATTTCTTTTTTTCCCCAACCGTAGGCGGTTCAGCGGATGTCAATTTCATTTTCGAACTCACTTCCTTCAGCCCTGTCATCGGTTACCATAAGAATGAAATTGACATCAGCTGCTTCTGCCCTCTTACGCCAAGCTTTGCACAAGCACAAGAAACAGTCAGTTCTGTGTCTGGAATCTGCTTTCGTTAGAAGCAGCATTGAGACAATCTAGAGAGGCCTTCTCTCCAAATCTATCCAACGTTGCACAGATAAAAATAGAGACTCCCCCACCTTTGGGGTTTATCACCCCCCCTAAATTGTGATAACAATTACTGCCTGAACCCCACCCGCTTCCATAATATTAAAAACGCTGCTAAAGGCTCCACTCCACCCTTTATGTTGTACTCGTTCAGTTTACATAAACCTGTTCCGCAGAGATTTAAAAGTATTTATGCAAGAACTGTGTGTGTGTATATATATATTATGGCTCGTAAGAACAGCACAAAACAATCTGCCATTTTAAATAGCGCAGTTCAAGCTCTACAGATTGTTTCAGACACTCTACAGACAAAAGAAACCCACCTTTCTATTTATTTTCACTTTTTTAAAAAGAGCAAAGTCAGGATCGCGGTAGGGCTAGCGTTCTTAGTCCGCAAACTTCCAAACTAAACTATCTTTCCTTTGTCTCGGCAACTGATATGAAGTACAGAACGTCACAATATCCAGGCTGGATTGTTTCCAGATGCTGAGGAACAACAGATGGAAAGAATGCTGCAGGAAACGGGGGGCGGGGGGGACAGGAAGCAAGCCGGTCAGAAAGGGGAAAGCATCGGCAGATAGGGAGGGACATTATCTACCGGTGGCCAGGCCTAAAATTCAAAATGTTTCGGAGCTGTAGTATCCGAGGCAGAACATCTATGACGTTTAAGGGCATGGCGATGCGGCAAAATAAAAGGAAGAGGCTTTTAACCCTGTTCCCGCGGGACCCGGCGCTGTGAAACAGAGGGGGAAGGAAAGTGAGACATGGTAGAAACAGAATTTCTTCGTAAGGCAGAACTACTACTGCTTTCAAGCCTACGCATCGCTCTGCCTAGTCCCTTAAGCATAATTCCCCTCGGAGAACAATTACAGTGATGCGTTCGATTTGCATCCAGCTGCACAGAGGCAATTCACGGTCCCCGTTACAAGAAGGTAATGTAGCTCAAAAGCTATCAGGTGCCTCAGCTTGCACATAACCTACCAGAGAGATTGTCTTCAACTGATTTGTAAAGTGGACATGGAGGAAACAGGACCAGATTTCTAGCCTAAATGCTTAATAATGAGGTAGGTCCCTACATAAGGCAGAGAAAGGTCCCAACAGGAGCAATACGGAGCAAGCAAGATGGCGGCCATCCTGGCATCTCCCAGAGGTTCCGGGTCAGGGGTGGAACATGCCAATGTAACCCCCAGGCTCAGAATGGGTTGACCCAGAAAGGGGTGGAGACTCAAAGCAGCAGAAGGCTGCAGAGCTCATAGTTTGGAGGAGACAAGGCTACCAGACTCGGACCTTGGTTGGTATAAACCCTTAACACCTTGTTAAGGTAACTGCAATGTTGTTGGGAACTACTGGGAAGGTGGTAGTTTATTTTTGCTATATTGTAAATGTTGGAGTTTATTGTTTCAGGGTTTCTTTTTGTGGTTGCAATGGGTGAGAGTTCTCCTGGAAACCTTCATCATGTTGAATCCTGTTCATCAAGCCCTTGGAGTCTTCAGGAGCCAACCCACTTGCAAAAAAGAATTGGACTTGGCAGTATCAGTAGACTGTAAATATAAGGACTTGAAAATGCAACCTGAACAGGACCTTGAAGTGTGATGTTAAATGTTGATGTTATATGTTAAGAAAGTAAACCATTTTGTTTTTTTAAAATTTGTTGTTGCAAACTCCTTCCAAGTTCTGCCCCACAGAACCCACCAGCTGAGGTTACACCAGCTCTGGAAACTTCAGGGAGAAGGAGCCCTCCCTGCCAGTCATCTTCTCTTGGACTATTTCTGACTTTCAACTAAAACTGGACAGTTTGAATTGTAATTGGACTGGTTCGGACAGCGTGCGTCAGGGTGGGTTGGTTGCAGGGGCGTAACAAGGCAGCCCTGGGCAAACTGTAGCCCTGGGCAAAACCTGAGTTGGATGCCCCCCCCCCACCCCCATGGGCGGCCAATCCACCATGACCAATTTTTTTTTGCACCAGGACATTGGTGTCTGCAGGGGGTGCATTTTTTAGGCATATCAGCACCAAAATTTCAGCTTACCATCAGGAGACTGTCCTTATGCTACTCCCCAAGTTTGGTGAGGTTTGGTTCAGGGGGTCCAAAGTTATGGACCCTCAAAGGGGGTACCCCATCCCACATTCTTTGCTAAGGAGATGGGGGCTACCCTTTTGAGGGTCCATAACTTTGGCCCCCCTGAACCAAACTGCACCAAACCTTGGGGTTGCCATCACGACAGTCTCCAGATGATACCCTGATATTTTGGTGCTGATACGTCCAAGAATGCCCTCCCTGCAAGAACATCCCGAAATTTGCCCAAGAATCTTTGTTCTGCATTGAGTTTTCTGCATTGCTGTCAATGGGGGTTGCAGGCTGGGGGGGCACATTTCTGAAGGCACAGTCTCAAAACTTTCAGGGTCTCATCAGGAGACTGCCCTAATGATACCCCCCAGTTTTGGTGCAGTTTGGTTCAGGGGGGCCAAAGTTATGGACCCTCAAAACTGTAGCCCCCATCTCCTATTAGCTCCCATTGGAAACAGTGGATAGGGGCACCCGCTTTGGGAGTCCATAACTTTGGACTCCCTGAACCAAACCTCACCAAACTTGGGGGGTAGCATAAGGACAGTCTCCTGATGATACGCTGAAATTTTGGTGCCGCTAGCCTAAAAACTGCGCCCCCTGCAGGCCAAAAATGGAAAACCACTAAAATACCCAAAAACGAACCCAGCATTTTGATGCCCCCCACAAGGTGATGCCCTGGGCAGCTGCCCACCTTGCCCAATGGGCATTACGCCAGTGGTTGGTTGCAGCAAACCTGATTAGTTTTGTGATGTTTCAAAGACACTGATCAAACCATGTTGGGGGCCCATTAGGAACCACAGAGAGGAAAGAATCCATTGAGAAAAATGTCCTCTTGACCCACACGCCCTCTCCCCAATACTGTAAGTTCTTAGGAGCAACGTTCTCAGCGTTGTCTCCAAACACTCCCAGTCCTCAGGTGGGAACAGAATAGAACATTTTATTTATATCCCATCCTCCTCTCCCAATGACCTGGGATCAGGGCAGCTTACAGCAATGATCATATACAACGGTGATGGCAAACCTATGGCACGGGTGCCAGAGGTGGCACTCAGAGCCCTCTCTGTGGGCACGCGCAAACAGAGTCCCCCCCTCCCACACACACACATCTAGGCTGGCCTGGGCCGCTGGGCTTGATTATTAGCATTAAACCTAAGTCCTAATTTTGGGGAAGCAGTGTAGGTAACCCTGTTAAGCACTGTTAAACCCCACTGATTTTCATGCAAAGAACTAAAGCGCAATCCTTTACCTGGGAGCAAGCTCGGCAATAGGGCTTGCTTCTGAGTAAACCTTCCTAGGGTCGTGATACACCCGTTGGAAGAGTTGCATGGTTGCTTCAAAGCAAAGCCACTGACTGCAAAGCAAAGCCACCAAGCTTACTCCTGAGTAACACGCGCCTTGGAGCTAACCATTTTTTCTAAACTAAAACCTCAGTATTCAGGTTAAATTGCCGTGTTGGCACTTTGCAATAAATAAGTGGGTTTTGGGTTGCAATTTGGGCACTCGAAAAGGTTCGCCATCACTGATATATAATAACAGTTATTATCTGTTATTATAATAACAGTATTATCTGCACCTCTATAACTGTGTGGTTTGGTTCTGCAACCCAACAAGATCGACACAGACTTCAGAGAATAATCAGAACTGCAGAAAAAACAATTGCTGCTAACCTGCCTTCCATTGAGGACCTGTATACTGCACGGGTCAAAAAAGGGCTGTGAAAATATTTACTGACCCCTCGCATCCTGGACATAAACTGTTTCAACTCTTACCCTCTAAACGTCGCTACAGAGCACTGCACACCAAGACAACTAGACATAAGAACAGTTTTTTCCCGAATGCCATCACTCTGTTAAACAAATAATTCCCTCGATAATGTCAAACTATTTATTATATATTTATTATATAATTACTGCACTACTTTTTTCATCATTCCTATTACCCATCTCCTCCCAATTATGACTGTATGACTATAGCCTGTGCTGACATTTCATTTTATTTTATGATTTTACATTTTATGTTTTTATTACTATTGATTGTTTCCTGATTGCTTACTAGACCTATATGACAATCATTAAGTGCTGTACCTTATGATTCTTGACAAATGTATTTTCTTTTATGTACACTGAGAGCATATGCACCGGAGACAAATTCCTTGTGTGTCCAATCACACTTGGCCAATAAAGATTCTATTCTATTCTATTCTATTCTAACAAATAGCATACAGGTAAATAAAACAAAAACCCTGACTATTTCAATAAAACATGACTCTGACTAGCCAATGGGGCACCTACGAATTCTTATCAGGGGGGTAGAGTCAGGCTGATCACTACAGTATAAATCAAGGGGGATCCAGTTGCCCACGGGACGGGGGGGGGGGAGAGAAAAGGGAGGTCAGTTTATAATGTCTAACTGTCACTGCACGCAACTGCACGCCTTTGTCTTAAAGGCCCCGTGGAACTGAGCTAAATCCTGCAGGGCTCTGGTGTCACAAGACAGAGAGTTCCACCAGTAGAATCATGTATATAAAAAGAATCCTTTATTGCACAGAATAAACAATATGAAGTGCGGGCGTGGTGTACTGGTTGAGAGCAGAGAACTCTAATCTGGGGAACTGAGTTTGATTCCCCGCTCTTCCACATGAGCAGCGGACTCTAAATCTGGTGGATGTAGTTTGTTTGCCCGTTCCTGCACATGAAGCCTGCTGGGGGTGACTAGACACAGTTCTCTCGGGACTCTCTTGGCCCCACCTGCCTGACAAGGTGTCTGTTGTGGGGAGAGGAAGGGAATGAGTTTGTTAAGCTGCTGCTTTGAGGCTCCTTATGGTTGAGGAAAGCGGGATATGAATCCAAACTCTTCCTCTTCCCTTCTTTACCTTCCCTATGGACAGACCTATTTGGCTACCTAGCTCAGAGGTGGTTTCAGTGATTCCCCCAGGCACACAATACTCAGGAACCCTCATCTGCCCAGCCCCAGGGCTCCCCCGTGCCCTCCCTTACATCCCCAAATCTACATGATCCCCCCCCCCCACCTGCTCATGCATCTTTCTCCCACTTGCAAACTGACACGCACTGCAGCCTATGCCGGTGTAACCCGCCCACCATTTCCCCAGTGGCGCTGGCTAGGGTATGCAGCTGAGATTACTTATACCAGTGATGGCGAACCTTTTTCAGACCGAGTGCCCAAACTGCAAACCAAAACCCACTTAATTATCGCAAAGTGCCAACACAGCAATTTAACCTGAATACTGAGGTTTTAGTTTAGAAAACACGGTTGGCTCCGAGGCGCGCGTTACTTGCAAGTAAGCATATTGAAGCAACTGTGCAACTCTTCCAATGGGTGAATCACAACCCTAGGAGGGTTTACTCAGAAGCAAGCCCCATTGCCAGCAACCGAGCTTACTCCAAGGTAAAGGATCGCGCTTTAGTTCTTTGCATGAAAACCAGTGGGGTTTAACAGTGCTTAACAGGGTTACTTACACTGCTTCCCCAAAACTAGGTTTTGGGTTTAATGTTAATAATTGAGCCCAGCAGCCTAGGCTAGCCTAGATGTGTGTGGGGGGGGCACTCTGTGAGTGCCCACAGAGAGGGCTCTGAGTGCCACCTCTGGCACCCGTGCCATAGGTTCGCCAGCACTGACTTATACCATTGTCACTGGGAGCACAACCACTATGAACTACCCACAAGTCTTTCCTCAATGACAGCAGTTGGGAGCACTGGTATGGACAGGTAGCAGAAGAGGTGTGTGGGTGGGGGGTCAGCGACAGTGGACCCCACAAAGGTCCTGACCTTCCTGACAGTAACTCAGTTCAACTGAGTGTGGTTCCAAGCACCGATCCATATAGGTGCCCCGTAGAGCAACTGCTGACCTACCTTGGCGTTAAAGGCCTTAAGGGCAGCAGGGACATATTTGTGGCCCCTGTCGAGGAAAAAGCGGAATATCACCACAACATTGCTCTCACTTGCCAAGGTTGCTACCTCCCGACGAGTTTCCCGTCCCGTCCCACGATGGAATATCTTAATTGCTTAACTTGCCCCAAGTAAGGGCCAGCGGATAGGTCTCCAAACCTTCGACAATATGAGGATCTTGGCTTTCTCAAAGTTCAGGGCAAGAATATTGCTGGTGTGAGCAGTGGTGGGATCCAAAAATTTTAGTAACAGGTTCCCATGGTGGTGGGATTCAAACTGTGGCGTAGCGCCAATGGGGCTGGGCGGGGAACGATGGGGGCGTGGCCGGGCATTCCAGGGGCGGGGCATTCCGGGGCGGGGCTGTGGCAAGGACGCAGCCGCTGCACCGGTCCTTGGGCGGGAAACGAATGCATGCAGGCGCAGGCTGCCACGCACGCCGGTGCACCTCCTGCTAGACTGCTTCCAGTTCTGCGCGCTACTGCTGAGAGGAGGGGCGTAACTAAGGCAAAAATCACGTGGCAAAATCACCCATTAGTAACCCCCTCTCAGCACACACAAATAATTAGTAACCTACTCTCGGGAACCTGTGAGAACCTGCTGGATCCCACCTCTGGGTGTGATCATCATTGAAGCAGGTAAGGAGACCTACCCTGGAGCAAGAGAAAAGGACTGCGTCATCAACGTAGAGCAAGATTGGGATATGTGTGTCATCTAGTCTTGGGCAATGTGCAGTAACTCAGTTATCAATTTGACAATCAGCTGAGGTAAGGCTCAGAACCACTTCGGGTCAAACTGGTAAGATAGAAATGATATTAACAATGCAGGGTAAATCCCAGCCCTAAAAAATTCACCCTGGGACCTCCGTACTTGCGGGATCGTCTTACCCCATATGTCCCGAACCGGTCTCTGTGCTCGGCAGAGGCCAACCTACTGGTGATCCCTGGCCCCTCAATGATGCGGCTAGCCTCTACCCGGGCCAGAGCCTTTACAGCCCTGGCCCTGGCCTGGTGGAACGCTCTCCCTCCAGCTGTCAGGGCCCTGCGGGATCTCAGTGAGTTCTGCAGGGCCTGTAAGACTGAGCTGTTCCGCCGGGCCTTTGGGGAGGCTGGCCGCTGATGGGCCCCCTCCCCCCCTCCTTTTATAACATCAGTGGATCCTGCCGTCCCCCCCCCCCAATCTCTCTTTTAGGGGATTTGATTGTAGGTGCCAGCTGTTATGCTGATTTAGTGTGCTGCGTTTTAATGGGGTGGGGTTTATTTTATATAGAGCCAGATTAATTAATATTTAACTGATTTTAGTCTTGATTTTATTGTGCTCTATTTATGCTTGTTGTTCACCGCCCTGAGCCCTCTGGGGGAGGGCGGTATTATATTATTATTATTATTATTATTATTATTATTATTATTATTATTATTATTATTATCATCATCATCATCATCATCATCATCATCATCATCATCATCATCATCATCACCACCACCATCACCATCACTAATAATATTGATGATATTAATATTATCATTACTATTACTATTACTATTAATATTATCATTACTATTACTATTGATATTACTATTGATATTAATATTGATATTAATATTGATAGTGATAGTAATAGTAATAGTGATGATGATGATGATGATGATAATGATAATGATGATGATGATGATAGCGGGTCTAGAAATGCCGACTCTTGGGAAGATATATGATATATGAAAAACTGTGGCCTTAGGTTCATCGTGCTTAGGATTGTCTATTCCAGCAATGGCTCCCCAGCAGCTCAAAAGAATCTCAGACTTTCCGCTGAAGATCATTTCCGCTCAAGAAGGTCAGGGGCTTTCTACATGCAAAGCAGAGGCTGCAGAATATCTCGTCTTTTCAAAAGCAAGACAGAATTGGGTTAGGGAATGGCAAACACCCAGCTTCTAAACAGAAGGAGAAGGAAAGAAGTACCGCAGCCTTTCAAACTGCACTGTGTGTGACGAAAAGGTAAGCCACTGTAAGGAATACTGTTTCCCCAAAAATAAGACATCCCCGGAAAATAAGACATAGTAGAGGTTTTGCTGAAGTGCTAAATATAAGGCATCCCCCGAAAGTAAGACGTAGCAAAGTTTTTGTTTGGAAGCATGCCTGTCGAACAGAACACCAGAGCATGCAGCTGTGGAGCGGAAAAATAAGACATGCCCTGAAAATAAGACATAGAACATCTTTGGGAGCAAAAATGAATATAAGACGCTGTCTTATTTTCGGGGAAACACGGTAACTCAAAACACTAGTGATCTACCACATGTTTATGTCACTGTACTACATATGGTACAATTCCAACAAAGCGGAGGGTCTACAACTCACTGGCTGTGTATCACCAGTAGCAATCACACAATTATGCCTCAGAGGAATCAGAATTCGTTCTTCTCCCTCTCTAGAAATGCAAGATCGTACAGGCTTACGTGCAACTTTATTAGCTCGGAAGTTCTCTTTATTTCAAGGCAAACTTGCACTCGTTCAGTTTGCAAGGATATCTGTCACGTGATTGACTGGGAACTCAGTGGGCCAGGAAGCTATGGTGGGAACCTGCCTTTAAAGGGAAGAAAAGATTCGAGGAATAAAAGCAAGGTGTGTCCATACCTGACTCCACACTACGGCAAGGAGAGAAACACATCTTCCAGTGAGACGCTTCTGAAGATGCCAGCCATAGATGGGGGTGAAACGTCAGGAGCTAAGACTACCAGACCACAGCCACACAGAAAACCCACAAGAGCCAGTAAGTTTATTACTGGCTACAAGCTACATTGGGTTTTTTAAGTCGCCATCTGTTCTTCTATCATCTGTTTATTAATCTACTGTTTATTAATCTACTATAGTTTTAACATTTAGAAGAGAAGAGTTTGGATTTATACCCCACCTTTCCCTCCTGTAAGGAGATTCAAGGTGGCTTACAAGCAGTGGCTTAGGAGGTTAAGAGCTCGTGTATCTAATCTGGAGGAACCGGGTTTGATTCTCCGCTCTGCCGCCTGAGCTGTGAAGGCTTATCTGGGGAATTCAGATTAGCCTGTACACTCCCACACCCGCCAGCTGAGTGACCTTGGGCTAGTCACAGCTCTTTGGAGCTCTCTCAGCCTCACCCACCTCACAGGGTGTTTGTTGTGAGGGGGGAAGGGCAAGGAAATTGTAACCCCCTTTGAGTCTCCTACAGGAGAGAAAGGGGGGATATAAGTCCAAACTCTTTTTCTTCTTCCTCTCCCCACAACAGACATTTTGTGAGGTGGGTGGGGCTGAGAGAGCTCCGTAGAACTGTGACTGGCCCAAGGTCACCCAGCTGGCGTGTGTGGGAGTGCCCAGGCTAATCTGGTTCACCAGATAAGCCTCCACAGCTCAGGCGGCAGAGCGGGGAATCAAACCCGGTTCCTCCAGATTAGAATGCACCTGCTCTTAACCACCACGCCGCTGCTGCTCCTGGAGAAAGGCAAGAAAATGGCAACAATGGGTAATAAGATAGGATCGCATGCCCAGGCTACCTAGAGAGGTGGCTGCTTTCGTTAGTCTGTAGCAGCAAAATAACGCCGGTCCCCAGCAGCGCTGTGAAAACTGAGCAAAGCGGTGGAGATTTCAAGCCACGCCGCACAGCCGCAGGGCTGATGCCAGAGAATCGCAAGCCGCCCGGGCCTCATCTAGCATCTCCTGCGTTCATCCGCTGCTTCCTGCAAAGGAGCTGCTCAAGTTGCACGCGCTTTGTGCTTACGAGACTGCTTCCTCCCAAGCTCCTTTGCATCCCCTGCGTCCGTGAAGGCTGGGCTGCCTTTCCTGCTGGATCCACCGTGCTGATAAACAAGGGCGTGAAGAGAAGCGTGCTCAGCAGGAGTTCTGCGCGTACAACACACCCTTCCCTTGCAGACTGGCTTCGGGCCATCTTTAGGGATGCAGGTCAGCTTCTGCTAATTTGGAATGGTGTGCGGTGACCTGGTTTCAGCTGACAGGGATGCTCCAAGCCGGGCACTGCAGAATTATTTTCTTGCACGACACCATCGCTGGCTTCTTGCTTCCGGGACAGGACGCGTTCCCTTTACTCCAGTTAGTGATCACGGTGTTAGGTGCGTGTATTTTGTGCCAAAGTGAAAACTCTACATCATAGGTGTCAAACTAATCTGAATCCCCCAGATAAGCCTCCACAGCTCAGGCGGCAGAGCTGGGAATCAAACCCGGTTCCTCCAGATTAGATACACGAGCTCTTAACCTCCTACGCCACTGCTGCTTTTAGATGGTCACAACCCACCCTGGGATGCATTTGAAAGGCAGGACAGAAATAATCTCAGTAAGTAAATCCAAACTCCTCTTCTTCATGTAAAGACAAAATGACAAAACTGAACATTGCCTACAATATAACATTTAATCCGTGCGCAGGGCAGTCACAAAATCCTACAAGATTATTAGAACACACAACACACAGGAATGCTAAAAACTGCTCTTTCACTCACTCTCTCCTTGAAACCCAAAGCCATCTTCCTCTTCCTTTCAGTTCGGGATTTTCAAACTGTATTTTGGGGGTCTCTTTTGAGGGGCGGTGGTGGTCTTTAAATGTTCACCTGGGACTTCTAAGTCAGTGAGTGACAACAAACAAAACTCACTGAAAGACAAATTAAACTTGAATCCAGGGACACCTTACAGACTAAACAAAGCTAGCATGAGCTTTTCTTAGAAAGAGCACTCTTCCATTGGCTAAAAGGCCAGCTGCCAATTTTTCCGGAGTGTTAATATTCAATGGGATTCCTCCTCCCACCCCCCAATAATAAACATGAGCATTGGCGATATCCACTAGGCTTGGCAAACAAACCCTTGCTGCACAGTCCTCAAAGTGCCCAGCTTCCCCGGCAAACAAGGTATATAAACGACAGGTAGGAAAAACAGGTTTCGTGCCCCAGTTTGCCATATTACCCTGCAGACTTCTGAATCTCTACAGCTGATTCCGCATGGGCCAAAAACAGCAGTGTGAAAACAGTGTGAAAACAGTATAAACCCTTTTATACCATTTTAATCCTTTTACACCATTTTCACACCGTTTTCACACTGCTGTTTTTGGCCCATGCGGAATCAGTCTATGTCTCCATTTGATTTATGCAGAGAGCTTTCTTTGATACATTGATCACCAGGACTCGGTAGTTCCCAACGTTTTAATAACAGGCTAGTCAGCCAGCAGTTTTGAAAAATGTGGAAAGAGCACACCAGTTAAAAGTCGTCAGCCCAGAAACAAACGGGGCCTACTCAAGGCACATTCGAACGTTGGGGATTGGAAAACAGTTTTTTAAAAAACTAGGGGCACTAAAACAACGCACATTGCTCAAAGAGGTGAGAATTGACTGCCAGACCCACATATCGGCCATGGCTCCCCTTACAGTAAATCATAAGAACATAAGAACAAGCCAGCTGGATCAGACCGGAGTCCATCTAGTCCAGCTCTCTGCTACTCGCAGTGGCCCACCAGGTGCCTTTGGGAGCTCACGTGCAGGAGATGAAAGCAATGGCCTTCTGCGACTGCTGCTCTTGAGCACCTGGTCTGTTAAGGCATTTGCAATCTCAGATCAAAGAGGATCAAGATTGGTAGCCATAATCAAGATTGGTAGCCATAAATCAAAGCTTAACTCTTGTATTTTGCGATTTGATAGAAAATATACAAGCAGCTGACTGAAGATGTTTATAATGGATTTTCCAACAAAGGGCACAGTTAGGTTGACGTCGTGCTGATGAAGTGGTCAAGCCACGAAACGGGCTAATACTGGAACTCCCATCAGTTGTATCTCTGTATCGATATTACTGTCCTGTTTTAGCTGGTTCACACCACAGGGGATGTGGATTATTCTGTTTGACTTTGCATACAGAAGTATTCATCTGGACAATGGGGTCTGCAACCTGCGGCTCTCCAGATGTTTATGGACTACAAATCCCATCAGCCCCTGCCACCATGGCCAATTGGCTATGCTGGCAGGGGCTGATGAGAATTGTAGTCCTTGAACATCTGGAGAGCCGCAGGTTGCAGATCCCTGATCTGGACAATTGTTTAGCCTACAAGTTAAATGCTTTGTCTGTGGATACCCCCGTCTAATTGTATGTTTCTGTCAGTGGTGGGATCCAAAAATTTTAGTAACAGGTTCCCATGGTGGTGGGATTCAAACTGTGGTGTAGCACCAATGGGGCTGGGTGGGGCATGACAGGGCGGGGGCGGGCATTCCGGGGGCGGGGCATTCCTGGGCGGGGCTGTGGCAAGGATGCGGGAAACGAATGCACGCAGGCGTAGGCTGCCACACACGCCGGTGCGCCTCCTGCTAGACTGCTTCCAGTTCTGCGCACTACTGCTGAGAGGAGGGGCGTAACTAAGGCAAAAATCATGTGGCAAAATCACCCATTAGTCACCCCCTCTCGGCACACACAAATAATTAGTAACCTACTCTCGGGAACCTGTGAGAACCTGCGGGATCCCACCTCTGGTTTCTGTACTCGCGTATGGCACGTGTCCACTGTATTTATTTTACTCTGCATTAAATTTTGCACTTAATCGTTGCCGTGTTATTTGACTGTAGCCTAGGTGTAGTAGGTTCGTTTTGTTGGTAGATGGATCCCACTGCACCCTTCCTTCTGGTTCTCCCCGTCAGCAGGCCCAGGCAAGTAACAGCCCCCTCCCACACAAACACACAACTGGCAGTGTGGACAGGCGTCCCTGAAGGGCACCGGAAAGTGCTGTCAAACTGCCACTGATTTACGGCGACCTGTGCAGGGTTTTGAAGGCAAGAGATGTTCAGAGGTGGTTTGCCATTGCCTGCCTCTGGACTTCCCGGGTGGTCTCCCATCCAAGTACTAACCAGGGCTGACCCTGCTTAGCTTCCAATAACTGAGAAGATCAGGCCAGCCTGGGCTATCTAGGCTGCTGACTCCGAAGGTAGAAGGTGTGAAAGCCACTGACTTCCAACTGACGTTAGCTGCGGTTTCAGGACTGTTCTCACACGATGCAACTTGCCCAACGATACCGAGAACCCAACGAGTTTGTTTTCTCGCTGTGCGGGAAGCTATGCAAAGCAGCTCCCAGCACAACTGTGCTGAACTGAAGAATACACAGCCGGAAGTTACTGGCACCGCATAGAAAGATGATCGTGGAATCTTACAACAAACATGCAGCAGTCCTGCATCTAGCTCTCCTCCGTGCCATTTAAATTGCAAGTTATCCATAACTGGAAGAAAGGACTCTTTGGCTCTCAAAAGTTTATATCCTGAATTTCTTTTTGGTCTCTCAGGCGCTCAAATCTAGCTCCTCCCCTTCAGACCAAAATGGCCACCCTCTGAAACTCATAATCTGTGAGTTTCCTCCGCTTTACCAACAGAGGCTGATGCTGTAGGGTGAAGGCAGAAAAACTCGGTGTGACATCGTGCGTGGAAAGTTTTTCTGGACCTTAGAGCAGCAAGCTACATTTTATCGGCAATGTTCTTGGTCTGCTCTGACCAAGGTTGTTGACAAGCTGGAACGGGTCCAGAAGAGGGCATCCAAAACAGTCAAAGGTCTGGAATCCATGGCCAATTGGCCATGCTGGCAGGGGCTGATGGGAATTGTAGTCCATAACATCTGGAGTGCCAAAGGTTCGCCACCACGGCCCTATGGGGAGAGACTTAGGGAGCTGGGGATTTTTGGTGAAGGTTAAGAGGTGACATGATAGCCATGTTCAGATATTTGAAGGGATGTCATGTTGGTGAGGGAGCAAGCTTGTTTTCTGCTGCTCCAGAGACTCAGACCAGGAGTAATAAGTTGAAGGATAGCTTTAAAAGCTTAACCTGGATAGCTTTAAAAGGGGCTTGGACAGATTTATGGAGGAGAAGTCGATTTATGGCTACCAATCTTGATCCTCTTTGATCTGAGATTGCAAATGCCTTAACAGTCCAGGTGCTCGGGAGCAACAGCTGCAGAAGGCCATTGCTTTCACATCCTGCATATGAGCTCCCAAGGGCACCTGGTGGGCCACTGCGAGTAGCAGAGAGCTGGACTAGATGGACTCTAGTCTGATCCAGCTGGCTTGTTCTTATGTTCTCATGAAGGCAGAGGTGGGATTCAGCAGGTTCGCACCACTTCGGCAGAACCGGTTGTTAAAATGGTGCTTGTATACAACCAGTTGTTAAATTATTTGAATCCCACCACTGGTTGAAGGTGAAGGAAAAGAGATTTCACCAAAACATCAGGAAAAACTTCCTGACAGTCAGGGCTGTTTGACAGTGGAGTGCACTAACTCGGAGTGTGGTGGAGTCTCCTTCTTTGGAGGTTTTTAAAAAGAGGCTGGATGGCCATCTGTCAGTAATGCTTTGATTGTCTTTTTGTATGACAGAGAGCTGGACTGGATGGCCCTTGGGGCCTCTTCCAACTCTATGACTCTATAATCTAATGATCCCTTTCCGAAATTAAGGGAACGTTCGCCCTGAACTGAGATGGTCGCATCACCCGCTTGTGAAAAACATGCAGCACATGACTCAGTACTACAACACACAACAAAAGCTTTCCAGGAAGCCCCAGTAGCCCCCGGGGTTGTGGATGCCGCTCCAGAGACCTCCTGTGAACATCTTTCAGACATTCAGTTGTCATAAGAACATAAGAACAAGCCAGCTGGATCAGACCAGAGTCCATCTAGTCCAGCTCTCTGCTACTCGCAGTGGCCCACCAGGTGCCTTTGGGAGCTCACGTGCAGGAGGTGAAAGCAACGGCCTTCTGCGGCTGTTGCTCCCGATCACCTGGTCTGCTAAGGCATTTGCAATCTCAGATCAAAGAGGATCAAGATTGGTAGCCACAAATCGACTTCTCCTCCATAAATCTGTCCAAGCTCCTTTTAAAGCTAGAAACCTCTAAGTTGAAAAGTTCTTTTTCTTTTCTGCAAGTGAGCCCGTGGAAAGACCAAGTTGGCCTGTTCCAAAGTTTGCCCTTTATAAAAAAAAAAAACTGGATTGTAATCACAGCCTCTACTCAGAGGGAAAACTACCATCGGTCTCAGATGGGCAAGATCAGCAAGGAAACTCACCCCCTGCCCTCAACGGAGAGGGTACACGGTTTATACTTCTATCTTATCAACTGCTGTGAAAATGCCTGGAGCCTGTCAATTAGATCTACCACAGGTGAGCCCAGAGTTGATAAGATACAAGGAGGCAACACCAAAGTAGGAAAGGTGGCACAGGGAGGGGTAGTCTTTTATGGCCGCAATCAGCATTCGCTTGGAGATTTTTCCCCAAGAGTTGAATAACCAGCTCAGTTTGTACCGCCTATCTGCCTTATATCACACACCTGGTCAACACACAATCACACGGCCAAGAACGCACAACAGGTTTGCAAATGCAGGATGTGGCAGACAAATCTAACCACGGTTCAATGAACCCTACATTTTGACCCCAGAGCAACTAGAATGTGAAGCGGGTCATGTTTGTATACATCAGAAAGTGTGATGGGGCCGGGCAAGAAATATTGGGACTTCCCAGGCACTGGAAAGCCTCTCTCTGTGTTGACTCTTGCCCAATTTTGACACAGTCAGAATTTCAGATCCCTCCCCCAGTTTATAAATCCCTCCGCGGCTTCCACCGTTCTTGGCTTTACTTCTGTTAATCTGGGTCCATCTTTTCATACAAGGGGCCGGATTAGATTTTGGTCATCTTAAACGCACTCCCAAACTTGGAGCGGGGGAACTCAGCTCGTACTCCGGGGCATCAAAACGCACATTGCATACGTCATAGGAATTTGTTTACCTCTATCGTTGGGTCGTATTCGTCTACAAAATGATTCTGAATTAGCTGTATCGTCAGGGCACTCTTGCCTACGCCACCAGCTCCGACCACCACGAGCTTGTATTCCGTCATCTTCTGAAGGCCTGAAGTTCAACCAAGGGGGGAAAAGAGCAACGTTATTAAACAGAACACTGAAAAAATGCCCAGCGGCAGAACCTCCCAATTTCCTGGATTTGTTCAGAGCCCCTATCTCAGCAATGGCGAACCTTTTTGAGACCGAGTGCCCAAATTTCAACCCAAACCCCCCTTATTTATCGCAAAGTGCCAACCCGGCAATTTAACCTGAATGCTGAGGTTTTAGTTTAGAAAAAAACGGTTGGCTCCCTCTTCCTCCGCCCCACCCCCTAGAGCAGGGGCCAGCCCGCTGTAGCCTCTAGCAAGTCCCGCATGCACCTCTCTGTGCCTCTCTAGCATCTCTGCCTCCTCTGCGCCCCCCTCCCCCGGCATCAGCCACCTGGAGCACAGTCACCAGGCCTGCCAGCGGAGTCCTCCCTGCTCACAGCAGTGCGCGCACGTCGTGCTCAGGGGCCCAGGCCAGCCTAGATGTGTGTGTGTGTGGGGGGGGTGATTTTCTGCCCCCCACATGATGAACTCTGTGTGTGCGTGCCCACAGAGAGGGCTCCGAGTGCCACCTCTGGCACCCGTGCCATAGGTTCGCCATCACTGCCCTATCTGGTTTGTGACAAAGGAAATCACACTTTAGCAGGATGCTCAGTTCTGCAACATTCTATTATCTAGATGGTTTGCAGTCTCTTCCAGGTCACTGGATTAAAGGGGAAACAATTATACGTTAAATTACTGCACAATTTGACCCTCGAGTTTATTTAGAAGAACAGAGAAGAGTTTGGATTTATATCCCCCTTTTCTCTCCTGTAAGGAGGCTCAAAGGGGTTTACAATCTCCTTGCCCTTCCCCCTTCACAACAAACACCCTGTGAGGTAGGTGGGGCTGAGAGAGCTCCGAAGAACCGTGACTAGCCCAAGGTCACCCAGCTGGCATGAGTTGGAGTGCACAAGCTCATCTGGTTCCCCAGATAAGCCTCCACAGCTCAAGTGGCAGAGTGAGGAATCAAACCCGGTCCTCCAGATTAGAGTGCACCTGCTCTTAATCACGACACCACGCTGGCTCTTTAAAATGTACACAATTTTTCAGTGATCCAAGACTAAGAGACGCCGTTCCCACTTTAGAAAGTTCTTACTTCGAACGGGAAGGTCCGGCAAAAGCTAATTGTGGTCAGAGAGATTACACATGCTACACTTCTGCCTACAACCAGTAGCGTCCAAGATGGGGGTGGCCATGCCAATTCTTGGCTGAGTTGCACAGAAAATAGCAGGTACAACAAGT
This sequence comes from Sphaerodactylus townsendi, assembly GCF_021028975.2. Taxonomy (NCBI): domain Eukaryota; kingdom Metazoa; phylum Chordata; class Lepidosauria; order Squamata; family Sphaerodactylidae; genus Sphaerodactylus; species Sphaerodactylus townsendi. The sequence goes on from NC_059430.1 coordinate 14,364,268, forward strand.
TTCAGGGTGATGAAAAACAACTGAACCGTGCTCACAGAAAATGAAATATTCTGCTGACCCCTCAAACGTTATTCCGCGGAGGGTACCTCAGGGCAATGTTTTGCACAGAGCAGCAAACTCACTATTTTTATATTTACTTATGATATTTGTATGCCGTCCTTCCCCTTGCAGGCTCAGGGCGGCTTCCACCATGTGAAACCCAATAAATGTAGTAAATACAATAAAATACAAGACTATAGACATGCTAAATCTAAAACCAACAGTTCTTGAACTAAAACGAATGGTGCTTAAAACCTCAACGTACTAATATCAGAGAGGGAGGGAATAAAGAAAAGGGAGGCCTGAGTCGGCGGAAATCACCCAGTCGGCATTTGTCGGCGCCCACAAGCTAATCTGGTTCCCCAGATAAGCCTCCACAACTCAAGTGGCAGAGCAGGGAATCAAACCCGGTTCTCCAGATTAGAGTGTACCTGCTCTTAACTGTTACACCACTCTGGCTCTCAGGCAAAGCACCCAAACTACCCTGTTTCCCCGAATATAAGACATCCCCTGAAAATAAGACATAGTAGAGGTTTTGCTGAAGTGCGAAATATAAGGCATCCCCCGAAAGTAAGATGTAGCAAAGTTTTTGTTTGGAAGCATGCCCGACGAACAGAACAAAAAAAATAAGACATCCCCTGAAAATAAGACATAGCGCATCTTTGGAGCAAAAATTAATGTAAGACACTGTCTTATTTTCGGGGAAACACGGTATCAGCAGCCCGGTAGATCCCGTGAATCTTCACGGGATCTACCAGGCTGCTAATAGTTAGGGTGCTCCATGCCGGTCCTTTTACAAAGAGTAACTTGGGCCGAGTCGGCTGCGTGTACGACAACCCTCCTGCATTTGAACTCTGAACAAAATCTGGACTTCCAGTAGCAAGCGCAACTTTTCAAACGATTGTGATCAGTCGCCGAAAGAAGAGTTGAGCTAAGCTCAGAGCGGGCCATCGGCACGTTGTATCACCTGTAGGCTTTACGTGACCAAAAACTGGCGTGGCTTCTGTGGAAAACCAGAGTGCTACACCATGACCTCAAAGGGTTATGTAAATATACACAGAAGAGAACTGAACCACGTTTTTCGCGTCTAGTATCATTACCATAACAGGTTCAATAACCGGTCTATTAGAAAGTAACAAGACAGCTGACTCCCAACAAGACAAAAGAGAGGCCGCGCAAGATTAGGGTTCCTTAAAATCATACGTCACCCCGTCACCCACTGAACGCTTCACCTGTCGAACCCACTTTTACGGTTCGTTTTGACGGAACTGCCAAATCCCATCTTTATATTTGGGACTTCAAACAATATTACCCTCCCATAAAGAATGACAATCACGGCCTTTACTCAATGAAGGTCATTTTTTATCTTAAGCTGTAATTTATGAGCCAATAAGCATGAAACAGAGACTGCCCTTAGACCCTGAACTTGGGCATGTTACCCAAATACAACTTCTGCTTCAGTTAATGGAACTGCATTTCCACATAATGTGTTACCAGCCCAGTGAAACAGGGATGTCTTATCTGTAGAAATGATAAATGCTTACAAGAGACACAGCACTTTTCGCAGTTCATCCCTAATGGCTAGAGCCCAAGTGTCTTAGTACCAAACACAACATGAGTGTGATTTTGCTATCAAGTCACCGCTGACTTACGGCGACCCCATGGAGTTTTGAAGGCAAGAGATGTTCAGAGGTAGTTTGCCATTCCCTGCTTCTGCTTGGGCTGAGAGAGTTCTGAGAGAACTGTGACTGTCCCAAGGTCACCCGGCAGGCTTCACGTGCAGGAGTGGAGAATCAAACTCGGTTCTCTAGATCAGAGCTTGATGCTCATCCACTACGTTGGCTCTCCAAACGCAACAAGCTAACCAGTTTTTCAAACTTCTCACCATCAGAGAACACTTTCTAGAGAGCCAAGGGACCCCCTGCAAGTTGCAGAGGATGCTGGGACACGTTCTAGGTTCGACAAAGCGCAGCACGGACCACTGGTGCATAAAAAGTGAATTGGCAGCACGCCTTAGGACACACCAGACCTTCACCGAACAACTGAAGAAACCCTCCTTCACAGAATGTGAATAAGCTGTTCATAAAAGTGGGAATATGTTATCTTTCAAGGAAAGTTATCTGCCACTGTGGAAGACGTTTTCTCTGAAAAGTTCTCAACAAACTTTCCGACACTCCAGTGTTCCTGATATTGCATTTTGAAGACCGCTGTACTGACATCCGGATTTCTCCACTTCTTGAAGTCGCTTATTCTGAAATCCATGCACTGTAACACAGTAAGGACTTGTTTTAGATCGTGGGCCCAAAACAAAATCCACAACCACACAACACACAAAATCCACAGCCCACACAACATCCACAGCCCACACAACACCCCTAGCTATTTTTCATCTTGCCGTTGCAGCCCCCTAGAAACAAGAGCGCATTAGAACAAAAGCCAAAGGTTTCGAGAACGCTTTCCCTTACGTCCTGCGTCCAGAGGCCGGCTGAACTCATTCCCACCTGATGAGCTTTTTGCCAGTAGATCCTCAAGACACCCAGGTCTCTTCCGCACGTGCAGAATAATGCACTTTCAATCCACTTCCAATGCACTTTGCAGCTGAATTTTACCGTGCAGAATAGCAAAATCCACTTGCAAACCATTGTGAAAGTGGATTGAAAGTGCATTATCCTGCATGTGTGGAAGGGGCCCCAGACCTTTCCTCTAAGCTCCTGTGGGGGCATAGGAAAATTTACTCAGATGTTCGCACTAAGTCTCTGCAGCAACAATTGCCATATAAGCCCCGGAAAACAAGTCACTCGTGGTTGCTTTTAGAAGGGTAGGATAAAAACCAGGCTGATAAACAGAATGGCTTCCACACAGTAAGTCACAGTACCTGGGGCAAGCCTCTAATGTAGCATATCACAGGAGTCCATAAATTTTATTTATTTGCTTTATAAGCCACCAACAGTCCCTCTAAGGCTGATTCCGCATGGGCCAAAAACAGCGGTGTGAAAATGGTGTGAAAACAGTTAAACCCCTTTACACCATTTTCACACCGTTTTCACACTGTTGTTTTTGGTCCAGCGGGATCAGCCTAAGCGTCACCCAGAACTGTGCTGCAGTCCAAAAATGCTGCATGGAACCTCCTCCCCTTCCCCTCCTCCCCCTCCCTCCCCTTCCCCCCAGGGTCAGTTGCAGCCCCCCCCATGGGTGCATTACAACCAGATGCCAGCCCCCCCCCCCCGCCAGCTGGGTGGCCCCCTACCTGCACAGCACCAACATGGTAGCTACATGGTCGCATAGATTACAAAGAACATTGTAAGCCACCTTACGGGCTCTGGGTGGCTTACAACAGTTAATTAGTCAAACCCATAAACTGATCCATAAAACCATAGGATAATCCAGAACAATGAAACAGTAGATCCGCAGCTCATGTGTATCAATGGCTCCATAATATCAGCCAAGGGGGGATAAACGTATCAAAATAAACTATAGTCCCCCATAACATACCACGTGTTAATAGGAAAAGGGAAAAGGAGCAGGAAAAGAAAGGGGAACGGGAGGTTGGCTAGTTAGACCCCGTTGCTGCCCTCAACAACACGCTTAGCAGAACAGCTTTATTTTATTTATTTGTTCGTTTGTTTATATATTAAATTTTTTAACCGCCCACCCCCGAAGGGCTCTGGGCGGTGTACACCAGGCCAAACAATATTACACACAGTTGCTGAAAACAACATTACACATCATAAAATAACTTTGTCGTAAGAGCCCTGTGAAACTGTGGCAAATCTGCCGAGGTCTCACATAACATACCACGTGTTAATAGGAAAAGGGAAAAGGAACAGGAAAAGAAAGGGGAATGGGAGGCTGGCTAGTTAGACCCCGTTGCTGCCCTCAACAACAGCTTGGCAGAACAGATTATTTTATTTATTTGTTTGTTTATATATTAAATTTTTTAACCGCCCACCCCCGAAGGGCTCTGGGCGGTGTATACCAGGCCAAACAATATTACACACAGTGGCCGAAAACAACATTACACATCATAAAATAACTTTGTCGTAAGAGCCCTGTGAAACTGTGGCAAATCTGCTGGGGTCTCACTTGACAAGGGCGTTCCAGCCAACTGACCAGGGACCAGTTGTTCTTCGCCAAACAGAAGGCTTTTAGAGGAACGTACTGAGAATGCACCAATACTTTTTACAAACTATCTCAGCAAGCGCCCACCCCGATCAGCTGCCCGCTATCTTTTGTTGTGGGTTTAAGCTCCTCAGAGAAAGGCCGAGATTAAAGTGACAGCTGAGGACAGAAGCCGGATGCGCCGATTTCACACCCCCACGAGGTAAAAAAATTGCCGGACCGACCGCCTTATGGTGCCGCCTCAGCAGGAATTCGGTTTGCTGCATGAGAACATCCAACTGTCAGACGAGGTCGCACGGAGCAAATGAGACCCGTGCCACTTACTGGATCAACCGGGTTTTTTAAAATGCAATGCCACAAGCAAGCTGTGACGTCGCCAAGGTGTCTTCATCACACTCAGAGCAAACACACACATAATCACACAAAACACTTCGCAAGACTCCTCTTTATCCCAGTCAAGTACAAGCTGGCAAGATAGAAATTTCTGCCCAGGCAGTACTTAGCTCTCCAGCTTCCTGTTTTGAGTTGAGGAGCGTCAGCCGCAGGGACTTCACAACATTCCTGCCTCCTTGCTCGGGATCAAAAGAGCCGCGGCACCGGGAGATGCAATCTCCCAGCACTTGGATCGGGGCCACGCTGCAGAGAAAATGGCAGCTTGACAATTTCCTCCCTGCCCTATATAATTCAACCAATTGTCCACCGCCAGACCAGGGCTGCTCCCACGACAACCCCATTCCCTTGAGGAATTCTGTCCCTTTCCGAGGTTAGTGGCAGTTTGGTGGGGTGGAAGTGATTTCGAGAAGCAAAGGGATGATCCCCTCCTCTTGTCTGGGGTCCCATATAGCTGCTCTTTTCATTTAAAAACCACCATGAAAGTCCAACGGCAGAAATCACTCCAGCTACTCAGGTTCGGCCAAGTTGCAGTCGAAGAGAGCGAAGAGTTTTGGATTTATAGGCCACCTTTCTCTCTTGTAAAGAGACTCAAGGTGGCTTACAAGCTCCTGTCCCTTCCTCTCCCCACAACTGGCGCCTTGTGAGCTAGGCGGGGCTGAGAGAGTTCAGAGAGAACTGTGACTCGTCCAAGGTCAGCTGGCAGGAATGTAGAAGTGCGGAAACACATCTGGTTCACCAGATAAGGAGTGGGGAATCAAACCTGGTTCTCCAGATGAGAATCCACCTGCTCTTAACCACTACACAAAACTGGCAGCAGGGTCACTAACCTAAAAAAAACAACAACAGGGGAACAATCCACCTTCCTTTCTCCTCCCCACTACAGACATCTTTTGAGGCAGGTGGGGCTGAGAGAGTTCTGAGAGAACTGAGGCCAGCCCAAGGTCACCCAGCAGGCTTCAAGTGGAGGAGCGGGGAATAGATCCAGACACCTTTACTGGGCTACATAAAATACGTTAAGATCACAACTCAGTATGTCAAATCGGCATGTTAAAAAGGAAAAACCCAATCCATAAATAGTTCAGCCAGTTTCGAATTTTAACAGGCCTTTCCCGTTTAGCATCAGCCTTCCTTTTAGTATGGGTGAGAGAAATTTGGCAACGGAGCTGGTAAGTGCTGAGTCTATGGCCCCTTCCGCACATGCAAAATAATGTGCTTTCAAACCACTTTCACAACTGTTTGCAAGTGGATTTTGCTATTCTGCGCAGCTTCGAAGAGCACTGAAAGCAGTTTGAAAGTGCATTATTCTGCATGTGCGGAAGGAAAGTTGCTTCTTTTCGCTGAAAGCTGCCTGGCCTTGTATTGCCGGGCATCATGCTGGCAGGGGATGATGGGAACTGTAGTCCATAACATCTGGAGGGCCACGAGTTTGACACCTGTGCTTTAGACCAAACAATTAATCTCATCTCACTGTTCAAAAATCAGGGACTCAAGAAGTTTCAGAATGTTTGTTTATTAAATTTTGCATAGGGCTGTATGAATCGACGGCCCTGTATGAACAGAAACACGGGGACAGCGTTCAAGGTCTGTACGTGTACATTTACACGCGCAAGAATTCGGAGGAATTGTATAGGGAGGCAATATAGGAACGGGAGTCCCCTCTGTATATATCGCAGGAGGCCTGCGGCACAAAGAAACCCCAAGGAGGATCTGGCGGCAGGAAGTTTGAGCACGAGGCAGCGGTGAAGGGGAGGAAGAGATTTCAGATAAAAGCAGAAGCCAAAACGTTTATCGCAGTCCCATGACGATCTCTGCTTTCTCAGCGGCTCGCTTTATTTAGGCCATGCAGTGATTACTTCCTGCAAAGATTTCCCCAGCATGACCAATCACAATACAAGGTCTGAGGCCCCTTCCGCACATGCAGAATAAGGCACTTTCAATCCACTTTCACCATTGTTGGCTATTCCACTCAGTAAAATCCAGCTGCAAAGTGCATTGGAAAGTGGATTGAAAGTGCATTATTCTGCATGTGCGGAAGGGGCCTCAGTCCGGTAGCACTTAAAGGTCAATCACCCACCCGGCACTGTGCCGCACAACGGGACCGGCAACGTGTCAAGGCAAGGAATCTTGTCCCGCTGCGCTTCCTTTTCGCAGCACACTGAGAGAGGAGAAGAAGAAGAAGAGTTTGGATTTATATCCCCCCTTTCTCTCCTGCAGGAGACTCAAAGGGGCTTACAATCTCCTTGCCCTTCCCCACTCACAACAAACACCCGGTGAGGTAGGTGGCGCTGAGAGAGCTCCGAGAAGCTGTGACTAGCCCAAGGTCACCCAGCTGGCGTGTGTGGGAGTGCACAGGCTAATCTCAATTCCCCAGATAAGCCTCCACAGCTCAGGCGGCAGAGCCGGGAATCAAACCCGATTCCTCCAGATTAGATACACGAGCTCTTAACCTCCTACGCCACTGCTGCCGGGGCAAGATTTCTCATCCCAACATGCTTCCTCTCGCCCCACGTTTGCTTCTCACTTTACGCGGGGAAAGCAACAGCACTTTGGGCACGACTTTTCACGCCTGAGCAGGGCGAGGACGAGGAACCACTGCACTGGGGAACTGGCCAAAGACCGACAAGATTTCCAGTTCTGACGATGTAATCTTTGACACCCCAAGAGAGGCGTAGCAAGGGGGGAAAGCGCCTGGTGCACTGGTCCGTCCTTTGCCGCCGTCCCACCACGCCCTCACCACACCCCCACAGGGCCACGCGCTCACTGCCTCGCGTGCACCCTTGTCCCCTTGGAGCTACGCCTCTGCACTCCAAAGCTCTAAACCTGGAAAACCTTAAGCACTTGTGTGACCGACTGTTTTGATAGAAGAGTTAAACGTATAATTTAAAACTGAATTAATTTAAACATAAAATTCAAACACGTAATTTAAGTGTCACACGCTGGCATCGACAGGACTTTTCAAAGGTTTAGCTTTATCTGGATCATCCTACACTTCCAGACCTTGGCTGCCCCTTTTTACCTCTAGCCACCGTCCAATAGACCTATGGGAGCCACTTCCTTTCTCAAAATCTACTCCGTCCCAAAACGTTTCGGACAACCACTTAAGTTTCCCTTCCCCCACTGACCCCAACCAGGTAAACAGCCACAGGTACGGCTGTGCTCACCTGGCCTCATGTTTTTACACTCTAAATGTGTCCGGCTTTCTTGTACTCTCTGCCAAGCATCACGTACGTCAACAGCACTTTATAGAACTACCTATAATAGTGTGATGCTATCCTTCATCCAAAGAGTGGTGCAGAAAATTCTCCTCACCTCTGTATTAGCTTCACAACAAGCCTGTGAGGTAGGCTAGGCTGAGAGCATGTGACCGGCGTGAGGTCACACAGTGAGCTTCAAAACTAAGAGGAGACTTGAATCTGGATCTCCCAGTTGTAGTTCAGCACTGTAACTATGCCAGGGGGACTGTATCCAGTTGACTGAGATGCATTCCTAGCTCAATGCAATTGCTACAAGATACAGTGGAACCTCGGCTTTCATTGGTAATCCGTCCGAAAAGAATCGATGAAAACCGAAACCGATGAAAACCGAGGCAAACTTTTCCATAGGAATCAATGCAAATCCAATTAATCTGTTCTAGGCACTCCAAAAAACATACCAAAAACACATTTTTGGGTGAATAAACATAGTGTTCAATGCTGAAAACAGTAACAGACAATAACACTAGGACCAGCTTCAGAGCCAGTGGACCAATGTCGCAACAGAAAGCTGTCTGAAGAGGTCTGTTTCTGACGCCTCTTTAAGATTTGTCTGATATGGGGCAGGACATTGTCATTAAACAAGTTGCAGACACGGCCTGCAACAGCTTTGTCCGGGTGATTTTTCTCCACAAACCCCTGCAACTTACTGCAAATGGATGAAAACCGAGGCAAATTGATGAAAACCGAGACAAATTTTTCACTGAAAAAATCGATGAAAACCGAAACTGATGAAAACCGAAGGCAATGAAAACCGAGGTTCCACTGTATATGTAACCAGCCTGCTCTATCTTATCACTGCCGTCCTGGGACATTCTTTCCTCGATCTTCGCTTTACAGCTTCACACACAGAGTAGATAACTAGGCTTTCCCCTGACACCAGGTGGCTCTATCTTTATCTGTCACTGACCTTGGGGCGCCTTAGCTCTAAACTAAACTTTTTCTCACATTCTTTGGGAAAATGGAAGGGGGGATTAACATCGGAATAAAACAGGTCGCAAAAGCCAGGTTCCCCAGAACTGGCTTTGACTAGCTGGGTGTGTCGATGCCTATCAATAAACGCTGCTGATCCACAATACAGAGTCAGTTTACTGCTTCAGGGTTCAAGACCTAACAAGCTACTACATCATACTTGCCCTCTAGTTGCACAGAGACATATACACACTCACACAAGGGTCAAGGAATAAGTGCAAAAAACATGGGGAAGAAAGAAGATAGTCCATTCCAGCGCTGGTGTTTACATACATGCAGCAATACTGAATGCTGTTCGGATGCACATTTGTACACATAGACATTACACAATCTATACTCTGTCTCGGATAAAGATGTTAGTACGGTCAGTTGAGGTGCAGCGCCTCAGAAAATTGTATGCTTCCGCGTTAGAACGTAGTCCCAAACGAATTTGAGAATTATCGCTCATTTTTATGCGCTACCTTTGTCAAAGCCATTATTTTGTGCATTATTGAACATGGTACTTTGATGCCAGAACATTTATCATTCCTTGAACGACTAACATCAACTTTCAAATGGATGGCGGGAGCAGGGTTAGGAAGATGCTAGCACCCAGGCGGCGCATCCTATAACATCCGGCATGTCAAGTTTGTGATGGCCATTCTAAGAGACAAGAATACGGACAATTTTCTGAAAGACTGGAAATCCTTTGCAGACGACTTACTGAAAACATATACAAACAGAGAAACAACAGCAGGATTCGAGACTAAAATGGAAACAACTTTATGAGAAGGACTAAAAGTGAAAAAAATGTAGATATTAATTATAAGCACGGAGTTAGAATGATGCTTGGATCCTTAGTGAGGTAGCTGGAAGTCATCATATATATGTGTAGGTATTTGTATATCTGTTTTCACCCCTTTTCATTTAGTGTTATTATTATAGGGGGAAGGGGGACTAGATTGGGATCTTTTCTTTATCTTTCTGTGCTATTTAGATGTGTAAAATAAATTTAAAAATCTCATTAAAAAGGAGTTCTGTGGCGAGAAATATATGATCTACTAACACGTTTCTGTGAGACAGAGTATAGAAGATATTATAGAACTTGCTCGGAGAAGGAAAGGAGGCAGAGTGTTGACAATATACACACAAGCATAAAAATAGACATGCGCGCTTGACAGATAAATACAGCCCACCCCAAACACACAAACCTTTTATAGGATCTAGTAAAGATTATAGCGCAGGCATGGAAGCAAAACGGTAGCAGGGAACCTCCCAGCGGACGGCGTATCCATGATATAGTTACGGACATATAAAAGATATATATATCCGTATGTGTATCATGGTCACATGGACGAACAGACGTGTATCATGGACACACGTATGAATATACACATTTATAATGTTTATAATAGATCTCTTACATGAGACACCACAGCTTTTGGAAATGAGAAAGGAGTGAGAAGCATACGACGGACAGACTCTTCAGCTCATGAGCACAGGAAGTGTACCAACACGGGCTCTCTCCCCATGCTTGGGACTGCCGCTTTTCCAGCTGCGCCGGATCGTTGAGCAAGCCTACGAAGTCAGGCACCCTACTCACAAGCAGGGGGTGGGTCCCGCCTGCTTGCACCTGCACCTGCTCCCCGCCTATACGCGCAGATTTCAACATGCCCGGTGTTGTTTCCAGAAGGGCGAAAGCACCCTGTACACATTTTTCAGCGTTTGTAAGGAACCGCAAATGCTGACTCCCTTTAGCAATAAAACAGAGGACCAGAATTTGGAAAAAGGACAGGCTTAAATAGCACATTTCGGCCACAGGCTCATCAAATACAATGAAGGAATCAATTCAGCTGTGTACAATCGCGCATGCATTCATTGTTAGGTTTGTCCAGGGCAACGAACACAGGTAGAAACATTTCGTCAGGTGTGCCAATTCCCAGCTTCACGGATATTACAGATTATAGCCACTATACACAGACAGCTGTACCTGTATCAGCATACACGTATACATGGATGTGCGTATTTCATCATGTGTACATACACACCTTATGAGATAGCATATCCAGCATACAACTGGTTACATTTTTATCCCACCCTTCCGTCCAAAGAGCTCCAGGCAACATAGCATGGTATTCCTATCCTCCTCCTTCCCCTTACAACAACCCTTCGATGTTGGATAAGGCTATGGAAATGAAACTACCCCAAGATCATTTGGGGAGCTTCAATAACAGAATAGGAATTTGAACACAGGTTTCCCCCCCAACAGACACACCTCTATGCCATGCTGGCTACATATCGACAGGCCACAATTCAACAGACACGTGTATACAGAGACACACCTTCCACAAAAGACAGACCAGAGTTCAATAGATACGTGTATAAAGCCAGGCCAGGGCTCAACAGACACACATAGTCAGCCACATCAGGTTTGAACAAATATGTGCAGACAGACACACACAGCAGAGTTTAAGAGACACGTGTCTAGGACAGCCACGCAACTTCCAACGCGTGTGTGAGCGCAGGCACACATCCTGACACGGTGTCCCACGGTGGAAGAGGCTCTATGGCAGCCCTGCTCTGTGTGTGTGTGTGTGTGTGTATGTGTGTGTGTGATCTACCCCCCACACACACCACAAGAAAGAACCTCTTCCAAGCAAAGCAGCTGAAGACGGACACCCACCACCCTCTCCTCTCCCCCCACCCGCCCCAATTACACTAGTTCATTCATCAACTCACGCCTCCCCGGACGAACTAGCCACCTACCTGCCTGCCCCGCCGCCGCTCCGTCTCCCGCTCCAGCCGCCGCCCAACCGGTCGAGTCCGCGGCGTGAAATGGCCGGAGCCGGAGCGCCGAGAGGGCGGATCGGTCTATCCGCGCTCGATTAGCCGCCCTGGGTGGGCAAGGAGGCCGAGGTGGGCGGGGCTTGCCCGGGACTGGGCGGGACGTGCGGGAGCCTAGCTGCAGAGGCGAGCTGGCTGGTGCAGCGGGGTTACATAAAGGCACGGGAGAGGCGGGCTTACTCGGGAGTAAATCCTTCGGAGCGGGTCCTGTGGGGCTGGAGGGAGGCTCCGGGAGGATTGATGCGGCTCGGCTCTTGACCTGGCAGCAAGCCCTGCAGTGCACACTCTGGGAATAGCTCATGCAAGCCTTGTGCATCTTTACTCCGGAGTAAATCCCACTCTGTGCAATGGAGGGGAGGGTCTGTCCTCAATAAGCGTGCGGGGGATTGCAGCTTTAAAAAAAAAAACGCGACAACAACACTCTGCAAACGTTCCCAGGCAACCCATTGGGAATAAGAATTGGGAGGAAAATATATATATATATATATATTAAATGTCACAGAAATAGTTCATAAAGATGATGGCTGGGAGAAAAATCCCTGCAGGTAAGGTTGGCTTGTTTTGATGGCATGCAAAATGACAGCTGGTACATAAGGTCTCTGTTTCGATTACGGCACTGCAAAGGGGGCAGAAAATTAAACTGATGATATAATGCTGGCTGCTGATACGCAAAATCCCATCAATAAAGGGATGCCTACCTAGCAGACTGCATATCAATCTATCTAAATCAGGTGATGGGGAAGGGGAAAAAAACCCTAATTCCTAATTAGGCCATTCTATTTTGGCCCCATGCATAACACACTACTGAAAGAGTAATCACAGGTGTTTGTTTACTCCAGGTGTAAATGCAGCTGCAATGAGTGCTTCCCTCCCATGAACACATCTCTTTTGACTGTCAGCAAAAGTAACAAGGAATTCAGCCTTTTCAAGGAAAATGGGGGGAATAACCCAGCTGGGGGGAACCAGCTCTTTCTCCATCCCAGAATCTTCCCCACCCTTTCCCCAGCTGTCCCCCACTGCCCCCTTACCCCTGTCTGCGTTGCCCGCTCGAGCTGTCTTTGCTGCTTCCAAGACGTACATACAACGCTACTTCTCTGCTCCCCGGCAGGTTCCAAAATAAGAGTGGAGGGAGACTGTTATTGGCTAGCTGGGAGAAAGAGGGGAGGGCTCCCCAGACTTTTTTTTCTTTGTCTACCTATGGAATAGGTGGACCAGCTCATGTCTCTGTGTCTTACTCCAGGCAAGGAACCAATGGTGTTTACTAAGTGCATCGCCTATTCTCTCATTGCGCTCAGATGGCTGCGGTGTATGTTTGCACAAAAGTCTGTTCCTAATTCTAGCTCTCGCCCACCCGGTTGTATTTATTCGGCTGGTGTCACTCTAGTCATTCAATGGCGGAGAAGCGGCATGTATTGTCAAAGGCTAATGTAACCTCTATCTGTGGGTTCTGTGGGGCAGAACTTGGGATGAGTTTGCAACAACAAATTTTAAAAACAAAATGGTTTACTTTCTTAACATATAACATATAACATCAACATTTAACATTTAACATCACACTTCAAGGTCCTGTTCAGGTTGCATGTTCTAGTCCTTATATTTATAGTCTACTGATACTGCCAAGTCCAATTCTTCTTTGCAAGGGGGTTGGCTCCTGAAGACTCCAAGGGCTTGATGAACAGGATTCAACATGATGAAGGTTTCCAGGAGAACTCTCACCCATTGCAACCACAAAAAGAAACCCTGAAACAATAAACTCCAACATTTACAACATAGCAAAAATAAACTACCACCTTCCCAGTAGTTCCCAACAACATTGAAGTTACCTTAACAAGGTGTTAAGGGCTTATACAAACCAAGGTCCGAGTCTGGTAGCCTTGTCTCCTCCAAACTACATGCGGTCTGCAGCCTCTTGCTGCTTTGAGTCTCCACCCCTTACTGGGTCAACCCATTCTGAGCATGGGGGTTACACTAACACAGCCAGAATCGACTGGCTGTTGTGGGTTTTCCGGGCTGTGTGGCCGTGGTCTGGTCGGCTTTGCTCCTATCGTATCGTCTGTATCTATGGCTGGCATCTTTAGAGGCATGTCAGGGTAAGGGGTGTGTCTCTCCCTGGCGTACACATGGAAACAAATCTCACCAGGACGTGGCTCTGAAGATGGCAGCATAGATGCGGGCAAAGTGTTAGGAGCAAAAACTACCAGACTGTGACCACACCGGAAAACTCGCAACACCAAGAAGAAGTTGAAGCTTAAAATGAAATTGCCCATTCAGTCCCATCTCAACCAGCTTTGCTTGGAAGCAAGCCGTTTTGGTTTCAAGTGGATGTCATGCCGAGCGAGCATACTTGAAGAGTTTAGCCTTTAGGGAGAAATTCTCTAATTAGGGAGGAATCATGCTGGCAGATGGACAGGATTTTGAAAAATTATTTGTCTGATGCTAACGCATTCGGCATCGTTGAATGTTTAATATTTTTTGTTGAAGGGTATAAAATTTAGCTCATACTGGTTGGTGATTTATTTTTTTTACAGAATGAGTCAAAATCCCTTCTTTTTAGTTTCTTGTAGCAACATGTTCTTTATGTGGTTTACTTCAGCGGTTTTTATTTTTCAGTGTGCCACACTGGGTATGCCTCTATCAAGCATCAGATTATAAAAGTTATCAACAAAAAGATACTTTACTTGCAGGGATTTTAAATATTTGATACCCTGATTCTGTCATGAGTCACATTCCTACTTGTGGATGCTGGTGGAGATGTTAAAAAACCAGCACAAGATGATTTATTTGTTTATGTGGAGGAGTGGGGAATCAAACCCAGTTCTCCAGATTAGAGTCAGCCGCTGATGTGGAGGAGTGGGGAATCAAACCCAATTCTCCAGATCCTCCTCCTCCTCCTCCTAAATTTATTAATTAATTAATTAATTTATTAAACTTTTATACCGCTCACCCCAAAGGGCTCTGGGCGGTGTACAGCATAAACAACATAACATAACTTAACAAAAGAGCACTTTCATAATTTAAATATAAACACAATATAAATATAGGTTCTAAACATTAAAATAATTAAGATTAGGGTCCACCTGCTCTTAAACACTACAACACACTGGCTTTCTGTCTAACCTACCTCGTAGGGCTGATGTGAGGTTCAAATAAAGGGGAAGGAGAACCACATACACTAGATTGCAAAGTAGAGCTGTTTTCAAATGGCATAAATAAATATATGCATAAAGGTTGCCCATGAAAAGTTAAGAACCAAGACAATAACTAGGTAAAGGTAGTTCCCTGTGCAATCTCTAGGTCATTACTGACCCATGGGGTGACGTCACATCATGATGTTTCCTAGGCAGATTATGTTTATGTAATAATCTGTATCATGTATATGTTTATGTAATAATGCCATTATAAGCCACCCTGAGTCCTTTGGAAGTAGGGCTCTGAATTCTCTCAGCCCCACCTAACTCACGAGGTGTCTGTTGTGGGGAGAGGAAGGGAAAGAAGCTTGTAAGCCCCTTTGAGTCTCCTTACAGGAGAGAAAGGTGGGGTATACATCCAAAACTCTTCTTCTTCATCTCGGTAGTCTGCCTCAGACATATTTCTAGTAAGTTTATGTTTTTGTCAGCATACAGTCACGTTTCTGTTCATGTCAGCAGATTGGGTGCGTGGGACGACACTCCTTATGATTCTTTTATCGGTTAACAAAAATACATATATTTCTCACCGTTCCATTAACAGAGCTCGTCAAATGCTCAGAAGTCACAGTGCAATTAAAAACACACACACACACACACACAGAGAGAAAATGAATAGTGCTAGTCTATCAAAAAAAATCAGCAATCTGTTTTGTTAAGGATTGCAAAGATTTTCAGGGACGGGATCCAAGGGAACACATCCTTGGAAACGAGGCTGCCAAAATTTTGGCATCTCCCTGAATATGTCTTTCATGGAGACGCTACTGTTCCCTTCTTCCGTTGGAAGAATGTTGGCCTGATGCAAAGCAGCTGGTTATCTACAGTGTATATGAAGTGTATTTGTGTACGCATGCTATAATCATATGTATTTATTTATGGTTAGTCTTGATATACCGCCTCTCCCCTTTTGGGCTTGGGATGGCATACAGCAATTATAAAACAATAAAAACATTCCAGACATATAAGCAATGATGGGATTCAGTCGGTTTGCACCGGTTTGGGCGAACCAGTTGTTAAAAGTTGTTGGGCGAACCAGTTGTTAAAAGTGGCTTTGAGAGCCCCAGAGCAGCCGGACGCCTTGCTGCCCAGCTGCTCTGAGGAGCTAAAAGCCCCATCGCCCTCTCTCTTAGTGAGTGAGGCGCAGTGGTGGGATCCAAAATTTTTAGTAACAGGTTCCCATGGTGGTGGGATTTAAACTGTGGCGTAGCGCCAATGGGGCTGGGCAGGGCACGAAGGGGCGTGGCCGGGCATTCCAGGGGCGGGGCATTCCTGGGCGGGGCTGTGGCAAGGACGCAGCCGCTGCGCCGGTCCTTGGGCGGGAAACCAACGCACGCAGGCACAGGCTGCCACGCACGCTGGGGCACCTCCTGCTAGAGTGCTTCAAGTTCTGCGCGCTGCTGCTGAGAGGAGGGGCGTAACTAAGGCAAAAATCACGTGGCAAAATCACCAATTAGTAACCCCCTCTCGGCACACACAAATAATCAGTAACCTACCCTCGGGAACCTGTGAGAACCTGCTGGATCCCACCTCTGGTGAGGCGGCTTTCAGATCAGCGGGAGGCAAGGCCCCGCTGCCCCTCCTCCACCCCCACAAGAAGTTCCTCTGCAGAAGGTAAGTGGGCAGCGGGGGAGGGAGCATGGCAGGGGGACATTTATTTATTTACTTTTGATTTATTGGCCACCCTCCCCCAAAGGGCTCAGGGCGGCTTACAACACAATAAAACTCAACAATATAAATATTATTTTAAAATATATTTTAAAATATACATGCGGTAGAGTGGGGGGGGGGGGCAAATAGGTTGTTAAACTATTAGAATCCCACTATTAGAATCCCACTATTAGAATCCCACCACTGCAGATAAATATGTTAAAATGCAGTTATCGATCAGCGACTAATTCCAGGTCATCACTAGATTAAAACCTACACATCAAGGGACAGGTTGATGGTCAATATTTATTTATTTTATTTATTTGTTATTTGGATTTGTAGACCGCCCCATCCCCAAGGGTTTATTGAATTAAAGTTGGAAAAGATTGATGGAAAAGATTGACGGGGTGGTCTACAGATGTTAACTGTAGCTGCCTCAACCATATACCTGGTGGAACAAATCTGTCTTACAGGCCCTGCAAAACTGCAATAGACCCCACAGGGCCCAGGTTTCCTCAGAAAGAGCATCCCATCAGGCTGGAGTCAGGGCCGAGAAACCGCCAGCCTTGGTTGAGGCCAGCCAGACTCCTTTGGGGCTGGGGACCACCAGTAATTTGCATTTGCTGGTCAGAGCGATTCGGGGGGGAAGTACCATGAGCGATGGTCCCACTAGTACACTGGTCCCAGACCGTTTAGGTAAAGAACTGATGGTCGCGGTGAAGGAGAAAGCCACATCACTTTATGCTAGGCTGACCAGCCGTCCCGCTTTTGGCGGGACCGTCACACCTTTGGACAATTTGTGCGGCAGCCTCCCGTGCGCCCGGCCGCAGGAGCGCATGGCCTTCTGGGGCTTGCCGTTCACCGCTCTGTCACAGGGCGGCAAACGGCAAGCCCCAGAAGCCTGTGCGCTCCTGCGGCTACGCGCGGCAGCTTCCCCGTCCCGGGTCAGTAAGGTGACCATCTGGTCACCTTACTTTATGCACTCGTAGTCTCCTTCGAATTGAGCACCCACTCCCTTCTGGTTTGATTCTTGGTTGCACACACATTTTCCCCTCTTCGGAACTCACCACGCTCTCAAATCAGAGAATCCCTGCACTTTCCAAAGGCTGTTAAAATGCAGCTTTTCCTCTTCCTTCACAGAGAAGGCAAAGGAGATCATGGTCCCTTAAGCTTTTTTGATGTTTTCGTGCTCCTTCCTGCCTTCCATCACACACACAACAGCATTTTCTCGGGGCTATCATTTCAGAATGTTTAGAATGACTTACTTTTTTGTTCATCTTAACACTTAGACAAAAACAGCAGGGGAAAAAGGCAGCAGGCAATCTCCCCAAATGGAGATTGCTCAGAAACAATCAGCAGGTAGACATCATGGTGGATCGGCTCAGTTTGGGACACTTAGCAGGAGGAGAATCCCTCTGTAAACAAAAAACCATGAAAAAAGCCCTCTGTAAAGCAAACAGCCATGGCGTAAGTAGTGCATTCATAAATAGCCATCAATACAAGAATAATATTATTAGCCTACCTTATCGGGCTGTTGTAAAGGTTAGTGAGATAACCTTAAAAAGGGCTTGGACAGATTTATGGAGGAGAAGTCGATTTACGGCTACCAATCTTGATCCTCTTTGATCTGAGATTGCAAATGCCTTAACAGGCCAGGTGATCGGGAGCAACAGCCGCAGAAGGCCATTGCGTTTACCTCCTGCATGTGAGCTCCCAAAGGCACCTGGTGGGCCACTGCGAGTAGCAGAGTGCTGGACTAGATGGACTCTGGTCTGATCCAGCAGGCTTGTTCTTATGTTCTTATGTTCTAATGCATTTGCAGAACTTCCCCATGTGCTATTTAAATACTGAGTAACATGATCGTGAACATATTTCCTCTTCAAAGCTGTTGCTTTATTCGTCACCTTTCATTTATTAAAGCCACGTTTTCAGACAACTAAGATTTCTTTATTGAGGTGACAGACTCACTTTTAATCAAGGGAACATCTTATAAAAGCAGATGATGGCTCAACAGAAAAAAAAACTCAGTTGCTGACGGTCTTAGCTACAAGGAATGCAAAGCATAATAATTGGAGCAATGCAAATGAATACTACAGCTAGCAGCCTGGGCCTTTGCAAAGAACTTCAAAGCACAAACACGAATCCATTCTTTATCATGGTAAATTGGAGCCAGACAAATGTCCAGCAAAGTGATATGTTACTTCAGAAGTTGGAGGTAGCCCGGTTGGTGCAAAGACAAATTGAAGGAACGAAAGTTCTTTTCTTAGAGCCAACCAAAGTATCTCAGAACTGTATGTGAGTTATCCAGTTCTCTGAGGCCCCTTCCGCACACACCAAATAATGTGTTTTCAAACCACTTTCACAACTGTTTGCAAGTGGATTTTGCCATTCCGCACAGCTTCAAAGAGCACTGAAAGCAGTTTGAAAGTGTATTATTCTGCATGTGCGGAATGAGCCTGAGATTCCTAATCAGGTTCAATGCTAAGTACATCAACCACAAATAAGGAAGGGGGTGTAAAATAAGTTATTTCGTGATAACAAAACCTGGATTTCTACACTCGTAGAAAACAAGATGTGTGTGTATGGAGGGCCGGCAGGATGCTTCCAACCCTATGAATCAATATCCTCCGAAACATCCGATCATTAATAGCCTTGCTCAGGTCTTGCAAACTAAGGGCTGCAAATTCCTTTATAGACTCTGTCCATCTCACATTGGGCCTTCCTCTTTTCCAGCCGCCTTCCACTTTTCCTAGCCTTATTGTCTTTTCCGGTGACTCTTTTCTCATAACATGACCAACGTGCGATAGCTTCAGTTTAATGTATTGTCGAAGGCTTTCATGGCCAGAATCACTGGGGTGCTGTGTGGTTTCCGGGCTGTATGGCTGTGTTCTAGCAGCATTCTCTCCTGACGTTTCACCTGCATCTGTGGCTGGCATCTTCAGAGGATCTGATAGTAGGAATGGAAAGCAAGTGGAGTATATAAACTGTGAATATATATACTGTGAAATTCTGGACCACTCTGACAACCACTACGTCAGACTACGCAGAGAAGCCATTGAAATTCACAAACACATGGACAACTTCAACAGGAAGGAAGAAACCATGAACATGAACAGAATTTGGCTGCCAGTGTTGAAAAACTCTAGAATCAAGACAGTGACTAATCAGCTCCACACAAACACAGGACAACTATAGACAACAGCAATCAAAGGAAACAAAGACCAGGATACTTCTATTCAGATGCATTCACCTTGCTATCTTCATTGTTACTCCCAGGCTACAGACTTCTTTGTGACTCACATACCAGGCTACTCTATTCAGAGGGCCTCACCTTTTGACCTCACAGTATATATACTCCACTTGCTTTCCATTCCTACTATCAGATCCTCTGAAGATGCCAGCCTCAGATGCAGGCGAAACGTCAGGAGAGAATGCTGCTAGAACACGGCCATACAGCCCGGGAACCACACAGAACCCCAGCTTCAGTTTAGTCATTTCTGCTTCTAGAGAAAATCGTCATCTTAAAATGGAAAAAAAAAACCAGAATGTGCAACAAGCTAAATTGGATTATGTCGGGTCAGGGGTTCCCAACAACATACTCAAGGGCACGCAGTTCCTACAGACCCCTTTCTGGGACCCCACTAAGTGCTTTTAGAAACTGGGTGGAGCTTGGGAGGACTTTTGTCCAGTAGGGTTTCGTATTGGCAGACGGAAAGAAAAACAGAACATCGGCCTGAAATGTTGAAGAATCCTTATAGGTAACATCGCTCAATGATACAGTGTGGGCGATTCCGCACATGAGTAAAATAGGTTTGACCCAGTTCCCTGAGAAGGGTACTGACCTAGGTCGAAGCCATTGTTGTTCCCCACTGCAACCAGCTTGATCCCAGCTTGGAGGGCGGGATCATCCTGTGCCTCTTCGCCGCTCTGTTCCGATTGGCTACTGTTCTACGGCCATGTTCCATCTATCCCACACATGTTATTTAAAAAAACTGCCACAGGAATGGAGGGACGAAGGTGGCGTTTTTTGATTGGCCAGCTGTACGCATGCCCGAAACCCTCAGCTGTGATTGGCTGAATGGGGGACTCCTGGCACCAGAGATTCCGCACTTTACTGGAATCGAGCTGAGTTTGAGCGTGGTTCCCTGAAAAAATAGTAGTTCCCAACTGGAGTCGGAAATTTGACCGTTACACGGGGTGAAGCTGGTACAAAACCACGTCGATCCCAGTGGTTGTGTGGAGCACTTAGGTCGAATGCAGCTCGAACTTAGGTCGATAACGCAAGTGCGGAATCGACCTGTGATTGGCTCCAGCTTCCGCAGCAGCCATTTTGCAATTGTGCCCTCTGCCTTGTGTCAAAATCCCCAAGGATCAGAAAGATTGGGGATCCCTTGTTTTGGTGACACTGGGTGCAAAACAATGCTTTGCAATGGGGCTTCCCCATGGTTTTTGGTTCGAAAGGGAAGTCTCTTGCTATAAAGTTGTTTTGTCTGCTCCATTTAAGACTTACTGGGTCTCAGTAAGGTGGAAGTTTTGTCATCTTGATTTGTAGATGTGTGTAAAGTTAATTTTTTTAAAAAAAAATGCATAGTGGATATTTATAGTTGCCGAGTGTTTTATATTTATGTCACTTTGGAAACCGCCCCAAGTCTGAGAAGGGAGGGGCGGTACAGAAATCTAATAAAGGAGTAATGGATTCAAAGTACAGGAAAAGAGATTCCACCTAAACATTAGGAAAAACCTCCTGACTGTCAGGGCTGTTCAACAGTGGAATACACTGCCTCGGAGAGTGGTGGAGTCTCCTTCTTTGGAGGTTTTTAAAGAGAGGCTGGATGGCCATCTGTCAGGAGTGCTTTGATTATGTGTTCCTGCATTGCAGGGGGTTGGACTTGATGGCCCTTGGGGTCTCTTCCAACTCCATGATTCTATGATTGGAGGGAAAAGTGGGCTAAAAAAACCTTTTCAATGATAATCATAGGGAGAAAACACCTTATACCAATCTTCTCTCTGCCATTTTATCTTCTCAACAACTACTTAAAATAGATTAGGCTGAGGGTATGTGGCTGGCACAAAGTTATCCACAAATCAAGAAGGATACTGAGAAGCTGGAACAGGTCCAGAGGAGGGTGACCAAAATGGTAAAAGGTCTGGAGTTCACGCCCTACAAAGAGAGACTTAGGGAGCTGGGTATGTTTAGTTTGGTGAAGAGAAGGTTAAGAGGTGACATGATAGCCTTGCTTGAAATATTTGAAGGGATGTCATTTTAAAGAAGGAGCAAGCTTGGTTTCTGCTGCTCCAAAGACTAGGACAAGGAATAATGGATTCAAACTACGGGAAAAGACATTCCACCTAAACATTAGGGTGAACTTTCTGATGGTCAGGGCTGTTAGACAGTGGAATATGCAGAGGTGGGATCCTGCAGGTTCTCACCAGTTCCCGAGAGTGGGTTACTAATTATTTGTGTAGCCTATGGGGTTACTAATTGGGTCCAGCACCAAGACTAGGAAATTCCATTAGGTCCAAAAATCATAAAGTCCTGTTGTTTCCTATGTGGCTGATTAGCGAAGGTAGAAAACAGGATAATTCTCCCTGTTGGGCTGTTTTAAAAACATGTTTTAGAAATATGGTAAAGTTCCTTGTTTAAGGAAAGTATCCTTCTTTTGATTTCTAGAAACAAAATTAAGTATTCGAAAGTATTAAGTATTTGACAGGCAGCCAATTAGAGGAGAAGTAGTTGTTTTTGTTGGCAGTAGACAATAGGACTTGCTATAATGAGTTTAAATTATGGACAGAAAGATACCAGCTGGAAATTAGGAATTTTGTTTTACAGTAAGAGTTTTTTACAGTAACAGAGAAATTATTAATGCCCTACTGTCCCTTGGAGAATGCCCAGCTACCGCCCCTGTCAATGATACCCAGCTACTAGCCCCATTACTTACGCCACTGTTTGAATCCCACCACCATGGGAACCTGTTACTAAAATTTTTGGATCCCACCACTGGGAATATGATGCCTTGGAGGGTGGTGGAGTCTCCTTCTTTGGAGGTTTGTAAACAGAGGCTGGATGGCCATCTGTCAATAATGTTTTGATTGTGTCTTCCTGCATGGCAAAGGGCTGGACTGGATGGCCCTTGGGGTCTCTTCCATGGTTCTATGTTTTGCAGGACATTATTTCATAGGATCGTCATAGATCAGAAGTGACTTCACAGCACTTAACACAACACACAGATGGACAAAAGTAATCTTTGTGGCTATGATCAGAAACAATCGCAGGGGAACAGCAGGAGGATATGGTGGAGGATGCTCAAAAACCATTTGTGTGGAGGGTGAAAGGTACAGTTGGCTTCAAAAGTTATGCTTAATATATACATATTAAATATTGCAGGGGAAATGCAGTTGAAGAGCCATAATTAACTGAGGATTCCCTGCCAGTGGTTTGCATCTTCAAACCCAGTCTTGTTTCCGAGAAGCTATGAAATGACCCTGAGGTCAATATTACATTGGGAGCCAACACAGAAGAAGGCACATAATGGAAAGCGAAGGAAAAGAGGTGAGCCAACTGGAAAGAGATAATCATCCCAGGCACATTCTGAGTTTCTTGGAAGAAAGATGGAATGTGCAAGTGATAACTAGAGGGACAGGCTCCCAGGGTGGAAAAATCTGCTTTTAAAGAAATGTTTAGCAGATGCTAAGCGGAAGAAGTCGACAGCAAAAGGAACCAAAGGCGGGGCTGGACATTAATCAAAACGACAAGCCAGATGGATTACTTTGGGCAGCAACATTTAAGACAGAGATGAGTAAAAAAAGATAAAAGCAAGGGAAGTTATCTTTTCACACGCTCTTCTTATGTTTAAGTACAGCGGGACTTCTCAGGCGTTACAACCAGGTGTTCCAGGAGCCAAACAACTGTGCGTAGTGGGAAATGTGCATTAACCTTGATCCCCCCCGATATGTGCAATCACCATGTCGTGTGAATGTGAACAACAGATCTATTTACCGTGAGCATCCAGCTCTAGTATGTACAGCTTGATTCCTGGATTTGTCAAGGTTCTTGTGGACACATGTTGAAGTTTGAGAAACACACTTTGTTCGGTTGGTTTTAGGCCATGTAGCAATTAATCAAAAGCGGTCAATAAAATCCAGAACTTACTCCAATAAAATCCTGGCGCCCCTTAAAATTTGAGGGATAAGTACTCTGTCCTCCATACTAGTATACAACTCAGTTGTACCAGAACTGGGGAAAGGAAGGTCAGTGAGAAGGCACCGATGCAATGCTCAACAATATGCCTGGCAGATTAGCTCTGTCTTACAGTCCCTGAGAAATTGTTATAAGGCTTGTCTAGGACACAACAACACAGACATGAGCAAGACTAGACA
Source organism: Sphaerodactylus townsendi (assembly GCF_021028975.2). Taxonomy (NCBI): domain Eukaryota; kingdom Metazoa; phylum Chordata; class Lepidosauria; order Squamata; family Sphaerodactylidae; genus Sphaerodactylus; species Sphaerodactylus townsendi. The sequence goes on from NC_059430.1 coordinate 14,388,074, forward strand.
GAACCCAATGGATCTGAGACAGGTGTGTGGACCTGGAGCTGGATCCGGATCTGGATCCAGACAGACAGGAGGGAGGGAGGGAGAGAGGAGAGGAGAGGGAGTGGGAGTAGGAGGGGAGGGGTGGGGTGGGTGGTGTGGCAAGGATTGGATGGATGGACGGATGGATTTGGACGGACGGACGGGATGGAATGGACGGATGGACGGACGGATGGATGACGGATTGACGACTTGGATTTGGACGGACGGACGGACGGATGGAGGACTTGACGGATGGATGGACGGATTTGACGGATGGATTTGGATTTGGATGGATGGATGGATGGACGGATGGATGGATGGATGATCTGGTGGATTTGGATTTGACGGATGGATGGAGGGATGGAGGATGGTCACGGATCGGATGGATGGATGGACGGATTGACGGACGGACACTTGGATGGATGGGATGGAATGCCTGGATTTGACATTGGTGATGGATGGATGGATGGATGGATGGATGGATGGATGGATGGATGGATGGATGGATGGATGGATGGATGGATGGATGGAATGGATGGAGGATTGGATATGGATGGATGATGGATGGATATGGACAGGATGGATATAAATTGATGGATGGATGGATGGATGGATGGATGGATGGATGGATGGATGGATGGATCAGGACAGAAGTGCTTTGATTATGTGTTCCTGCATTGTAGAAGCTTTAGGACTTGATGGTCCCTTGAGGGGTCTCTTCCCAGCTTTGATTCCTAAGGATTCTAAGCTCAGGGTGAACTTATAGCAATTATTATTTCCAGTCTGGAAAGCAGGTAGGGACAATATTGAACTCCCCACAGAGAAGGGGAGAGAGAGACATTGTAGTTGTCTGAGACCTGTATTAAATTTATGCCAGAGACAGGATTCAAACTGGGAAGCTCCAGCATTTGATCTCATTTTCTAAGTCGCTACGAGGTACCACGTCAGCAGCACCTTGTCAGAAGGGAATTAGCAAGCACAGATAAGCCCAAAAGCTTGGCTCTCTCTGCCTGTGTTGACACATCATTACATTATGTACACAAACATCACTCACTTAGACTTACGAATGCCCTGCAAAGGAGGAAAGCTGGATTTTTAACACTCGGCATGCTTGGTTTCATTTGCTTAATTGCTCCTCCTACTGACACAACGGCATTCCCGAATCTTTGGGCCCTTTTTTGAGAACAATCAATTGCAGAATGCTTCCATAAGGCATGAAGAGTGGGGGAATCCACACTCATGCTAGAAAACTGGCATTTCAGGGTGGAAGTTAAGCTTGAGCCCATTTGCCTGATGTCTAGTTTTCTACCTGCATGGATTTTTTTTTTAAAATAGAGGGATGAATCATAGATGTGACCACTTGCAGTAACAGGGCTCTACTACCTCCAGGTCAAATGAGAGATGATGCTGGGAATGTCCAGTGAACTCAACTTTTCTTTAAAAAAAAAAAAAAGGAAATAGTATTCCAGCCAGGCTTCAGTTTCCTGAAAGAGGAGATTTAACCCTTTCCCCTCCTCTTAATTTTGCTGATTGAAAGTAACCCACTCAGATTGTCATTGACACTGAAATAGAAGCAATAGAAGAGTTTGGATTTATATTCTGCCTTTCTCTCCTCTAGGACAGTGGTGGCGAACCTATGGCACGGGTGCCAGAGGTGGCACTCAGAGCCCTCTCTGTGGGCACGCGCAAACAGAGTTCATCATGTGGGGGGGGGGGAATCGCCCCCCCCACACACACACACCTAGGCTGGCCTGGGCTGCTGGACTTGATTGATTGATTGATTGATTGTTTTGATTTCTATATTAGCATTAAACCTAAGACCCAGTTTTGGGGAATCAGTGTAGGTAACTGTTAAGCGCTGTTAAACCCCACTGATTCTCATACAAAGAACTAAAGTTATGGAAGGGAATGTGATCCTTTACATGGGAGTAAGCTCAGTTGCTGGCAATGGGGCTTGCTTCTGAGTAAACCCTCCTAGGTTCGTGATTCACCCGTTTGAAGAGTTGCATGGTTGCTTCAAAGCAAAGCTAATGACTACCACCAAGCTTACTCTTGAGTAACACACGCCTCGGAGCCAGCCAGTATTCAGGTTAAATTGCCGTGTTGGCACTTTGCGATACACAAGTGGGTTTTGGGTTGCAATTTGGGCACTCGGTCTCGAAAAGGTTCGCCATCACTGCTCTAGGAAGTCACAAAGCAGCTTACAAACTCCTTTCACTTCCTCTCCCTGGAACAGACACCTCATGAGATCGTTCTGAGAGTGCTGTGACTTGCCAAAGGTCACCCAAGCAGGCTTCATGTGGAGGAGGAGGAAGAAGGTTTGGGTTTATACCCTGCTTTTCCCAACCGTCAGGAGTCTCAAAACAGTTTACAAACTCCTTTCCCTTCCTCTCCCTACAATAGACACCTTGTGAGGCAGGAGGGACTGAGAGAATTCGGAGAAAACTGTGACTAGCCCAAGGTCACCCAAGCAGGCTTCATGTGTAGGAGCGGGGAAACAAATCCAGTTCACCGGATAAGAGTCCACAACTCATGCGAAGGAGTGGGGAATCAAACCCAGCTCTCCAGATTGGAGCCCACGGCTCTTAACCACTACACCACTCTGGAATAGAAAAAGGCCTATTTCTACCTGTCGTCTCTGTCCCACTTCCTTAATTATAAAGTTATCCAGTTTTGATTGGTGAACCATAAGGGTTTGAGCCTCTTTTTCATTCACACCACATCCTTGATACCCAGGCCCTGTGCAGCTTGTTCTCTGGGGACCAGTTTACTTGAAAGAGGCACCCAAAGTGATTCTCCTATAGATGGATTCTGTATTTATTTAGCACATGTTTAATCCACCCTTCCACCAAGAGCTCGTGGCAGAAAAAATGGCTCTGCCTTCCCCCGCCTTTTACCATCGTGACAACAACCCTGTGAGGTAGACTAAGCTGAGTGATAACAATTGTCCCAAGCTCACTTGCTAAGCTTCATGGCAAGCAAGGATATGGACCAAGGAGTCTCTGTTCACTTCCTTAATTCCACACAAACTACTGAAAATGTTTGCAAACCGTTTGCAAACTGGTTTCAATCCCCCACCCTGTTTGTCCGTACTTACCCCTTCAAAATGATTCCTGGCTGACATTTAGCGATTTTTCCTGGTTTTTGGAAAATTCTTTGCGGATTTGATGCTTTGATGCTTCGTGCTGTGATTGGTCGTAGATCATATAATTGATGCTTTATAGATTTCACTCACCAAAATTAAAAAAAAAACCTAGAACTGATAAAAATAAACAGGCAAGGTGGAACGGAGCAAGTTCAGAAAATGGCACCCAAGGGGAAGGCATGGGAAACTTCTTAAAGCAATCGCACAGCGAGTCAAAACATTTTGAAAACATTGCGGCAAAAGAATCGCTATCCTTGAGGATGCATTTAAAAGGGTTTCAGGCCAAAAAAATAAAACTTATTGTGGTGAAAACTATGCGGAACTCCTTAGAGGAAATTTTTCATTTCCTGTCTCAAAACGTTTTAAAGTGTCTGTGCGGAAAGGGCCCTAGTCTGAGACTTTGACTGCTACACAACTTTGTCACAACTTAGTTAAGCAGAATTAGGCCTGCCCAGTGCCTGGATTGCAGGCTTCATGGGGACCTTACATACACCATCTTGAACTGGGATTAAAATGGGATTAAAATGGAATAATAAAATACGACAGTGTGGAAGAGAAGTACAGTGCTACATTTCGGGGCACAGTTGGGGTGAGAGCAGAGGTGGGATCCAGCAGGTTCTCACAGGTTCCCGAGAGTATGTTACTAATTATTTGTGTGTGCCGAGAGGGGGTTACTAATGGGTGATTTTGCCACGTGATTTTTGCCTTAGTTACGCCCCTCCTCTCAGCAGTAGCGCGCAGAACTTGAAGCAGTCTAGCAGGAGGTGCACCGGCGGGCGTGGCAGCCTGCGCCTGCATGCATTCGTTTCCTGCCCAAGGACCGGGGCAGCGGCTGCGTCCTTGCCACAGCCCCGCCCAGGAATGCCCCGCCCCCGGAATGCCCGGGCCACACCCCCATCGTGCCCCGCCCAGCCCCATTGGCGCTACGCCACAGTTTGAATCCCACCACCATGGGAACCTGTTACTAAAATGTTTGGATCCCATCACTGGGTGAGAGTGAATGCTACCGTCCACCCCGACATTGGGTGGCCCAACACTTATGAAGATCTCACAGCGGGAAGCAAAGTGTCTCTGCTAGTGGTGCACAGAGATGCCCTCCGCACCACGAGGGCCCCGCGCCACACAGTTTGACGATGATTTTGCGGATGATATTTTTCTTTCCCCCCCTGCACCTCCTTTTAATAAATACCGAACGGAAGATTTCCTCTGCTGCGGAATGAATCATTTCCCCTTCCTTTGCTTTGAAATGCACTTTAGCCTACAACTGACAATAAATCTCTCCGCACACACTGCAAATCCTTCGTATCTCTCATCTCCCCTGTTAAGCCAGCATGAGTAAGCGGCCCGCTTACGTCTTTCGCCCCTTTAAACTGGGACTGCCCTCTTCCTCCGGAGCATTTTTAAGCCTCGCTTTCTTTCCCCGCCTGCATGCAAACCTCCGACTTTCCTGCATCCTCCCCATTTTCCTGTATGTCGTATGATAGAAAGGCAGCGAAAATGCCAACTCTGCATCGCTTTATGGAGAGATTATATCATTTTCAGAGAGGAAACGCACTTGTAAATGGAAAAAAAACTAGGGGAAAATGTTTTGTGGAACCACAAGAGGAGAGGACTGTTTTAGGGCTTTTGAAAAAAAAACCACCCATATCTCTTTTGAAATAAAACCCTAATTCTAGAGTTACCAATCTCCAGGTGGGGCCTGGAGATGATAAAGGAACAGATCTCTTGACTTCAAACATCAATTCCCTTGGATAAAGCCAGCTGCTCTGGAAGGTGGATTCAGTGCAGAGGTGGGATCCAGCAGGTTCTCACAGGTTCGGTTCCCGAGAGTAGGTTACTAATTATTTGTGTGTGCTGAGAGGGGGTTACTAATGGGTGATTTTGCCACGTGATTTTTGCCTAAGTTACGCCCCTCCTCTCAGCAGTAGCACGCAGAACTTGAAGCAGTCTAGCAGGAGGTGCACCGGCGTGTGTGGCAGCCCGCGCCTGCGTACATTCGTTTCCCGCCCAAGGACAGGCACAGCGGCTGCGTCCTTGCCACTGCCCCGCCCAGGAATGCCCCACCCCCTGAATGCCCCGGCCACGCCCCCATCGTGCCCTGCTCATCCCCATTGGCGCTACGCCACAGTTTGAATCCCACCACCATGGGAACCTGTCACTAACATTTTTGGATCCCACCACTGATTCAGTGTAATAACCTCTTTCTCTCTAAACCCAGACCTTCTTAGGTTCCATCCCCAAATGTCCAGGAATTTTCCAACCTAGAATTTGAAATCCTACGTAAATCTCTAGTCTTTACACATGTACAGAGATATACCATTAGGAAAAATTTGCAGAGGCCTTCACCAACTTTCACTACCTTCACCAACTTTCATTTTCTTTTGTTCAAGCCAATGAACGAAAGGCACAAAGATGACTGACAAGCAAAAGAAATCGCGAAACACTACTTCATCTTCCTGCCATGGGCCGATAACGGAAGACAAAATAGGATTCCTTCACTTCCTCCTTGGAGATTTACTTTGCTTCCTGTCTATTGCCGCGATAACTTTGCTGCACTTTGCTGGGACTGTGCTATTTTCCTCACTGGTTGGATGGTCTTGAGAAACATAAATGAATGCTTTAAGAACCTTATGTCTTCATTGATCACATTTACTGCATTCAAACGCAATATACAAGCTTTAAACTGACTTGCTGTTTGAGAGCCAGCAGGATTAGTGGTTACAGTATTGGACTACTAGGATCTAGGAGACCCGGGTTTGAATCACCGCTGTGCCACAAAACCTTTCTGGATGAATGGGAAGGTCTGGGTCCAGAGGCGTACCTGGGGTAAACGGCGCCCGGAGACAAATTGTCTCCAGGATGCCCCCCAGGCTCTGCCCCCCCACTCTGCCCCACCCCCAGGCTCTGCCCCCAGCAGAGGCGTACCGGGGTAAACAGCGCCCGGAGACAAATTGTCTCCAGGATGCCCCCCACCCCAGCTTTACCCCTGATGCCCCAGGCTCCACCCCCCACTGCCCTCAACCCTGCCCATGTCACCATGGACATGGGCAAGGTCTAGGGTGCCCCCTCCCCCTCCAGACTTCCTCTGCCGGCTGGGCTCCCAGGATGTCCAGGGTGGGGATGAGGGCACTTGGAGGCAGCAGAAGTCCTGCTGCCTCGTTTTTGCACGCCTTGACTGGCAGGGAAAGGGTCGAAGCACGTGAAAATGATGAGGCAGCAGGACTTCCTGGTCATGTGGGGGGCCAATTCTGCGCCCCCCAGGTGACCAGAAGAGTGGCGCCCGGGGACAAGGGGTACCCCTTGTCCCTAGGTAGATACGCCACTGGCCCCCAGGCTCTGCCCCCCACTGCCCTCAGCCCGACCCATGTCACCATGGACATGGGCAAGGTCTAGGGTACCCACCTCCCCCCCAGACTCCCCCTGATGGCAGGCCAGAAAAGACTGCAGTCCCGGCCTCGGAGACATTCTTTTATTAGCACTGAGGCTGGGGGGGTGGGGCTTGGGGAGCAGGAAGGGGTGGGACAGTCCAGGGCAGGGGTGAGGGCTCTTAGAGGTGGCAGGAAGTCCTGCTGTCTCATCATTTTTGCATGCTTTGGGGTTGAGGCACGCAAAAATGATGAGACAGCAGGACTTCCTGGTCACTTGGGGGGGCTGATTTTGCGGCCCCCCCACATGACCAGAAGAGTGGCGCCCGGGGACAAGGGGTACCCCTTGTCCCTGGGCAGATACGCTACTGTCTGGGTCTTAACAAAGGTAGTATGATGTGAAACTAGACTGGGTTGATTACTACAGCAGTCTTCCACCTGGCAGACTTAACCTAAGTAGCTTTTGAATGTACCAAGTTTAGTCCCTGTGAGGAAAACAGGAAAAGGACGCTAGTATGTTTTCCTCAGGGAGAGAGGAATAAGGTCGTTCAGAAAGGAGAATAGCAACTATTTACCTGAACCCATTCATTTATAATATTACAATGGATAATTCAGGAGTGAAGGCAGCAGTTAGCCGCCATGTTTTCTCCGGACGACTCGACTGTGAGGCCTGTTATGCACTTATGGTCTGCCCCACAGTGAGCATACATCCCCATCCGTCAGATTTTCTTTTGCACACACGTCCCCCCCCCCTTCTGAACTCCCTGCGCCACAGATCCAGGAATCCCCATGGCTTGTGAAAATGGGCAAAACATGATTTTTTTTCTCCCCCGCCTGCTCAGGGAAAGTGAAGCAGACCAGTGTTCATTTTCCTTGTTTCAGGTTCTTCCCCCACCTATGCAGGGCTAGTTCTGCCCACTCCACAGCAGGTATTTCCAGGAGATCAATGGGCCTGCCTGCCTGCCTGCCTGCCTGCCTGCCTGCCTGCCTGCCTGCCTGCCTGCCTGCCTGCCTGCCTGCCTGCCTGCCTGCCTGCCTGCCTTCCTTCCTTCCTTCCTTCCTTCCTTCCTTCCTTCCTTCCTTCCTTCCTTCCTTCCTTCCTTCCTTCCTTCCTTCCTTCCTTCCTTCCTTCCTTCCTTCCTTCCTTCAATTTTAACAGTAACAGTCAATTGCAGATCTATTCTATTCCTTCCAATTTTAATAGGAACAGTCAATTGCAGGAGCAATACAACATTAAAACACCATCACCATTACCCCCCAAAGGAGGAGGAGGAGGAGGAGGAGGAGAAGGAGGGGTTTGGATTTATATCCCCCCCCCCTTTCTCCCCTTTCTTCTATTACCTTAAAATGTATAGTAAGTTCCTCAGGGCACAGAGATGACTTTGATACTTATATGTTATTACTTTGCAAAATGCATGGGCAACACAGGATGAAGTCATCCGCGCCATTATCTTTAGAAGAAGAGGAAGAGTTGGATTTCTATCCCCCCTTTCTCTCCTGTAAGGAGACTCAAAAGGACTTACAAACTCCTTTCCCTTCCCCCCTCACAACAAACACCCTGTGAGGTAGGTGGGGCTGAGAGAGCTCGGAAGAATTGTGACTAGCCCAAGATCATCCATCTTGGAGCATACAGGCGAATCTGAATTCCCCAGATAAGCCTCCACAGCTCAGGTGGCAGAGCGGGGAATCAAACCCGGTTCCTCCAGATTAGAATGCACCTGCTCTTAACTGCTACACCACTGCAGCAAAAAAAGGCATCATTCTACCTACTGATCCAGAAGCAGGCAAAATAGTGGCTCAGATCAATGGGGTACTTCTTTGCATGTAAACAGAGAAACATGGGGAGACCTCACGGTGGAGCAAACTCCCGCGGGGGAAGCACGGCATGCATCATAAGCCTGAGACACCCCTGTCTCTTAGCAGTCCGCTCCTCTAGAGGCAAAATCCTGTCATCATTCCTTTTCAGTTTTTACTTTTCCTTGCTTGAAAGCCAGACACGGAGACATCTGAAGTCCCCTGAGACAAGGCCTATCCCTGGAATCTCAAACCCTATCTGATTAAAAACTGAGAGAATCTCCTTTCTTTCTCTTGTCCTTGACATTCCAGTCTGGTTCCTCCAGCCCTTCCAGGGGGGAGGAGGAGGAGGAGGAGGAGGAGGAAGAGGAGAAGAGGAGGAGGAGGAGGAGGAGTTTGGATTGATATCCCCCTTTCTCTCCTGCAGGAGACTCAAAGGGGCTGACAATCTCCTTGACCTTCCCCCCTCACAACAAACACCCTGGGAGGTAGGTGGGGCTGAGAGAGCTCCGAGAAGCTGTGACTAGCCCAAGTTCACCCAGGTGGCGTGTGTGGGAGTGCCCAGGCTAATCTGAATTCCCCAGATACGCCTCCACAGCTCAGGCGGCAGAGCTGGGAATCAAACCCGGTTCCTCCAGATTAGATACACGAGCTCTTAACCTCCTACGCCACTGCTGCTCCTGGTTGGCCACCAGCTGCTCTTCTACCAAACCCAACAGGATTAAAGGTGGTGTTGCCAACTCCAGACTGGGAAATACCTAGAGGTTTGGGGGTGGAGCCTGAGAAGGTGGAGCTTGGGGAGGGGAGGGGCCTCAGTCAGGTATCATGCCACAGACTCCGCCTTCCAAAGCCACCTTCTCCAATAAATGTCTCTGTCATTCGAACATCTCTCCAGGCTCATTTGGAGGTTGGCAACTTTAACAAAAAGGGTGTTTCTCTTTTTAAAAAAAGAAGGGGCCGGATCGTTCCTCATCCATCGCAGTGAACTTGCGCCAGTCTCATCCTAACCCGCTTCGCACGAGCGTTGTGGGAATACATTGGAGAAAGGCAGAGTGTTGTGAACCAATTTGAGACGCTATTGGGAGAAAAGTAGAGTACAGTGGAACCTTGGTTTTCATTGCCTTCGGTTTTCATCGGTTTCAGTTTTCATCGATTTTTTCAGTGAAAAATTTGTCTCGGTTTTTATTTGCAGTCAGGTGCAGGGGTTTGTGGAGAAAAATCACCCGGACAAAGCTGTTGCAGGCTGTGTACGCAATTTGTTTAATGATAATGTCTTGTCCCATTTTAGACAAATCTTAAAGAGGCGTCAGAAACAGACCTCTTTGGACAGCTTTCTGGTGCGACATTGGTCCACTGGCTCTGAAGCTGGTCCTAGTGTTATTGTTTGTTACTGTTTTCAGCATTAAACACTATGTTTATTCACCAAAAAAATGTGGTTTTGGTATTTTTTTGGAGTGCCTATGTAACCCCTGTGTAAGAATGGGATGACCCAGAAAGGGGTGGAGTCTGAAAAGGAGCAGAATGCTGCAGAACTCATGAGGTTGGAGGAAGCGAGGCTACCAGGCTGGGACCTTGGTTGATTTTATTAAGCCCTTAACACCTTGTTTAAGGTAACTGCAATGTTGTGGGGAACTAGTGGGAAGGGAGTTTATTTTTTTTATTTTTTTGCTATATTGTAAATGTTAGAATGTATTGTTTCAGGGTTTTTGTGTATGTAAATGGTGAGAGTTTTCTGGGAACCTTCATCATCTTGAAGCCCGTTCACCAAGCCTCCAAAGTCTTCAAAACCAACCACCAGCAAAGAAGAATTGGACTTGGCAATATCAGTAGACTGTAAATAAGGACTTGAAAATGCAAACTTAACAGGACTGCAAAGTGTAAATGTTAGATGTTTTAAAAATGTTATTTGTTAAGTGAAGTAAACTGTTTTGTTTAAATTTGGTTCTTTGCAACTCCTTCCAAGTACTGCCCCACAGAACCCACAGAAAGAGGTTACACCTAGAACGGATTAATTGGATTTACATTGATTCCTATGGAAAAGTTTGTCTCAGTTTTCATCGGTTTCGGTTTTCATCAGAGGCGTACCGGGGGTAAATGGCGCCTGGAGACAAATTGTCTCCGGGATGCCCCCAGGCTCCACCCCCCTCGACCCCACCCATGTCACCACCTAGCCTTCAAGACTCCCCCTGCCGCCTGGGCTCAGAGACCTGCTTTTATAAGCACTTCCTGCTCACCAAGCCCCACCCCCCGTCTCAGTGCTTATAAAAGTAGGGCTCAGAGGCCGGGACTGCAGTCTCTTCTGGCCTGCTCAGAGAGGAGTTCAGAAAAGACTGCAGGCTGCCGGAGCATTCCCAGGAATTTTCCTGAGCTGTTTTCCATCTGCTCTCAACCTTCACTCTAGAACCTCTCCTTCCTTCCCCCCTGCCGGCTACTCCCAGCCAGCAGGGGGGGGAAGGAAGGGAGGGGGGAGTCCAGGGTGGAGTTGAGGGCACATGGAGGCAGCAGGAAGTCTGCTGCCTCATTGTTTTCGCATGCCTCGACCCCATCCATGTGTCACTGACATGGGCAGCATCAGGGGTTCTTGGAGACAATAGGTGACACATGGACGGTAGGTAGGTGACACATGGACGGGGTCGAGGCATGCGAAAATGACGAGGCTGCAGGACTTCCTGTCACATGAGGGGCCAATTTTGCAGAAGGCCCCCACGTGACCAGAAGAGTGGCGCCCAGGAACAAGGGGTACCCCTTGTCCCTAAGTAGATACGCCACTGGTTTTCATCAATTCTTTTCGGACGGATTACCAATGAAAACGGAGGTTCCACTGTACAAATGAAGCAAACAAATAAATGAATTGTATTTAGAGGCTGTGGTTCCCTATCAGCATATGATGCTCCCTTAAGTTCCAGCCGCTGCCATATGATTAATTTCCATAAAACCCTTTTTTCCTTCTCCGGTCTGCGCAACATGGTGCCAATATGGTTGGTGGGGAGAAAACTAATTAATACTATTCTGATCTTTCCAGCATCACATTTTCCCCATATGTTGTCCTCTTTGATGGTGGGGATTCTAAAGTTGTAAAGTGCGGAGGGGGAACGTTTCTAATAAAAAGAACTCGCTTGAAGATCCCCTATCTGCCCGATCTGCTGATGAAACCCAGCTAACCATATATCCTTCTGCAATGAGTCAGAGGTTTCACCTCCTAGTCAAAGTGGCAAGAATTCTTTTTTCAAAAAAAACTTGTTTGGTTTCTATTCCTGGCATGAAACCGTGACGAAAATAGAGCACAAAATCACCCGGTCTTGTTGTCTCGACACCACTGAGGTCAATATTGATAGTCTGCTACAATAGGCCAGTGTGGTACAATGGTTAGAGTTGGGTCTGAGTCCCTTGTGAGGTGACTCAGGGCCAACATAACCTAACGTAGGAACATAAGGAAAGTCATGCTGGATCAGACCAAAGCACCTCAAGTCCAGTAAACTGTTCACGTGGTGGCAAACTGTGTTTCTAGGAAGTCCACAAGAGGCAGCATTATTTTGCCTGTTCCGCAGCATCTAATATAATAGGCATGCTCCTCTGATAATGGAAAGAATAGATATGCAGAAGGTCTAGTATCCGTCTTGACTAGTAGCCAGGGATAGCCCGATCATCCATGAACATATCCACTCCCCTCTTAAAACCTTGCAATTTAGCGGCTGTCACCACATCCTGAGGCAGGGCGTTCCACAGTTTAACTATGGTCGACATTCCGGCGACTTTATGCTTATCGACCTAAGTTCGAAGGCTATGCTCGAATCGGTAAGTGCTCCCTTCACAAACCACTTGGGATCGTATCGTAGGTTTTGTACCAGCTTCTCACTCTAACGTAACGGTCAATTTCCGACTCCAGTTGGGAACTACTACTTTTTCAGGGAACCACACTCTAAATCAGCTCGATTCCAATAAAGTGCGGAATCTCTGGTCCCAGGAGTCCCCCATTCAGCCAATCACAGCTGAGTGTTTCGGGCATGCGTACAGCTGGCCAATCAAAAAACGCCACCTTCGTCCCTCCATTCCTGTGGCAGTTTTTTAAATAATGTGTGTGGGGATAGATGGAGCATGGCCGTAGAACAGTAGCCAATCGGAACGGAGCAGCGAAGAAGCACAGGATGATCCCGCCCTCTGAGCTGGGATCAAGCTGGTTGCAGTGGGGAACAACAATGGCTTCGACCTAGGTTAGTACCCTTCTCAGGGAACTGGGTCGAACCTATTTTACTTGTGTGCGGAATCGCCCTATGTGTTGGTTGAAGAAATACTTCTTTTTGCCTGTTTTGAACCTCTTCCCCCATCAAATGATCCCGTGTTCTAGTATTGTGAGAGACGGAGAAAAGTTTCTTCCTGTCCACTCTTTCCGTTCCATGCCCAGTTTTACAGACCTCTGCTGCACCTTCCCTTACCCACCGTTTTTCTATGCTAAGTAACCCTAAGCATTTTAACCGCTCCTCGTGAGGCAGTTTCTCCAGCCCCTGGACTGTTTTGGTTGCTCTTTTCTGTCTCTTCTCGGCCTCTGTAACATCCTTTTTTAAGGTGTGGTGACCAGAACTGCACACCACTGCAAATCCCAAATGTGGTTTTTACTCAACTACGCATCTGCTCCAAAGCAGCCATTTTTCTCCAAGGAAACTGGTCATCTGGAGATGAGATGTGACCCCAGCAGATCTCCAGGCCCCAGATGGAAGTTGGCAACCCCATAAAGTACCCATTCAGGTGCCCAATCACCATCATCCGAACATAATCATGTTCTTTTGGCAAGGCCCTAACCTCTTAGAGCCAGCGCGGTGTAGTGGTGAAGAGCAGGTGGATTCTAATCTGGAGAACCAGGCTTGATTCTTCACTCCACCACCTGAGTGGCAGAGGCTTATCTGGTAAACCAGATGTGTTTCTGCGCTCCTACATTCCTGCTGGGTGACCTTGGGCTAGTCACAGTTCTCTCAGAACTCTCTCAGCCCCACCTGCCTCACAAGGTGTCTGTTGTGGGGAGAGGAAAGGAAAGGAGCTTGTAAGCCACCTTGAGTCTCCCTACAGGAAAGGTGAGGTATAAATGCAATTATTATTATTATTTCCAGGGATGCAACCTGCCAAGCTGATAACAAAGCTATTCCCGAGGCTCTGCTAATGCAATAGTTATAACACCAAATAGGTTCATTTTAAAAGCTGTTTAATTGGATTTAAGGGTCTCTCGCTGGGGGTTCTCCCATTACGGAAGATGGGGAGTATGTAGGCTGAGCTTTAAATGTTCAAATGCACAGGGAAGAGGAGGTATAATTAATTTTATACGTCTTCTCCCTCCTCCATTTTTTTCAACAGTGCCAGTTCTCAATAACGGTTGAGTCATTACTCTCTTAATCTGATTTTCTTCTTTTTGCTGATGGCGAAAATGCAAATGTCACATGGCGGTTGTGAGTCTATGGGAAGGCTAAAGTTGACGTTAATTTCATTTCAGCATTGATTTTTTTTCTTTTGCAAAGAAAAAGGACAAAAGTTGCTACTAGAGCACTTTAGAAATAATTGAGCCTCTTTCTACCCTCCGACTTTGTAAACCTCAGTCTGCTGCAGGAAAATCTACAGGTAAGACCAGAACACAGTGGGGCAGAGTTTCCCCTCTTCTTCCATGGCTGGTAGGAACTGTGGTTTTAAAATTTCTGCCTGGAAGGAAATTTTCTTGCTCTGTTCTCAGCCAGGCCTACCTCACAAGGTTGTGGTGAGGGTAACATGGGCACCGAGGATCACGTGTGCCAACTGGAACTCTTTAAAGAAAGGATGAAATTGGGAAAAAAAGAGATGGAAAATAAATGCCAGAGAGATATAATAGGAAAGGCGGGAATCGTAGGACAATTCGTTCTGGTGGGATTTCCGGGCTGTGTGGCCGTGGTCTGGTGGATCTTGTTCCTAACGTTTCTCCTGCATCTGTGGCTGGCATCTTCAGAGGTGTATCACAGAGGGAAGTCTGTTACACACTGTGTCCAAAGAGAAGGAAATGTTTGGGGTATATATTGTCCATGTTGCAGGGTGGGGAACCAATAAGTAAGTGTTTGGGTGGAACTTGTTATGCAAAGATGTGCATCTTTGCACTTTGCACAGTGTGTAACAGACTTCTCTCTGTGATACACCTCTGAAGATGCCAGCCACAGATGCAGGGGAAACGTTAGGAACAAAATCCACCAGACCACTGCCACACAGCCCAGAAAGCCCACCAGAACCAGTTGAATCTGGCCGCGAAAGCCTTTGACAATATGTAGGACAATTCGTTTGCAATTCATTTGCTCTACGCCCATACCTCAAAAACATATGGATTGCATTGTGCAACGGGTTTTGTTTCATGCTGAAAACGCATCTGGGAAACTTCTGCTCACAATCTGCTAGGGGGAAAAGCAAAGCAGGAGAGCAGAAATCGTTTCAACATGCTGCATCCCAGAATCAAGGGCGGATGCGACCATCAACAAGTGTTCCATACAATTTGTCATATTTTTTCTCTTAAGCTGAAAGGCATGCTGTTGGTCTAGGAACAGTTTTTCGAATGGGATACAAACGGGATCATTAGAATGATTTAAAAGGTCATAATGGCTCATTCCGCACATGCAGAATAATGCACTTTCAAACTGCTTTCAGTGCTCTTTGAAGCTGTGCGGAATAGCAAAATCCACTTGCAAACAGTTGTGAAAGTGGTTTGAAAACGCATTATTTTGCGTGTGCGGAAGGGGCCAATATTTTGTTGAAGACAAACAAATTTGGGAGGGTGGAGGAGAAACTAATAGGTCTATCCTAGTTAAATCTTTTCCCATCCCTTCCTCCAAATAGCTCGAGAGAGAGAACATGGTTCCCGTTTTGTCTTTTCATGATCGCTACAGCTACGCTATGAGGTTGGCTTGATTAACTGGTGAATAGGCTGGATGGCCATCTGTCAAGGGTGTTTGATTGTGTGTTCCCGCATGGCTGGGGGGTGGACTGGATGGCCATTGTGGTCCCTTCCAACTCTATGATTATAGGTCACCCAGCCAACTTCATAGCTGACTGCAAATTTGAATCCAACTCTCCTATATTCTAAACAGACTCTGTACCTGGGTCCTGTGTACCTGAGAGAGTGCATCTGTTTATGTATTCCTGCCTGGACACTGAAATTGGAGTGTGAAGAAGAAGAAGAAGAAGAGGAAGAGGAAGAGGAAGAGGAGGAGGAGGAGGAGGAAGAGGAAGAAGAAGAGGAAGAAGAAGAGGAAGAGGAAGAAGAAGAAGAGGAAGAGGAAGAAGAAGAAGAAGAGGAGGAGGAGGAGGAGGAGGAGTTTGGATTTATATCCAACCTTTCTCTCCTGTAAGGAGACTCAAAGGGGCTTAGAAACTCCTTTCCCTTCCTCTCCCCACAACAGATACCTTGTGAGGTAGGTGGGGCTGAGAGAGCTCCGAAGAACTGTGACTAGCCCAAGGTCACCCAGCAGCAATGTAGGATTGCGGAAACACATCTGGTTCACCAGATAAGCCTCCGCCACTCAGGTGGAGTAGTGGGGAATCAAACCCGGTTTTCCATATTAGAATCCACCTGCTCTTAACCACTACACCACACTGGCCCTCCTGACTGTCCAGCCCCCTTCTCCACAGTGGCCCCTGCACTATGAAACGGCCAGAGGCCCGCCAAGTGCCTACTCTTCTGGAATTTCTGTGCTTGCTGAAGATTAGCTTTTCCCCCTTAGCATGCAGCTGATTCCCCCTACTGGGATAGGGGGTGGCCTCAAGGTGTCCTGTCCGCCCACCTTTGGGGGAGGTTGAGGTGGGAGCTATTATGCAATTATTGCAGGAAAAGATTCCCAGCACGCAGCGTGATGGAGAAGAGCCAGTGTGAAGGCCCAACCTTTGTATCTGCATTCCAGACAGCCGAGCCCTTAAAGATCGTGAGAGGAGCCCTCAAGACACTTCTCGGGAGGGGCTAAGGAACAAGGGAGGCTTACTCATCTTTTGGCTCCCGACACCTGAGGCTTCAAGCGCCTCTGAACTTCTCCCACAGCTCGCAGAGAAAGAAAGCAGAGGAGGGCCATTCTGGAATGAGAATCTGACCCTTGTCCATTCTATGTTTGTATTGTAAAGCAAAGGGACTGGTGTATTTTGGATGCGGGTTGCTATGCTGTGGATGTGGACTGTATGAAATTGTACCCCACAGAGGTCCCTGTCTCGCCCAGCCTCCATCCCCAAACCTCAAGGTGTTTTCCTACCTAGATCTGGCAATCCTACCCTCCCATCCCCTGGCACAGTGGTTCTCAACCTGTGGGTCGGGATCCCTTTGGGGTCCCCATAGATCAGGGGTAGGGAACCTGCGGCTCTCCAGCTGTTCAGGAACTACAATTCCCATCAGCCCCTACCAGCATGGCCAATTGGCCATACTGGTAGGGGCTGATGGGAATTGTAGTTCCTGAACAGCTGGAGAGCCGCAGGTTCCCTACCCCTGCCATAGATAGATAGATAGATAGATAGACAGACAGACAGACAGACAGACAGACAGACAGACAGACAGACAGACAGACAGACAGACAGACAGACAGACAGACGGATTAGATAGACCCCTTAGATAGATGGACGGACGGACGGACGGACAGACAGATAGATTTTCCATTTCAAGTCAGGACAGGAGTGCTTTGATTGTGTGTTCCTGCATTGCAGTGGGTTAGACTTGATGGTCCTTGGGGTCTCTTCCAGCTCTTTGATTCTATGATTCTAAGTCAGTGAACTTCTAATTCTTATTTCAGTCTGGCAAACCTAGACAAGACTCAACATTCCAGAATCGATGTGAGTGTACACAAAGAGAGTCAAGGAGCCCTTTATAACATACTCATTCCCTATCCCAATGGCAAAGTTTGGGTCCTTGAGTACAATACGATATATCCAGAGAGCAATCCTAAAGTCTATTCGGAAGCAAGCCTCGTTTTATTCGATGGTGCTCATTCCTTTTTTAAAAAAGCATTCTTGGAATTTCAGCCTCAATCCCAACAGGCGACGGCCCAAACATCAGCGTTAGCATTACGTCTCCCGATCAGCAGTGCGGCAGAATATTTGCAAGCCATAATGAAACGATAACGGTCGCTTAGTAGCTGAGCTAAATACAGGCAGCTGCCACATTATCGTCACGATGGGAACAATATGAACTTCTCTGCACAGGGCTTTTCGTTCTAGGAGCTCAAAATATTTTGCAAAGTCTGCTTCATTAAGCTGAACAACAGTTCAGTGTGCTAAGCAAAGACCATCTGCGGCTGCAAGAGGCGAAACAGCAACCACAGAAAAAAATCACACAGATTCTCCCTTTCCCTTGAGTTGCACGACCTCTGCTTGGATGTTGCAGGGGCCCAGTGTAGTAGAAAGGCTGAAAAAGAGGGGGATAATCTTGAAAATATTAATATTTTAGAATGAAAAGTGTCTCTTGGAGGAAAGGGACATAAAGGTTGTTTATGC